>NC_042970.1:68185064-68510064 GCF_901001165.1 Salmo trutta
GCCATGCATCCATCTGAAACATGACCCCCGAAACCACCCGCTCGCTTAACCCGGAAGCCAGCTGCACCAATATGTCGGAGGAAACACTGCGCGCAATGAGCCAAGTAAAGCCCCCCAGCCAAACCCTCCCCTAACCCGGATGATGCTTGGTCAATTGTGACACAGCCTGGGATTGAATCCAGGTCTGTAGTGACGTCTCAAGCACTGCAATGCAGTGCCTTAGACCGCTGCGCCACTCTGGAGGCCGAAATGATCGTTTTTTATGTTATGGTTAATGCCTTTTGCTTTTTCAATTTGTTTCAAAGGTCACACATACTTGTGGAAACTAAAAGGCACTCATACTTGAACCTTTCCACACTAAGGTTGAGATTATCATCAAGATCCTAAAAATATATTCTCTCAGAGGGGTTGGGTTAAATGAACAAGACACATTTCAGTTGAATGCATTCAGTTGTACAACTGACTATGTATCCCCCTTTCCCTTTCCTTTCATCTATTTTACAGGGGAATTTTTTAAAGTTTTTTAAAGTCCTAATGCACAAAAGAGGATTTGGATGCAAGGTGGCGTTGTTCTGTCGTGGCTCCTGTCGTGCCTCGTTGTGGTTTAGTAATTCGACTGATTCAGTTTCATGAATTCTGGTGGCAAAAAAGGAAACTAAGTTGTAGCTGTGGCTCAGGGGAAATTGAACATGAACTGATACTAATCTGATGGAGAAATCTGAAATTGTGTTGCTCTTCCAGGATAGGGTCAGACTGTTGAATGTGATTATCTGCATTTTCTCTGCCTTGGTCTATCGTTTAAAATTTCGGAGGAGATCAACGTTTATGAATGATACATGTACTTGATAAAACCAGGAGTATAAAAAATGGTAATACATTTAGCTTCTCGCAAACTTGATCTCTTTATAGGCTCCCTGCGTTTTTAGTACAGTACTACAATACACATCAAAACAGCAATGTTCTAGTAGTATAATTCCATCTCACAGTGATAGCACAATAGTAAAGGGTAGAAGCCATATTTACGAGCTGGCAGTTACAGCTCACAATTCATAGACACAAATAAAGAACATCCCATTTTCTCTCCCATCACAGTGAGTGTGATGACGCAGGTAATGCAGGGACTTTGACATTCACACTGACTGGCTTCTTCATGTTTATCCCACATCTCACCTATGTCGTTGTCACATGCTTTGTTTTGCACTGAATGTGGAGGAAGACATGTGGAGAGAGACACAGTAAAACAAAAATCGTATACACTTCATCAGAACGTTCATTAACAAGGCCTATATGGTTTTGAGTCTATAGCAGCCCAGCCAGGGACAAACTATCTTCAAGTGGGGTCTGGTGGAGTCAAGTCAGAGGAGTTTTTGACTGAACAGGAACGCGCATCAGAGAGTTCTTGCAAAATGGCGTGCTATTAGGAAATCCCTTGAACACTAGTTCTGGCACACCACTTGTTTGGTTTCTCTAGCCAGAGAACGCTTCTTTTGGCCGAAGATGAGAGAAGAAATGGAACACCGTGTGACAAGAGTCCGCCGCTGTCTGAAGCAAACCAAACAGAACGACGAGAACACCATTGCAAAGCATCGAAACCTCTGCTCCATTTGAGATCGTCTCAATCGACTACCTTCATCTTAAATAAGAATTTGTTCTTAACTGACTTGCCTAGTTAAATAAAGGTTAAATAAAATATAAAAACATCTGGAGAAAAGCAATTGTAGTATTGAATAAATTCTGGTTTTGGTAGACCACTTCACAAAGTTTGCCCAGACTTACACTACACCGAACAAGTCCAGGAGGACTGCAGCACGTAAGATCTTCAACGACATCATTTTGTGATTCGGCTACCCATCAGGGGAGGGAGTTCGAGAATGAACTGTTCAGAAAGTTGCAAAGCTACAGTGGGATACAACGCTCAGTAACGACCCAATACCGTCCACAATCAAATCCAGCAGAATGCTTCAACAGAACCTTGTTAGGTATGCTGAGTAAACTGGAAGAAATTACCTCAACAAAGTTGTTCATGCCTCTAACTCAACTGAACATGAGTCAACCCTTTATCTATCTCTTTGGACTAGAACCAATACTGCTAATCGACCTGATATTCCTGAGAAGAAGAAGAAGGAAGAACACAGTCTCGTTCAGGATGTGCAGAGAAAAGGAAGACTTCGATGCGGGAAGTTTACTACAATCAAAGTGCATGGAGTTCAGTACTGGAACCTGTAGATTATGTCCTGATAAGAAACCTGTCACAGAGAGGAGGACCTGGTCAAATCTGTGCTTACTGGGAAAACAATATCCATGTGGTTAAAGAAAGAAGAGGAGTGAACTGTCTAGTCTCTGTGGTTCAACCATTGGATGGAATCAGACAACAAAGAATCTTATACAGAAATCTTCTGTTACCCTGTCCTTACCTCATCGATGGACGAAACACACAGCAAAACACAGCAAACCAGAAAGAGAAAAACACAAAACATTGTTCTTAGCACAGTAGGGAGGTAGTACTTCAGTTGGTACTTTAGTCTTTAGTTCAGTACTTTTCAGTTGGACCATGTTTCAGACTTGGAGAACTGAACACTAATGGCAAAGGAATGGTAATGGTTCCTTGGGTTATTGAGCGATAGGAGCGAGAGAGAGTGAGAGAGGAGGACAGGGATTTGGTGACCTTAACGGATGGCATTTGTCAATGAGTGCTGGGGCTTGAGCGTAATGACTGCACATCATGTGAGACCAGTGACGGAGGGAGGAGGATGGCAGAACAAACGGAGAGAAAATATCTGGTCCTGGGAGACCATGGTGAGTCATCCACCCATCTGCGTCATCTGAATGGTAGAGAGAGAGAGAGAGAGAGAGAGAGAGAGAGAGAGGGGGGGGGGGGACGGGACAGAGAGACAGAGGGACAGAGAGACAGAGAGACAGAGACTTAAACAACAGTAGGCAGGTAAGTACACAGTTGATAGCCTACAATGTATGAAATGACCTATGAACAAAGGGACGCCTGCGTTTAATACATGTGTTGCTTGCCGGCTCCTGTGAACTAGTACAACAGGATCTGTCCTGAACACCTGCCAATTAGTATTCATTAAACAGTTGAAAATGGAGACGATGCAGACACCCGTGCTTAGGGAGGTGTGTAAGTAACTGAGCAACTGTGACACCTGCTCGTGCAACAGCTTCAGGTATCATTCAGGTTTCGGCCAAACTCCGGTAAATCTGAATATGTTGCCAAACAGTAATGACACTGTAGACCTGTGTATCACTTATTATAGGAAGTAATAGTAGCCTACCTAGTCTAGCAACCATCCCATACCTTACATGCAAACGTCATCCCAGAACTTCATCTCGCTGTATCAGATTCGCTGTCTCAAGCTGTTTCTCTCTCCATGTCTAAAGTTCCTCTGACCTCTACTGACAGTAAAGTGCAAAGTCATGTCAGTTCTCAGTTCATTTCCAACATTTACAGAACGCTGTATGTTTCAGCTTTTTTCCACTAGAGGGTGGCAAACATTCATTCATTCACTGCATGCCTTGAGCTGGTAATATATACTCAATATAAATATAAACACAACATGTAGTGTTGGCCCCATGTTTTATGAGCTGAAATAAAAGATCCCAGAAATGTTCCTTACTCACAAAAAGCTTATTTCTCTCAAATTCTGTGCATAAATCTGTTTACATCCCTGTTAGTGAGTATTTCTCCTTTGACAAGATAATCCATCCACCTGACAGGTGTGGCATATCAAGAAGCTGATTAAACAGCATGATCATCACACAGGTGCACCTTGTGCTGGGGACAATAAAAGGCCACGCTAAAATATGCAGTTTTGTCACACAACACAATGCCACAGACGTCTCATGTTTTGAGGGAGTGTTCAATTGGCATGCTGACTGCAGTAATGTCCACCAGAGCTGTTGCCAGGGAATTGAAATTGAATTGTTCTACCATAAACTGCCTCCAACGTCATTTTAGAGAATTTGGCCATACGTCCAACTGGCCTTACAACCGCAGATTACGAGTAACCACGCCAGTCAAGGACCTTCACATCTGGCTTCTTCACCTGCGGGATCATTTGAGGAGTATTTCTGATTTCTGTAATCTGATTACATTCAGTTACTTTTAGATTACTTTCCCCTTAAGAGGCATTAGAAGAAGACACAAATGTATGTTACCAATTGAACAACGTCTATTGCAGGAAAAATCTATGTTAAGGTTTATATAGCTTACCATAAATGGATGTTAAATTTTACTTTATAGGTTGGTTATGTAGGCTTCTTCTATCCCATCGCTTTCGACTACATATAATAATATGATTAAATGATATCTTTACATTAAAAACCAAAGTCAATCAGAATTCCAGTGATTCCAATAAATGTTATGCTCCTTGATCTTCAAGAATAGGACTTGGAAATATGGAAGTATAGATTAGCCAAATTGTTTTACCTGAGCATGATCCTATAACTAAGGATTTATTAGCCAGCCCTACTCTGTTGTTTATGATTTTGTTGTCATGGAGGACTGATTGGGCTCATTGATTCCAGTTGAAAAATAAATGCTGCGCTCATCGAATGGCATGCTTTGAGCACTACTGAAAAGTGCTATTTACATGTAAAAAATGAATGCCAAATGCTGCATTTGCTATAGGCCTATTGTTTACCTTTTTGTTGGTGACACTTTGATATCTTGATAATGTGCCTCACCCTCCGATCCAACAGGTCCCAGACGTGCTCAATGGGATTGAGATCCAGGCTCTTCGCTGGCCATGGCAGAACACTGACATTCCTGTCATGCAGGAAATCACGCACAGAACGAGCAATATGGCTGGTGGCATTGTCATGCTGGAGGGTCATGTCAGGATGAGCCTGCAGGAAGGGTACCACATGAGGGAGGAGGATGTCTTCCCTGTAACGCACAGCATTGAGATTGCCTGCAATGACAACCAGCTCAGTCTGATGATGCTGTGACCCTCCACGTCCAAATCGATCCCGCTCCAGAGTACAGGCCTCGGTATAACGCTCATTCCTTCGACGATAAACGTGAATCCGACCATCACCCCTGGTGTGACAAAACCTCGACTCGTCAGTGAAGAGCACTTTTTGTCAGTCCTGTCTGGTCTAGCAACGGTGGGTTTGTGCCCATAGGCGGCGTTGTTGCCGGTGACGTCTGGTGAGGACCTGCCTTACAACAGGCCTACAAGCCCTCAGTCCAGCCTCTCTCAGCCTATTGCGGACAGTCTGAGCACTGATGGAAGGATTGTGCGTTCCTGGTGTAACTCAGGCAGTTGTTGTTTCCATCCTGTACCTGTGCCGCAGGTGTGATGTTCGGATGTACCGATCCTGTGCAGGTGTTGTTACACGTGGTCTGCCACTGCGAGGACAATCAGCTGTCCGTCCTGTCTCCCTGTAGCTCTGTCTTAGGCGTCTCACAGTACGGATATTGCAATTTATTGCCCTGGTCATCTGCAGTCCTCATGCCTCCTTGCAGCATGCCTAAGGCACGTTCACGCAGATGAGCAGGGACCCTGGGCATCTTTCTTTTGGTGTTTTTGGATAAACCTACAGTGGCAAGAAAAACCCTTTGGAAATACCTTGATTTCGGTATAAATTGGTCATAACATTTGGTCTGATCTGGTCACAACAATAGACAAACACAGTCTGCTTAAACTAATAACACAAAAACAATTCTACATTTTCATGTCTTTATTGAACACACCGTGTAAATATTTGCAGTGCAGGGTGGAAAAGGTATGTGAACCCTTGGATTTAATAACTGGTTGACCCTCCTTTGGCAGCAATAACCTCAACCAAATGCCAGGAGGAATTTTGGACCATTCCTCTTTATAAAACTGTTTCAGTTCAACAATATTCTTGGGATGTCTGGTGTGAACTGCTCTCTTTTTTATTTTGTAATTTTTTTAGCCCGTTTTCTCCCCAATTTCATGGTATTCAATTGGTAGTTACAGTCTTGTCTCACTGCTGCAACTCCTGTATGGACTCGGGAGAGTTGAAGGTCGAGAGCCGTGCGTCCTCCGAAACACAACCCAACCAAGCCGTACTGCTTCTTGACACAATGCCCACTTAACCTGGAAGCCAGCTGCACCAATGTGTCGGAGAAAACACTGTGCACCTGGCGACTGTGTCAGCGTGCACTGCGCCCGGCACGCCACAGGAGTCGCTAGTGCACGATGGGACAAGGACATCCCTGCCAGCCAAACCCTCCCCTAACCCGGACGACGCTGGGCCAATTGTGCGCCGCCCCATGGGTTTCCCGGTCGAGGCCGACTGCGACAGAGCCTGGACTCGAACCCAGAATCTCTAGTAGCACAGCTAGCACTATGATGCAGTCCGTTAGACCACTGCGCAACTCGGGAGAACATGTGAACTGCTCTCTTGAGGTCATGCCACAGCATCTCAATCGGGTTGAGGTCAGGACTCTGACTGGGCCACTCTAGAAGGTGTATTATCTTCTGTTGAAGCAATTCAGTTGTTGATTTACATTGCCTTGGAAAAGTATTCACCCCCTTGGCGTTTTTCCTATTTTGTTGCGTTACAACTGATCATTTAAATTGATTTTTATTTATTCATGTAATGGACATACACAAAATAGTCCAAATTGGTGAAGTGAAATGAAAAAAATGACTTGTTTAAAATAATTCAACAAAAAAAAAAAATTGAAAAGTGGTGCGTGCATATGTCTTCACCCCCTTTGCTATGAAGCACCTAAATAAGATCTGGTGCAACCAGTTACCTTCAGAAGTCACATAATTAATTAATTAATTAAAGTCCACCTGTGTGCAATCTAAGTGTCACATGATCTGTCACATGATCTCAGTATATATACACATGTTCTGAATTGCCCCAGAGTCTGCAACACCACTAAGCAAGGGGCACCACCAAACAAGCGGCACCATGAAGACCAAGGAGCTCTCCAAACAGGTCAGGGACAAAGTTGTAGAGAAGTACAGATCAGGGTTGGGTTATAAAAAAAATATCAGAAACTTTGAGCATCCCATGGAGCACCATTAAATCCATTGTTAAAAAATGTAAAGAATATGGCACCCACCAAAACTCACAGACCAGGCAAGGAGGGCATTAATCAGAAAGGCAACAAAGAGACCAAAGATGACCCTGAAGGAGCTGCAAAGCTCTACAGCGGAGATTGGAGTATCTGTCCATAGGATCACTTTAAGCCGTACACTCCACAGAGCTGGGCTTTACTAAAGAGTGGCCAGAAAAAAGCCATTGCTTAAAGAAAAAAATAAGCAAACACATTTGGTGTTCACCAAAAGGCATGTGGGAGACTCCCCAAACATATGGAAGAAGGTACTCTGGTCAGATGAGACACAAATGTTGCTTTTTGACCATCAAGGAAAACACTGTCTGGCACAAACCCAACACCGCTCATCACCCCGAGAACACCATCCCCACATTGAAGCATGGTGGTGGCAGCATCATGCTGTGGGGATGTTTCTCATTGGCAGGGACTGGGAAACTGGTCAGAATTGAAAGAATGATAGATGGAGCTAAATACAGGGAAATTCTTGAGGGAAACCTGTTTCAGTCTTCCAGAGATTTGAGACTGGGACAGAGGTTCACCTTCCAGCAGGACAATGACCCTAAGCATACTGCTAAAGCAACCCTTGAGTGGTTTAAGGGAAAACATTTAAATGTCTTGGAATGGCCTAGTCAAAGCCCAGACCTCAATCCAATTGAGAATCTGTGGTATGACTTAAAGATTGCTGTACACCAGCAGGAACCCATCAAACTTGAAGGAGCTGGAGCAGTTTTGCCTTAAAGAAAGAGCAAAATTCCCAGTGGCTAGATGTGCCGAGCTTATAGAGACATATCCCAAGAGACTTGCAGCGGTAATTGCTGCAAAAGGTGGCTCTACAAAGTATTGACTTTGGGGGGTGAATAGTTATGCACGCTCAAGTTTTCAGTTTTTTTGTCTTATTTCTTGTTTGTTTCACCCAAAAATATTTTGCATCTTCAAGTGGTAGGCATGTTGTGTAAATCGAATGATACAAACCCCCCCAAAAATCTATTTTAATTCCAGGTTGTAAGGCAATCAAATAGGAAAAATGCCAAGGAGAGTGAATACTTTCGCAAGGCAATGTACTTCTGTGTTTTGGGTCGTTGTCCTGTTGCATCACCCAACTGCTGTTGAGCTTCAGTTGGAGGACAGATAGCTTAACATTCTCCTGCAAAATGTCTTGATAAACTTGGGAATTAATTTTTCCGTTGATGATAGCAGCAAAGCAGCCCCAAACCATGATGCTCCCTCCACCATACTTTACAGTTTGGATGAGGTTTTGATGTTGGTGTCCTGTGCCTTTTTTTCTCCACACACAGTGTTGTGTGTTCCTTCCAAACAACTCAACTTTAGTTTAATCTGTCCACAGACTATTTTGTCAGTATTGCTGTGGAACATCCAGGTGCACTTTTGCAAACTTCAGACTTGCAGCAATGTTTTTTTTGGACAGCAGTGGCTTCTTCCGCGGTGTCCTCCCGTGAACACTATTCTTGTTTAGTGTTTTACGTATCGTAGACTCGTCAACAGAGATGTTAGCATGTTCCGGAGATTTCTGTAAGTCTTTAGTTGACACTCTAGGATTCTTCTTAACCTCATTGAGCATTCTGCGCTGTGCTCTTGCAGTCATCTTTGCAGGACAGCCACTCCTAGGGAGAGTAGCAACAGTGCTGAACTTTCTCCATTTATAGACAATTTGTCTTACCGTGGACTGATGAACATCAAGGCTTTTAGAGATACTTTTGTAACCCTTTCCAGCTTTATCCAAGTCAAGAAGTCTTCTGAGATCTCTTTTGTTCGAGGCATGGTTCACATCAGGCAATGCTTCTTGTGAATAGCAAACTCTAATTTTGTGAGTGTTTTTATAGGGCCAGGCAGCTCTAACCAATGTCTCCAATCTCTTCTCATTGATTGGACTCCAGGTTAGCTGACTCCTGACCCCAATTCGCTTTTGGAGAAGTCATTAGCCTAGGGGTTCACATACTTTTTCCAACCTACACTGTGAATGTTTAAATTATGTATTCAATATAGACAAGAAAAATACAATAATTTGTGTGTTATTAGTTCAAGCACACTATGTTTGTCTATTGATGAATATCAGATCAAATTTGATGACCAATTTATACAGAAATCCAATTAACTCCAAAGGGTTCACATACTTTTTCTTGCCACAGTACTAATTCAAGGGTTTTTCTTTATTTTTAGAATTTTCTACAGTGTAGAATAATAGTGAAGACATCAGAACTATGAAATAACACATATGGAATCACGTAGTAACCAAAAACGGGTTAAACAAATCAAAATATATTTTATATTTGAGATTCTTCAAAGTAGCCACCCTTTGCCTTGATGACAGCTTTACACACTCTGGCATTCTCTCAACCAGCGTCATGAGACATGCATTTCCAACAGTCTTGATGGAGTTCCCACGTATGCTAAACACTTGTTGGCTGCTTTTCCTTCACTCTGCAGTCCAACTGATCTCAAATCATCTCAATTGGGTTGAGGTCGGGTGATTGTGGAGGGCAGGTCATCTAATGCAGCACTCCATCACTCCTTCTTGGTCAAATAGCCCTTACACAGCCTGGAGGTGTGTTGGGTAATTGTCCTGTTGAAAAACAAATGATAGTCCCACTAAGTGCAAACCAGATGGGATGGCATTTCACTGCAGAATGCTGTGGTAGCCATGCTGGTTAAGTGTGACTTGAATTCTAAATAAATCACAGACAGTGTCACCAGCAAAGCACCCCCACACCTTCACACCTCCTCCTCCATAATTCACGGTGGGACCCACACATCCGTTCACCTACATCCGTTCACCTTATCCTGTCACGTCCTGACCAGTAATAGGGGTTATTTGTTATTGTAGTTTGGTCAGGACGTGGCAGAGGGTATTTGTTTTATGTGGTTCGGGGTGGTTGTGTGTTTAGTGGTGTGTTTGATGTATTATTCCGGGTTTTGGGCACTGGTCTATGTTAATGTATTTCTATGTTTAGTCTAGTTCTTTGTATTTCTATGTTTAGTTAATTGGGGATTGGACTCTCAATTGGAGACAGGTGTTTTCTAGTTGCCTCTGATTGAGGGTCCTATATATAGGTATGTGTTTGTTTTAGTGTTTTGTGGGAGATTGTGCTATGTATAGCTCTGTGCCTTACCGGCCTGTTATTTGTCGTTGTGTTTTTTTGTGTACGTATTTATTTTGGTTTACCTTCTTTGTCCGTTTAAATAAAAGAAGATGAGTGCACATTTCCCCGCTGCGTCTTGGTCCACTTTACCCTACAACAACCGTGACATATCCGTTCATCTCAAATTTGGACTCATCAGACCAAAGGACAGATTTCCACCGGTCTAATGTCCATTGCTTGTGTTTCTTGGCCCAATTGCTTGTGTTTCTTCTTATTGGTGTCCTTTAGTAGTGGTTTATTTTCAACAATTCGACCATGAAGGCCTGATTCACGTAGTCTCCTCTGAACTGTTGATGTTGAGATGTGTCTGTAACTTGATCTCTGTGAAGCATTTATTTGGGATAAAATTTGGGCTGGTAACTCTAATGAACTTATCCTCATCAGCAGAGGTAACTCTGGGTCTTCCTTTCCTGTGGCGGTCCTCATGAGAGCCAGTTTCATCATAGCGCTTGATGGTTTTTGCGACTGCACTTGAAGAAACTTTCAATGTTCTTTAAATGTTCTGTATTGACTGACCTTCATGTCTTAAAATAATGATGGACTGTCGTTTCTCTTTGCTTATTTGAGCTGTTCTTGCCATAATATGGACTTGTTCTTTTACCAAAAAGGACTATCTTCTGTATACCACCCCTACCTTGTCACAACACAACTGATGGGCTCAAACGCATTAACAAGGTTCACCTGTTAATTTAAATGCATTCCAGGTGACTACCTCATGAAGCTGGTTGAGAGAATGCCAAGAGTGTGCAAAGCTGTCATCAAGGCAAAGGGTGGCTACTTTGAAGAATCTCAAATATAAAATATATTTTTTTAAACACTTTTTTGGTTACTACATGATCCATGTGTTATTTCCTATTTTTGATGTCTTCACTATTATTCTAAAATGTAGAAAATAGAAAAAAATAAAGGAAAACCCTTGAATGAGTAGGTGTGTCCAAACTTTTACTGGTATCTTATATATTTTTGTATAATTTACAAGTCCAAAAATGGATGTAGCAACTACAGATTGGCCATTTAAGTCTATCAAAATTGTGTAAGTTTGAGCATGTGTCCATTAGGACTATGGATTTAAAAAGAATCCCAGCATGAATTAGATTGAGTAATAAAAGCCCCACTTTGATTCCATAGGGTTGGATCCGCACTATGCAGCTGTTGCAAGAGCGTATTTTTCACTGGCTGTCCACTGGTTTCAAAAAGTTTAGTGAACAGCCATCCACAACAACCACAAATTGGATAATCTTTGGATGCCGACAGCAGTCGCACAATTGGAAGACATAGTTTGTAGCCTACGAAATCCTATTCCTGCTCGTTTCCCGCGATCCATCAAACACATTTGGTGTGTCATCATAGTGGTCTCTGGTTTGTGGCCAGACTCACTCAGGTGGAACAAACTTAAACTTGCGCCTTTTTTCAAAACTGATTTGAATGTCATTGAGAAAACAGAGAAGTGTCAAATATTTTTTTCCGCAAACATACTTTCTGAATTTAAAAGTAATCCTCGAAGTAATCATCAAGTTAGTTTTTTTAAAGAAATTTGTAATCTGATTACAGTATTGTTGCTGGTAACATAACGGTTTACTGTTACCGTTTTCTGTAATCATTTACATGTAATCTGTTACTCCCCAACCCTGCTGATTTCATAATATGAATTGTAACCTTAAAATTGAAACATTTGTTACATGTTTCGTTAATATTTTTGTTCAGTATAGTAGTCAAGGAGTGGACAAAAGACTTCTGATTTGTGATGATGGGATGTTGTTTTCTCATCGTTTTATACAAATGTATAGTCTAATAACCCAATAGTCTAATATAGTGGGTTATAAAGTATACATAATAAATGGGGACATAGTTATGAGTCCATATCACATTAGTTGATAGGCTACAAATCAAACAAATACATGTACCTTGCTGTTCAAGGAAGAATATCGTAATTTGCGTGTAATAATCAATTGAAAGGCATTTTGTTGTGGGAGATGCTTTACCACTTCATCACAATAATTTGAGCGGAAAGGTGCAAACAAAATTATGGGATGGAGAATTCATATTCAGAGGATGTGGTGTGTGATGGACATGTCAAAGACCAGTGAATGGGCCTTTTTCGTTTGATATTATCCAATTATTATCAAATGTATTCACTGCATGTTTCTCATGGCAGCATCCACCCGTCTGCAGGTGAAACGTCATGGCTCGGGCGGATAATCATGTATATCAAGGTTTTCAAATGGGAAGAATTTCAACCAATCGCCTGTAGACTTCAGGCGGTGGAATCCAATCATATTTGATCTTTGAATAGTGGGTGTGCCACACGGCTGGTCCTAGAGGCGGGAATAGAAAAGTGCTGCATGGCGAGTTTGGTTGAGAAGAAGTTGGATGGTTGGGGTGTACCACTGATGAGAAGCGGCCGAAAAAAGGGAATATTTGCAGAAATTTCAAAGAATACTGAGGAAAATTACTTTGTTCTGCTTACAATCAGTATATTCATAAAAGTGTCTGACTTTCATTATCATCTGCACCAGGTGAGTTTATTAGAGTCGTTTTCCTGAGGGATGCCGGGGTGGCTAGCTGGCTAACGGATTATTTTGCCATGACTTTTCAACGATGGAGGACCTCAACCTTGCTGGCTAGTTGACACTAAACTAGCTAGCTAGCTAACATGCTCAATTGTTTCAATGACATTTTCTAGATAAAAAAAATAAAATCAATTGGATTAAGTTATCGTTTTCATAATAGCAAACTAATTGATATGCTCATTATAGGAACATTCTAAAATGTCTTTCCAGCTATACATTTCAGTGATGGTGCATGCAGCGCGAGGACCCTAAACTGTATCAGAACTCCTGAGTCCTTTTGATGTTCATTGCTTTAGCTTGTGCTAAACATATGGTATTTTAACACATTCATGTACTGCTCGGTTATGATAATAGAAGTTTAACTTTTATTTAGAAATGCAATATTGTATAAACTATGCTCATCAATGCAGCTAAATACAGAGCTTGCCCGACAATGTTAGCTAACGTTACCTAGCTAACATTACAGCAAGAATCAGTTTGACGTGGGCAATGCATATTATTCTAACCACGTTTACTCGGCAAGTTTATCAGCGAAGGGCTTGGTAATTTCAACAAGGGCTGGCAATGCCTTGGCTGGATGACTTGTTTTGGCGTGCGGTCAGATATCATAGCGGTTTTCTGAGACGTAGAGAGGGGATGCAGTGGCACGACAGTACGCTTAGCAGCACCCTGATCCCTCTATCCAGTGATCTGGCCCAGTTTCGGGTTGAAGCAACACGGTGTAAACACCTTGCTAGCCGTCATCAGCTGAAGCTGGCTTGCCCAGTTGTGTGACCGGCGTCAACATATCTCTTGATTTTCTGTCAATATTCTCAAGTATAGCCTAATCTACTCGAGCCATATGCTTTATCAAAAGTTCATATAGTTTTCAGAAAATGGTCCCACTATCGGTCTAGAAATGCTGAATAGCTCATGTCAGCGGTAATATACTATTACAATAAGATAGTGTTATCGGAGTTGATGACATCATATCCCAATCATTCTTATCACAGTAAGAAATTACATGGCACACTTGGCTACTACCTGGATCAGGAAGTGTGCTTGGTTGCTTCTTCCTATTTTGTCTGGTCTAGTCAGCTTAATCAGACTCTGTAAACACTAGATACTGATACAAAATCTGGCGGTGGTGGTCTGTGAAGCCTTTCAGCAGGGCTGGGCTACATGGAAGACTGCAATTCCTCCACTCCTCCCTGGATGCTTCAGGCGAGGATATATTATGTTGTTTTTCTGCAGTCATGGTGCGAAGGAGGCTGAAGTGTTCTCCAAACACTGATCTAGGGTCAGCTTTCCCTCTTGGCTCCCTTCCAATCCCTAGCCTAGCTGAACTGGAAGAAGTCATGCATATGCAGTGTATGACAGACAGACCGTGAATCTATCTCTGTAGAGGGAGAGCCTCTAGTCTACCCACACATAGCTTGGCTCAGACATCAGGGTGATAATTGTCATGTGTGCTGTCTGAGGAAAGTCTCTTTTTGAGGGAGTTGGTGAGAGGGACACACGGAGGGTACTGTACTTGGACTGGGAGTGTGTTACTGTAGGAGAGAGTCTGATTTACAAGGAGACTAACCTCAGAACTCAGCTCAGCTGTCTGTTGTTCTGGTATTTATGCTCCAGATTTTGAGGATTACTGATACTCTGTATCCCAAACTACCCCTGGGCATCACATTCATCATTAGATCTACAGGAGAGGTTTGGTAGGGGCTAGGGGTCGACCTGAGTTTTTAAATAATGGGTATAACTCAACCAATGTGTTAATTGTTTGTGTCTCCCGTCCAGGTGTCCTAGTGTGTTCTGGTTGTACCCCAGAGATGGCACAGCGGAGCGGGCAGGAGGACCCGGAGCGGTACCTGTTCGTGGACCGCGCCGTGGTCTGCAACCCGGCCACGCAGGCTGACTGGACGGCCAAGAAGCTCGTATGGATCCCCTCGGAGCGCCACGGCTTCGAGGCGGCCAGCATCCGCGAGGAGCGTGGCGACGAGGTGGTGGTGGAGCTGGCTGAGAACAGCAAGAAGGCCATGGTGAACAAGGACGATATCCAGAAGATGAACCCTCCCAAGTTCAGTAAGGTGGAGGACATGGCTGAGCTCACGTGTTTGAACGAGGCTTCAGTGCTGCACAACCTCAAGGACCGCTACTACTCTGGCCTCATCTATGTAAGTAGGATAGAAGTCCTGCTTTTGACTTCTGACTTGAGAAAGCCAGGTGTAGGCTTCTTTACCTTACATTGATATCTTATTGAAGTGGACCAGTAGCCTTTCCCTTCCCTTTTTGGTATATTGTACCCAACTACCCATCACATCAATCAGCATTGTCCAATACCAAACCCACAGAGACCCCCAAAACCATTTGTCCTTAGATACACCACCATATCCCAGGGTTCTAATAAGTTGGCAATGACATTAGCAATGTCCCAGATATCCAGCGTTTCCCTTGTGATTACGGTCCACTTAGTGACATGACATGCATTCCTGGAATAGATGGAATGTCAGTTAGCCGTCTGAGACCCAGAGAGAAGGGAGGACAACTGTGATTGCCTCCACAGTTCCACAGCACCAGCTATTCCTGTGGTACTCTCCCCAGGTGGCTGTGATAAGAGGCAGAGGGACAGCTCGGGGGATGAGGTCATTTTGGGATGTTATTGAAGCAGAGGTTTTATGAGGGAATCTGTGAGGGATTTCATGTTTTTTTTTAAAGGTTTTTATGGCTTATGGAGTGGTCCTAGTTAATAGCTTGTTGGCTGATGTGGGAATATGTAATTAGTTCCCATGGGTTGCATTTTCAGCTCTCTAACCCTGACCCCTCTCAATAACATGCTGACCAGACCGGACACGTCGCGTGAGCGAGCGTCGCAAAATAAATGTTGAAATCCATGTTATTCAATTATTGCACCCACACTGCTCGCGCACGCCAACGAGCGTCTGCGATGCCAATTGCTAAAATAGAACTCCTTTCAGATCGCGCTGAAAGTCCTGCCTCTCCCATCTCCTCATTGGTTTATAGAAGCAGGTACCCACGTGCCATCTCCTCATTGGTTATACCCACGTGGGTGATTGAAAGATGAAATGTTTTGCCGGTTGTCGTGGTAAAAGTGTAGATGTCAATCACCATATAAGTTCAAAGATGAAAAAGCCTGGAAGGAGGAGAGATGACTAGAAATGATTCGGTTGGCCGTTTTATGTGTGGATTAATTGTCGGAGTAGAGGACCTTGTGCATTTCAGGTAAAATAACAACTCAATGTTTATATCCCAGGACATATTAGCTAGCAACAGCAAGCTAGCTAAATAGGACAAATTAGCTGGCAAGTGCAAGTTAACTAGCTAAATTGCCATACATGTTTAATGCTTTTCGACCTGTCCCCAAATGAATGTAATTGGTTCAGAGTTTGTTTTGATATTTTAACCTGCGTGTCGTGATCGTGTTTGGTGTAGGGGGACAAAATACATTTATGCACCATAGCGGATGATGGTGCAAGCGCGCAGCCGGTTTGGGTTCCGTGTTACAAACATTAACACGCTCCAATGCTTTAGGGCAGGGTTCACCAACTGGTGGCCCACGACCCGATTAAATGTTTTTGGGGGTTATTTTATTTGTTATCTTGTTTTATTGTTGGACATAGCTAAAATACTGTTAAAACACCAGGAAATCAACTCCAAGTGATTTTAATTTTGGAAATATGTTCAAGTATTCCCACACATAATAGAGAGAAACATGGGATCGTGTAGAAATGGTTTGAAATTATTTAGTTTTAGTCAAATATTATATCTGTTTGAGCTTCTTGCTACAAATGATTTGTAATTATGTACCAGCCCCCCGACCATCTGGTCAATCATCTTTTGGGGATGATCCCTACTAGTAACAAAGTGGGCCATTTTGTCATAGTAACTGACCTGTTAGAAATGACAAGAAGACCTCTCGACCCAAACCCTGTGCCCCGTCCAACACAATCCCCGGCAGGGGCTGGATTGCTAGGTGAGCACCAGGCTTTAGTGAGGCCCTGTCGGTGCTCCATCCATCCATGTGGCTAGTAGTGCTAATGTAATGGCTCCCTGCCAATGGGCCTGATCTGCAGTAATCAGCCAGCCAGGGAGGGAGGCTCGTGCTGAGTCATTCACACAGACTAACTGTACCGCCTTCACAGGGCTCTTTGTCTGCCTGCAGATAAGCAACAGCTGGCCCTGAATAACTGGCATATTTTCAACCTTCAGTAGTACTGTACCTAACCCACTACTTGATTAAAAAATAACTCCCTGTCAAGTAGGGCTGACCACATTTAGTCAACTGGTCGATTGTTTGGTCGTAAATAGATTTAGTTTTTCATGATGCACAAGACACCTGCCTATTTTGCGCCTGTCCACAGAGATGGCACAGTCCATCCCTCTTATGACATGTGCTACTGATATAGTAAATGGTTATATAATGTAAGAATAATGGTGCAACACTAATAAATATATTATTTTATAACAAATGCACTTTCTCCCGTGAGGGATAGCGGTCGCTGTCCGTGGTTCTGAAACATAATCTTCAGGGCGCTGTTGAATTGGCGCCTTTCTCTATATGTTGCTTAGTGCATAATGGCGTAGTTAACCAGCATGTTGGTGTTGAGAACAATGCGGCGGAGGCAGCAGCGGAGTGAGGAAACGAGGAAGCAGCCCTTGCCTTAATTGTCTAAGAAAATTGAGGAGAGAGGAAACCCCAACTTTATTAGGTCTATAATCAGTAGTCTAACTGTTAAACGTGCCTGACTTTATAAATCATCCATATATATCTACATTATATAACCAATAAGACAGATCCTGCTTCTGTTGCCAGAATGAGTGTTTGTTTAGTAGCCTATTGATTCTGTGAGCATCAAGCCTCATGCAACCTTAAAATGTAGAATAAAGCAATTTCACAAATTCGGCTGTTTTTAATCTTTGCTGTGCTGTAATAAAGTCTTTACAATTTTTTTTTCGTTAGAACAGAGTCTGGTATTACATTTAATTTATTTACTGTTTACACTGTTCCAAACGGGCAGAAAAATTATATGGTAATCTAACAGCTCCTGTTTGTCACACATAATGTGCACGCAGCGCTCGCTCCTATAGCCTCCTTTTTCTTGATCATCTTGTTCTTATTTTTATTGTTACAATTATTATTATGATCACCTTTACAATAAGTAATGTCATTATCATCTGAAACCCTACCTCTTCAAACAGTATCTTAAATAATCCTCCTCAACTCAACCCCCCCACCAAAAAAAATATAAACCGAACCCCTCTGACTGCTCTGACTACTGCTACATTATTGAGGAAAAATGTACTTTCTATGCCTGTGAAAAATGATATGGTAATCTAGCAGTTCCTGTTTGTCACACATAATCTGCACGCAGCTCTCGCTCCTAAACAATGATAATATTGTGATCTAAAAGCATCTGTTTGGGACACAATACTCACACAGCGCTTGTTCCTATATCCCCTTCTTTTTCTTCTTTTCCAATAGTTTCCACAACTAAGTCAAATGTCTTCCACACATCTGACTTCCCCTTTCCCTCCTGAGCAATTCCCCTGTTTTCTTTTTCCTGTCCTCCGCATCCATTTTGCTGTCACATGTGTTATGATGTTCTGAGTTTGTTATAACAAATGTATTGAAGTGATTATGATAGGCTATAGGTCAGGACCTATTGGTCACGTGCATGCAATGTATACATGTTTCACGTGCGGACAGCGCGATAAACACTTGCAGTGGTGCCTGTTCACAGAGGCACTCGCTGTAATTTCTTTTTAATCTATGCCAGGAACAGTTGTTTTTTTGGTAGTTACCTGACTTGCTCAAGGGAAGAACGGCAGATTTTTTCACCTTGCCGGCTCATGCATTCGAACCAGCGACCTTTCAGTTACTGGACCAATGCTCTTAACCACTAGGCTGCCCCTAGGCTACGCAACTGAGCCTCTTTAATCCGCAGGTTAGCAATGCTAACAGGTACATGTAAAATCCCATAGAGAATACTAACTAAATGCTAACGAGAGCATTTACGAACATTTTATACATTTTATCCTAAACTATTGGCAGGACAGCCATCCCAGCTATTAAAGTTATACAAGTAACAAAAGAATGCTACTCACAGTTTGCTGCATGAACAAAACAAAATATTAGACAGCAAGGCTCTTGATCAGGGTCTCCGTTAGCACTTAATAGCTGCCTTTTGGCCAATAAAAATGTTTTAACGCAGAGAAATAAAATCGGCACCAGCCTGTCCTTGGCATTGAGAAGAAAAAAATTCCCATAGAAAAATAATGCTTTTTAGCCTATTCATTGATGGAAATACTAGTCGATGTAAATACATTTGACTAGTCATGCTTATTGGTCTATAGGTTTATTTGCATAATTTAGTGCAATGAAATTGGCGCTTGTGTATATTTGTTATGTATCTTATTTAGCACACACGCATAGCATACAGATACAGAGCTTTTAAACGGTAAATCTGTCAGACAGCGCTTTTATAAGCCCAATCATTGCACATTAATTCTAAATGCAATGGCGTGTTAAAAATAGTTTTGATGGCCACAATTTAAAAAGAGCTACTCTTTTTATTTCTCAACGGAAGGCAGGCTTCATCATCGCCAGTATGCATTTGGAAAACATATACTTAATTGTTTGAAACCTGAACATTTTACTACATATTATGAGGAATGTTTTGCCTTGCTTCAAAGTCGCCGAGGCAAATTTGACCATATTCGTGGAGGCAATTACTTTCATAAAGACTTCCATATGCCATTGAAACCAGTAGCCTATTGTTTCATAAAGACTTCCATATGCCATTGAAACCAGTAGCCTATTGTTTTATAAAGACTTCCATATGCCATTGAAACCAGTAGCCTATTGTTTCATAAAGACTTCCTTCCATATGCCATTGAAACCAGTAGCCTATTGTTTTATAAAGACTTCCTTCCATATGCCATTGAAACCAGTAGCCTATAGTTTCATAAAGACTTCCATATGCCATTGAAACCAGTAGCCTATAGTTTCATAAAGACTTCCTTCCATATGCCATTGAAACCAGTAGGCTATTGTTTTATAAAGACTTCCATATGCCATTGAAACCAGTAGCCTATAGTTTCATAAAGACTTCCATATGCCATTGAAACCAGTAGCCTATAGTTTCATAAAGACTTCCATATGCCATTGAAACCAGTAGCCTATTGTTTCATAAAGACTTCCTTCCATATGACATTGAAACCAGTAGCCTATTGTTTTATAAAGACTTCCATATGCCATTGAAACCAGTAGCCTATAGTTTCATAAAGACTTCCATATGCCATTGAAACCAGTAGCCTATTGTTTTATAAAGACTTCCATATGCCATTGAAACCAGTAGCCTATTGTTTTATAAAGACTTCCATATGCCATTGAAACCAGTAGCCTATTGTTTTATAAAGACTTCCATATGCCATTGAAACCAGTAGCCTATAGTTTCATAAAGACTTCCATATGCCATTGAAACCAGTAGCCTATTGTTTCATAAAGACTTCCTTCCATATGACATTGAAACCAGTAGCCTATTGTTTTATAAAGACTTCCATATGACATTGAAACCAGTAGGCTATTGTTTTATAAAGACTTCCATATGCCATTGAAACCAGTAGCCTATTGTTTTATAAAGACTTCCATATGCCATTGAAACCAGTAGCCTATTGTTTTATAAAGACTTCCATATGCCATTGAAACCAGTAGCCTATTGTTTTATAAAGACTTCCATATGCCATTGAAACCAGTAGCCTATTTCTCTCATGTTCTATTGGTTTTCAACGTTCTTTCATTGTCCAGTAGCCAAAGGGACGATCCTAGTCATTTTAGCAACCCATGCTAGTTGTTGCATATTAGAATTCCCCAATTTCTAAATTTCATTATGAAACAAATTTTCACACGTAGCCTACTGCCTTGTGCGCATTGCTGTGGTTATAATGTGAAGAAATAATTGTTTATCAACATTTTAAGCTAAATGTTCTGATCTGTTGCATCAGACTCATTGCTTTCAAATTTTTTCTAGGCCTAGGCCTCCTGCTGGTTGTATGGATTTGGGATCTATTGTCTCACAACTGTCATAGTCTGTTTGGGCTATTTCTTTCTCGACAAGCTGACCAATAGAATAGGTCAACTTTTCTAGTATGAGGAGTACCGTAATTTCCGGACTATTAAGCGCACCTGAATATAAGCCGCACCCACTGAATTTAAAAAATATATATTATTTTGAACATAAATAAGCCGCACATGTCTATAAGCCGCAGGTGCCTACCGGTACATTGAAACCAATTAACTTTACACAGGCTTTAACGAAACACGGCTTGTAACAAAAATAAATAGGCTTTAACGAAACACGGCTTGTAACAAAAAATAAACAATTAGCAGTAAGCTTTAGTTGTCTTTTTGCACTGAGTCAATTCCTCACGCTGCTGTTTCCAACGTCTTATCATCGACTCATTAAGACCAAGCTCCCGTGCAGCAGCTCTATTTCCTTTTCCAACAGCCAGATCAATCGCCTTCAACTTGAAAGCTGCATCATATGCATTTCTCCGTGTCTTTGCCATGATGAGGGTGACAAAATGACTACCGTAATCAGAATGATGGGAAGTTTGAGAGTGCTCGATTTATTCTAAACAGTAAACAAAAAAGTTGTTTGACCTTAACCCGTTCGGCAATTTCATTGGTCTAATGAAAGCTTCATGCCGCCAAAAAACTGAGCACGTCACAGAATGTGTTTTAAAAAAAATAAATAAATTGAAAGCGGGAAAAATCCATATATTAGCCACGTCACTGTTTAAGCCGCGAGGTTCAAAGCCTGGGAAAAAATATAGTCCGGAATTTACGGTAGTAGATTGACGGGCTTTTGATTTTGCTGTTCGTTACGCATCTTGTTAGCTGAGGAAAAGTAAATGTAACATCTTCAAAGTGTGCAGTGGAATTCAGTAAGAAGGATGCACGTCGTTGCATCCTCAACTTGCATGTTCTGTTAAGATAAATTACCATCATCTAAATGGGATTTCTGTCATTCTGAGCAACGTGGGTGGACGCCCTAATCAGGTTACGCACCCAATTGATATGGGTCCGGGTAAATTAAAATGGTGCCAGTCAAATGATCAGGGTCACATTTTCCTAATGGAAACCCTGCTCTTGATCCAGGATTCTCTGCTGTTACCAAACGAAGAAGCTAACCACTAAATTAGCAAACAAAATTCACAACTGCAGAGCATTTAGCAACTTTTAGACAGTTAACTTAGTTATAAGTAATCTAGCTGGCAAACATTTAGTTGTGAATGTAACTACATTACCTGGCGCGTGCTGCACAACAGCGTGTGACTCACAAGGCTCCGGTCTGTCGTTGTTGTGTGCTTGTAAACAAACACCACGTGACTGGGGACTACCGGTAAGCTTCATTATGAAAAATGTGACAAGTGAAATGAAGAACGCAATCTTCTTGATCTCCTAACTTATTGCACAAGTTGAGTGCAGGTATTTACTTAAAGTAGCTACAAATATTAAAACGTGTTAAACTTCAAAGAAATAGTTTCAATGGTAATGACGGTATTGAAAAAACATCCTGTGAACTATTTCCATATACCCCAGTATACGTATATACGGTATACTGCCCAAACCTAATCTGGATGCCTTTGTCGCTCTTCCATTTCCCTGTCTCTTGCTCTCTCCCTCCTTGTCTCTCCCTCCATCTCTTTCTCTCTCTCCATCTCTTTTAAAACATTTAATCTAACCTCCTTAGGCGTCATAGTTTGTTATGTTTTCACATTTCCTCAGATCAAGTAAAGCAATGCATGAGTTACCAGGGGAGAAGTAGACTACTGCAATTAGTAGTTAGCATGTCATGACAGCCTAGAAGCAGGATATGCTGCCTGCAGAGAAGTTTATTTCTATTCTAGACAATTACACCCTGACACAGTTTGGAGGGGGAGAACTTAATTTTATTCCGAGAGCTTTATATTATATATAGTGCATTTGGAAAGTATTCAGACCCCTTGACTTTTTCCACATTTTGTTACGTTACAGCCTGATTCAAAAATTGATAAAATAGTTTTTTCCCCTCATCTATCTACACACAATACTCCATAATGACTAAACAAAAAACGTGTTTGTAGAAATTTGTGCGAATGTATTAAAAATAAAAATGGCATATTTACATAATTATTCAGACCCTTTACGCAGTACTTTGTTGAAACACCGTTGACAGTGATTACAGCCTCGATTCTTCTTGGGTATGATGCTACAAGCTTGGCACCTGTATTTGCGGAGTTTCTCCCATTTTTCTGTGCAGATCTTCTCAAGCTCTGTCAAGTTGGATGGGGAGCGTCGCTGCACAGCTATTTTCAGGTCTCTAGAGATGTTAGATTGGGTTCAAGTCTGGGCTCTGGCTGGGCCACTCAAGGACATTCAGAGACTTGTCCTGAAGCCACTCCTGCGTTGTTTTGGCTGTATGCTTAGGGTCGTTGTCCCGTTGGAAGGTGAACCTTCGCCCCCCCAGTCTAAGGTCCTGAGCACTCTGGAGCTGGTTTTCATCAAGGATCTCTCTGTACTTTGCTCCGTTCATTTTTCCCTCAATCCAGAGGGAAAAATGTCTCCCAGTCCCTGCCGCTGAAAAACATCCCCAAAGCATGATGCTGCCACCACCATGCTTCACCGTAGGGATGGTGCCAGGTTTTCTCCAGACGTGATGCTTGGTATTCAGGCCAAATAGTTCAATCTTGGTTTCATCAGACCAGAGAATCTTGTTTCTCATGGTCTGAGAGTCCTTTAGGTACCTTTTGGCAAACTCCAAGCGGGCTGATGTGTGCCTTTTACTGAGGAGTTACTTCTGTCTGGCCACTCTACTATAAAGGCCTGATTGGAGTGCTGTAGAGATCGTTGTCCTTCTGGAAGGTTCTCCCTTCTCCATACAGGAAATCTAGAGCTCTGTCAGAGTGACCATCGGGTTCTTGGTCACCTACCTGACCAAGGCCCTTCTCCCTTGTTTGCTCAGTTTGGCTGGGCGGCCAGCTCTAGGAAGAGTCTTAGGTGGTTCCAAACTTCTTCTATTTAAGAATGATGTAAGCCACTGTGCTCTTGGGGACCTTCAACGCTGCAGACATTTTGTGGTACCGTTCCCCAGATCTGTGCCTCGACACAATCCTGTTTCGGAGCTCTACAGACAATTCCTTCGACCTCATGGCTTGGTTTTTGCTCTGACATGCACTGTCAAAACCTGTTCTGTCAAAACCTGTTCTCTTGTTCATTGTGGGGTATTGTGGGTAGATTGATGAGGGGGAAAAAGATTTCATATATTTTAGAATAAGGCTGTAATGTAACAAAATGTGGAAAAAGGGAAGGGGTCTGAATAATTTCTGAATGCGCTGTATATCTAGATATTATATAGAGGATATTATGTAGAGGACATGATATACAGCTCTGGAAAAAATTAAGAGACAGCTGCAAAATTATCAGATTCTCAGGTTTTACTATTTATAGGTATGTGTTTGGGTAAAATGAACATTTTTGTTTTATTATATAAACTACTGACAACATTTCTCCCAAAATACAAACATTGTCATTTATTTGCAGAACATGGTCAAAATAACAAAAACGTTGCAGTGTTGTCAGACCTCGAATAAATAAAATAAGTTCATAATCATTTTTAAACAACACAATACGAATGTTTTAACTTTGGAATAGTTCAGAAATCAGTATTTGGTGGAATAACCCTGATTTTCAATCACAGCTTTCATGCATCTTGGCATGCCCTCCACCAGTCTTTCACGTTGATGTTGGGTGACTTTATGCCATTTCTGGCGCAAAACTTCAAGCAGCTCAGCTTTGTTTGATGGCTTGTGACCATCCATCTTCTTGATCACATTTCAAGGGTTTTCAATGGGGTTCAGGTCTGGAGATTGGGTTGGCCATGACAGGGTCTTGATCTGGTGGTCCTCCATCCACATCTTGATTGACCTGGCTGCGTGTCATGGAGTATTGTCCTGCTGGAAAAAAAACAATCCTCAGAGTTGGGGAACATTGTCAGAGCAGATGGAAGCAAGTTTTCTTCCAGGTCAACCTTGTACGTGGTTTGATTCATGCGTCCTTCACAAAGACAAATCTGTCCGATTCCAGCGTTGCTGAAGCACCTCCAGATCATCACTGATCCTCCACCAAATTTCACAATGAGTGCGAGACCTGGAGAGGCCTACAAGCCAGTGTCTCAGCAAGGTCTTTCCCAGGCCGAAATTTCAAGGCAAACAGGGGTTTCCAGATGTGCTGTCAAAGCTCTTTTGAAGAAGCACAAAGAAGCACAAACGGGCAACGTTGAGGACTGTAGACGCAGTGGTTGGCCAAGGAAACTTACTGCAGCAGATGAAAGACACATCATGCTTACTTCTCTTCACAATCAGAAGATGTCCAGCAGTGCCATCAGCTCAGAATTGGCAGAAAACAGTGGGACCCTGGTACACCCATCTAGTGTCCAGAGAAGTCTGGTCAGAAGTGGCCTTCATGGAAGACTTGTGGCCAAAAAGCCATACCTCCAACGTGGAAACAAGGCCAAGCAACTCAACTATGCACGAAAACACAGGAACTGGATGCATAAAAATGGCAGCAGGTGCTCTGGACTGATGAGTCAAAATTTGAAATATTTGTTTAGCAGAAGGCAGTTTGTTCGCCGAAGGGCTGGAGAGCGGTACATGAATGAGTGTCTGCAGGCAACAGTGAAGCATGGTGGAGGTTCCTTGCAAGTTTAGGGCTGCATTTCTGCAAATGGAGTTGGGGGTTTGGTCAGAATGAATGGTCTCCTCAATGCTGAAAAGTACAGGCAACTTATCCATCATGCAATACCATCAGGGAGGCATCAGATTGGCTAAAATTTATTCTGCAGCAAGACAACGACCCCAAACATACAGCAAAAGTCATTAAGAACTATCTTCAGCGTAAAGAATAACAAGGAGTCCTGGAAGTGATGGTATGGCCCCCACAGAGCCCTGATCTCAACATCATCAAGTCTGTCTGGGTTTACATGAAGAGAGAGTACTTGAGGCTGCCTAAATCCACAGAAGAACTGTGGTTAGTTTTCCAAGATGTTTGGGCCAACCTACCTGCTGAGTTTCTTCAAAAACTGTGTGCAAGTGTACCTAGAAGAATTGATGCGGTTTTGAAGGCAAAGCTTGGTCACACCAAATATTGATTTGATGAAGATTTTTCTTCTGTTCATTCACTTTGCATTTTGTTAATTGATAAATATAAACTATTAACATGTCTATTTTTGAAAGCATTCTTACGTTAGTTTTTTCCACACCTGCCTAAAACTTTTGCCCAGTACTGTATGTTTTGGTTGATGTTTGATCCTGTGACTGTTAATGACTCTCAGGTCACAGTGTAAAAGAAAATGTCTCCTCTGTCTCTCTGGTGGTGCTGAAGGATATTGGTTTGTTTTTGCGAGGCTGTGCATTGCAGTTTCTTTCTTGTAAAATAGGTTTTATATGCACTCCGTTCATAAAAGAACAACACCGAGGTTTACAGGGAGCTCTGCCTATCCTTAACTCTCTTGGTGGCACATGTTCTTGACCCCTGGCTACCCTATGCTAATGAGATAGAATGTTATAGGCTGAGAACTGTAGGACTCTCAGAGCCAAAGATGGTTAATAAGCATGATGTGTGCCGACCAGGTCAAGATCCCCTCCTTGCAATCCAATACAGTAGAGGCCAGGGACATTTCATAGGGAACAGTCCCACTTTGAAACTGCCACTGACTCAATCCTCAACAACGCTGATGTGCCTCAGGTGCGTATTGAACAGAGGCTGTTGAGGGGTAAGGAAGGACACTTGCCTCCAGATGTCTGTTTTTGGTAGTACTGACATTTTTTTCCTGTGAGATCAATGCGCACGTTGCACAGTTTTTCTAGAAATTAATCAGATACAGCCTGAACTGTGCAATGTAGTAAGGAGTTGTAGTTTCCAACAGGGCTAATATTCCACATAGTTTAGCGCATAAGATGCAGTAATTAACTACAATGGCCATAATCCATTGCGCATCTACTTATCCGGTCTGTGTTTGTTTTACGCCTGCTGCAGAAGAGATAAAATAATGCGTGATTGTGAGTGGATATAGAGAGCAGCTGTTGCTCCTCAAGGTATCTCGAACTGAAAGTGCATGATCTAAATGATTGATAGTTGGTATTCAGCAGTCATGCCTTATTTACTTTGAAGAACTACTAAAATAGTGATTTTGTCAGACAGTATAGACAGCAGCTCTATAGAGATGAGATAATGACTTGGAATGAAATTATAGTCATCAAATAAAACACATTTAATATACACAACAAGTGAGATATTTCTGATGTAATGTGAATGAAGGTTAATAGTTAATAGGTGATAAGCAGTAATGGACACTCACTACCATCATGGGACTTTTATTTAGTGTTTTATTGTGTGTTACTGCATTTAACCCACATAATGCATAGTGCATTTAATGTTTTAATAATTGAAACCGAAATCGAAACAGTGAAATATTTTTTGTAATCGAACCGAAACCGAACCGACCTCAGAAAGCACTAATTGCTCAGCACTCGTTTTTGGTCAGCTGCATAGCATTCTCGTTTCCCCTTGTGGTCTGTGGCCAACCTCAATGCCCCCAGGAAAGGGCTAGCTTTTGGGTTGAATGTGTGATGTGTTATTAAATGCATGTGTTTCTGTAACCTTTTAAGGAACAGTATCGGCTGTATCCTTTGTAGTGCAACAGTGCAGACTGGGAAGACGGCCCAAGGCCTGGAGCTTTGAGTTGATGTTTGGTTACCTTCATCTGCAGACATCCCCTCTTCAGTCTCCCCTAAGCCTGGCTTTCACTGGAGCATGGGTCTCTGTTCTCAATTGAAACTAGTGCGTCAGTTATGTTTTTCCCATAAAAAATATCAAGAGAGTATTTTCTTTAAGTCCCCATAAGCAGACAGACGGGACCCAAACCACTCCTTTCCTGCCTGATGCCTCAGACTCGCAGCCTGGTCACAGGCCCGCTGGGATGAGTATGAGGCAGAGATCAGTATGCAAACGCAGCACACAAACACACACACTGTGTAGATGGAGCAAAACTGCTTGCTCTGCACTAGTGTGCCGTTGGTCTCCTCCCACACTCAGACCCCAATGCTATTGGAGCACTGGAAATGAAGCACTGCTCATAGTGAACAATATTAGACCATTCTCTCTCTAAACCCTTTGAAAATTCTATTCTCCATAATCATCGCCTCTTTTCAATATGCTATGACAATTAAAACGGAGTGGCACTGAGCTAAGCTTCGCAGACGGAAACAATGTTGAGAATGAGAATGAAAACATCCACTCTCCATGGAGAGGCCCTCAACTCTTGCCGTTGCTCAGCTACGCTCAGCTTGGGCTTGGCACGGGGGACCACTTGGACATTTCCGGAGAACTGGGAACCTAGTCAACTGTGTCAGAGTTCTCCGTTGTTAACCACAGCCTGGCTATCTGGGTACACTACTTTGTTGTACTGAGAGACAGGATCTTGGCTCACGCCTCCCTCCATCTAAGGCACAGTGCTGTGTGAGACGTATATGCTCTTGGCCGGCGTCTCACCCCGGTCTCTACTGTATTGAGAGAGAGAGGGACAGGTTCTTCGCCAAGGCCTCCTTCCCTTCA
The DNA here is from genome assembly GCF_901001165.1 of Salmo trutta. NCBI lineage: Eukaryota > Metazoa > Chordata > Actinopteri > Salmoniformes > Salmonidae > Salmo > Salmo trutta. Next base: position 68,213,499 of record NC_042970.1, read on the forward strand.
TATACCTCCTACAGGTCTCACCCCCGCCTGCAGACCCAGAGCCCCACTAATCCCCCAAGTACTCCCCAGGGGCTGCCATCCAGGCTGGGCAACTGAGTCATATCTCTCCCCGACCCCACTGCTGCCTCTGGGTCTGGGCTACGCCAGCCGGAGCGCTGATCCGTCTGCCTGGCGCTGCGCCCACTGTGGGGGGCAAGGGGAAGCGGTGACAGGTGGTGTGGTGTGTCCGCTGGCCCTACTCTGCTGCCAGCTAAAGGTGAGGCTTGCGACTATGTGGGGATCTGTGGATTCCGCAGGAATCTCTTCCATAACTCCATACATACTCATCGACCAGTGCACCAAGATGAATCGCACTAGAATGTTAGTTACCCCTGTGTAGCCACATACCCCTTGCTAGTGAACCCTGCATCCATCATTTTTCTCCCCAAAAAGCGACCTAGTCCCCCAATGTCTCATGAACATTCGTCCCGCCGTTCTTGATTTCTTCCTTTTGTGGTGTATTTTTCTTGACATTTTAATTTGGACATTTTACTGCATTGTTAGGAAATAGTAACATAAGCGTTTCGCTGCACCGCTATAACACCTGCTAAACTGTGTACGCAACCAATAAACTTTGATTTGATTTTGATTTGAACAACAAATCTCTGCTTCCTCCCAAGCTTGTTGTTGCTGTGGCTGGCCCATGACCAGGCTAGAGCATATCTCTGCCCTTCCGAGGGATCTGTCTGTGTACATATGAAAGACTGGCCGTCTGGTGACCCACTCACCCCTCCCCTAATGCACACCATGATATCCCCCAAAATCACTGCACCACGTGTCGTCTCAAAGTGACCATTCATCACATTCTGCATGGTGATAGTGATTGGCTCATTTCCTATTCATTATGACCTTCAATATATTGGCATTATTTTTATACCACATAACACAATGCCACAAACCCCAGTCATGCTGCAGCCAAATAGAGTACAGTAAAAGTCCCCTGTTGCCCAAAGACTGAGATAAGAGGTGTAGCAGCTAGCTTGTGTGTGAGCGGACACGTTTGTTTTGTCTCCCAGAGGAGAAGGAGTGTGTGTGACTCACAATCGCATTTCCCGCTGCAGCCAGGCGACAGCTGTGGCGGTGAGCTTTGCTCCGCAAGTCTTTAGATTAGGACCCTGCCGCTACCCCCACCCCCCACCAGCATGCCGCGGCCACAACGCCATTGTTCCAGCTCAGCAACTTGGTTAGCCGACCTTGGGCCCCTCTGCAGCCCCCTGTCTTTTGCCTCCCCTGCCCCAACACACTAGACAACATAGTTACAGGAATGTGTCTCTGCCGCCCAGCCAAGCTTGGAATGACCAAGAGAGAGGGACTGAGAGATGGAGAGAAAGGGTGCATGGACACAGAGAGAGGCAGAATGGGAAATGGACCCTTCTGCATAATCACCCGCCCCCCCCTCTCTTACTTGGTTAATGGAATATCCCGGCCGGCAGACTGTAGACAGGGATTAACCCTCTCCTGGCCGACCCCCCCACGTCTGACACTGCAGGGATGATATGGCAGTTTTGTACGCAACTGCAACGACCCCCATTTAGAGATCTGCATTAGTGTTAAAGAGATCAGATTTGTTGCTCTCCGTTTCGGGTTATTACAATGCATCACACACAGCGGAACTCATTCCCTGGCTTGAGTGCGTTGGACTGCACTGAATAAAGAGCCGTCCTCTCAGACGGATGCAATGAGTTGGCGGCGGAGGAGGAGAAAGCTGTGAGTGCCATGTGGGAGGAATCTCAAATGGTGCAGCACTTTGGCAGCCATTCACCTAGCAGCATCTATATCACAGGGACTGTTTCTGTATGATCAGTTTTTGGAGGTCGGGGAGAGTGAGAGATAAGGGAAAATAAATCTCGGCCAGTGAGCGCGGTGGCTCTGAACCAGAGGCAACCGGTCTTTTTATGATGCCTAATCATTATGATGGTAATGTTTTAATCTCAGTGCCTGTAGCAGCAAACTGATGGTCAACCTTATCATTAGGCTACTTTGATACGGACCTGCAACGATCTTCGTTCTCTCATTCCCTCTACGCCACCTGTATGTATCCTTTCACATCTTCACTGTCCTTCCACCACCATACAAGCCAAGGTCAGGATATTACTCTGTGCTTAGTCACTGTCCACTAAGCAGTTCACACTCCTTTTCGTCCCCACAGTGACTGTACGTACATACCCCAACCAGAAGCCATGGATTACAGGCAACATTCACACTGAGTTAAAGGGTAGAGCTGCCGCTTTCAAGGTGCGGGACTCTAACCCGGAAGCTTACAAGAAATCCAGCTATGCCTTGCGACGAACCATCAAACAGGCAAAGCGTCAATACAGGGCTAAGATTGAATCATACTACACTGGCTCCGACACTCGTCTTATGTGGCAGGGCTTGCAAACTATTACAGACTACAAAGGGAAGCACAGCCGCGAGCTGCCCAGTGACACGAGCCTACCTAAATCACTTCTATGCTCGCTTCGAGGCAAGCAACACTGAGGCATCCATGAGAGCATCAGCTGTTCCGGACGACTGTGTGATCACGCTCTCCGTAGCCGACGTGAGTAAGACCTTTAAACAGGTCAACATACACAAGGTTTCGGGGCCTGACGGATTACCAGGACGTGTGCTCCGAGCATGTGCTGACCAACTGGCAGGTGTCTGACTACAGACCTGTAGCACTCACGTCCGTAGCCATGAAGTGCTTTGAAAGGTTGGTAATGGCTCACATCAACACCATTATCCCAGAATCCCTAGACCCACTCCAATTTGCATTCCGCCCAAACAGATCCACAGATGATGCAATCTCTTGCACTCCACACTGCCCTTTCCCACCTGGACAAAAGGAACACTTATGTGAGAATGCTATTCAGTGACTACGGCTCAGCGTTCAACACCATAGTACCCCCAAAGCTCATCACTAAGCTAAGGATCCTGGACTGAACACCTCCCATTGCAACTGGATCCTGGACTTCCTGATGGGCCGCCCCCAGGTGGTGAGGGTAGGTAGCAACACATCTGCCACGCTGTTTCTCAACACTGGAGCTCCCCAGGGGTGCGTGCTCAGTCCCCTCCGGTACTCCCTGTTCACCCACGGCTGCATGGCCAGGCACGACTCCAACACCATCATTAAGTTTGCAAACGACACGAGTGGTAGGCCTGATCACCGACAACGACAGACAGCCTATAGGGAGGAGGTCAGAGACCTGGCCGGGTGGTGCCAGAATAACAACCTATCCCTCAATGTAACCAAGACTAAGGAGATGATTGTGGACTACAGGAAAAGGAGGACCAAGCACGCCCCCATTCTCATCGAAGGGGCTGTAGTGGAACAGGTTGAGAGCTTCAAGTTCCCTGGTGTCCACATCAACAACAAACTAGAATGGTCCAAAGACAGTCGTGAAGAGGGCACGACAAAGCCTATTCCTCCTCAGGAAACTAAAACGATTTGGCATGGGTCCTGAGATCCTCAAAAGGTTCTGCAGCTGCAACATCGAGAGCATAGTCACATACGAGAGCATAGTCACATACATTCTGGGTCGACGAACCAGTGCTCCTGCACATTGGCTAACCAGGCTATCTGCATTGTGTCCCGCCACCCACCACCCGCAAACCCCTCTTTTACGCTACTGCTACTCTCTGTTCATCATATATGCATAGTCACTTTAACCATATCTACATGTACATACTACCACAATCAACCTGACTAACCGGTGTGTCTGTAGCCTCGTTACTTTTATAGCCTCGCTACTGTATATAGCCTGTCTTTTTACTGTTGTTTTATTTCTTTACCTACCTATTGTTCACCTAATACCTTTTTTGCACTATTGGTTAGAGCCTGTAAGTAAGCATTTCACTCTAAGGTCTACACCTGTTGTATTCAGCGCACGTGACAAATAAACTTTGATTTGATTTGCTTCATCATCATTAGTGAATGGTGATAGTAGTGATTCCCTGTGGGGCACTGAAAGGATTTGTTAGCTCTTTCTCATTACATGACGGCTGACTGTTCCACAATTGTTTCAGATGGTTTCTCTTTACCTGGCAAACCTGTATTATTAAATGTTTAAAAAAAGTGATATCAAATCATGGTGTCTTCAGATTCACGTTTTTCACACTGAATGACATTATCTTCTTTCTCCTGCAGACGTACTCTGGCCTCTTCTGTGTGGTGATAAACCCCTACAAGTACCTGCCCATCTACTCCGAGAACATCATAGAGATGTACAGGGGGAAGAAGAGACACGAGATGCCCCCTCACATCTACGCCATCTCAGAGTCCGCGTACAGATGCATGCTCCAAGGTAAGTCTCAATTGGTTAAGGTTATCCCTCCCTTTACCACAACCATTAATGTCATTGCACAAAATATGCGCATATGTTTGCTACACAGGGAAATTGTATGAATGATCTGATTCAGTCTACTGGAACCAGAAAGTCAAAGCCAACTTAACCGGTTGTTTTGGGATTAAGGCTGTTGTTAAGAGGCAGTCAACCAGTAGGAATGGTACATACTGATATTAGGACAGCCTTGTCTCCACTGTGGCAGGTGCACTTATCTCCCAGGTCTGTGATGTTAAGTGGAGCCTGATTGGATCATTTGTCATGTTAATTGTACATGGTCAGTTCCCCAAGGCCAGATGTTGTTGTTGTGTTTCAATTTAAACTGTTGAATGCACCAAATTGTAAGTCGCTCTGGATAAGAGCGTCTGCTAAATGACGTAAATGTAAATGTAAATGTTGCAAGGGGATGAACAGGCCATTATGTCATCATTTTAGTTTTGTCGATTCTTTTTATGGGGGGGGGCTTCTGTAAATTGTCGAAAGGTTACTTCTCCTGTTGCATTTGGCAGGGCATCTCCTTTAGCTCTACTGTTACAATACTCAAGGCTTTCATTCTCAAGTTACTGAACCAAAACAAGCCACGTGTCGCCATTGCCAACACTCATAAAAGTTGTTTAACAGTTGCCCTGTGATTTACGGGATTACTACTCAATTTCAACAGCTTTAGGGCCATTCATTTCACTAGAAGGCTTAATTGAAACCATCAGCTGAACCATGGTTTGTTGCATACTAAAGTCGCCCCCAATTATTTTGATTTAGTGCACTGGCCAACTCTGTATTATGTAGTAGTTGCCCTAAATTCATGCAAGCTTCTCAAGCATTATGGTATCAAATGGCACGCATTGAGGAAAAAGGGCTCTGTGGAAACAGTCCAAAGGAGCTGATCTTATTTCTCTGTTCATATTTCCACCTCCAGAGAGAAATTAATTTTGCCAGCAATCGCTGGAATGTGGGGAGCACAGTGGAAAGGGGAAGTGAAGGATGACTGTTTTTTTTCCATGAAGTGCTGATACCTCAGAACTATGCACTTCTCAGCACCACTATGGGCTATAAGTACCAATGGGTCTAAATCTCAGTTTGAGAACCCAAAGCCTTTAGTCACTGCAGAGAGAATCCACTTCAGACCTCTTCAGATTGCCAGAGGCTTTGACTTTGTCTCTGGCATGGTCAAAATATGTTGACGCACTGCAAGTGTTGGGTGAAGAAAAACATACACCAAAAGCTTTATTAGAATTGCATCTGATTCCATAACACAAGAAGGGTGAATCTATGTGACTCAAGTAGATTCACAATCCTATATGTGATGTTAAATCCAGCTAATAGACTTCATCCCATTTGAGTTGGTTTTTATCAACCGTAAATCTTCCAGGGGTTCGTGATGAGCGAGAACTTATCTCCTGCAGCGTCTACTAGCCTATAGGTTCTGCCCAGCAGGAGAAGCCTGCATAACCTCCTATTTGGTTTATTTCATATCTTATACTCCAAGTAGAAATAGCCACATTATCTGTCACAGAAACCCATTATTTTTAACCTTTATTTAACTAGGCAAGTCAGTCAAGAACAAATTCTTATTTTCAGGAACAGTGGGTTAACTGCCTTGTTCAGGGGCAGAACAACAGATTTGTACCTTGTCAGCTCAGGGATTCGATCTTGTAACTTATCGGTTACTAGTCCAACACTCTAACCACTAGTCTACCTGCCGATCTGTCCTGTCCCAGACACCTGACTAAACCAACATATCATTCCAGGCAGCAATCAGTCAATCCTTCCCAGTCCCCCTTTCTCTCCCACTCTAATTTATCCAGAGTTTTTACACCAGCGTGTGTTTGTTTTTGCACAGCTCCTCTTGACCTCTTAACTCTTTTTCTGGATCTTGGGGCGAGGGGCAGCTCCCCAGCAATACTATCTAGGCACAGACTCTGGATGTCCATAGGGCTGTGCTATTGGTGTGGATGCACATCACGGAGCACCATCCCATGACTGTCACAACAGACATCATAGAGAGATGTCTGAGAGATGTCTCTCTTTCCCTCTGCCTGATATAGCTGGGAGGCACCCCAGGCTGGGAGCTGTGACTGGGACCAGACCAGTGAGAGCAGAGAGGATGACCTGCATTTGGCAGCACAATGGGACCTTTTGTCTCTGTGGTGAGGGCTTGTCCGTCCAGTGGGGGTTGGTTGTGACGGGTTGGGCAGTCCCGTCATCCAGGCCCTGCCTGGTGTCAGTTTAGACAAGGAGGAAGTTCTCTCTGTGTGGAGAATGTGTGCATTGACACTTCAAGTAGTGTCCTCTGTGAAGAATCTTCCCAAAGACACTGGTTGGATGTACTGGTAATGTAGTGGTAAAGCCACTATTGGACATTGCATGTGCAGGTAAATACATAGTGCTTCCCCAATCATACTTTTGTTATGAGCCCTACTTGTCCCATGACCCAGTGAGTTTTTCCCATTACCCCCTTCACATCCTCCAGCTTTCTCACACCCTGAGCATCTGCATGGATGTAGGGGTGGGGTGCAGGGACTGGAGACTTGGACTCGGAATAAGTGCCATTCCAAATCCAAATCACTTCTTTGTTTTCGCTGAATTTCACCCATTTAAATGATTCATCAGTTTCTACCAATAACCAATTTAGAAATGAAAGGATACCTCTCAGGACCTGCAGTTCCTATGGACTTTTATGCAGGCTTGTCACAGTGGTAGTCATCGCCAGTATAGTCATCATGGCTAACCAGCCAACCAGCGGTTTGGCTCAAAAGGACGTTTGTAGGTTGGAGATTAGCAGATGCCAGCTGCTGCTCTGCTCCTGAGCAGGTCTATAACCTGATTCAGTTCAGTGATTAGGCGCTGGTACCCTGTACTGGTTGTATGAAAATGTTGCTGGATCACTGCATTGTGTCATGGATATCATCACGGCATTATCTCAGTGCCATGATTTCATCCCTAAATGCTGTGATCATGATGACAGTATCACATCCCTTTGGACATTGAAGTTCAAATTTAGCCACAAGGAACAGGCATTTGCTTCATGTCATTTATTAGGCTAAGTTTACTTAATATGAACATTGCACATTGGTCAACATTTCTGCAACTGTGCCAGATTTAGCCAGCCGGATAATTTTCATCTGTAGTCCGTTAAGGGTGTCTAAACCTTTCCAGGGGCCAGTCATTATCCCAGCATTTCTGAGATGCCAGCCAATTGCCAGATGGAGGGTTAAATGAGGTGTAACGTTACAAAGCCCTGGTTGTTTAACTAGGCCTCCCCCCACCACAACTAGACCCACACATCTGCCATTAATTACTTCTCCAGATACTTTCCATAATCTCCCTCGTTGCTTTGGACTGATGGCGTCCAGCTAGTTACAAGGGGCTAATTTGAACATTTCTGGAACGTGTCGTTAAGAAATGCAAAGCGCTGATGTTCTCTTGAATGAAATCATGTGTTGGTTGAGAGAAGAAACGCCCATGTCAGCATGGGGATTTCAAGAGTGGACTGAACTCGCATCAACGGCAACACTGTCCCTCAGCAACATAGTTGTTCAACAGCAAGGCTTTGTGAGATTGAAGGGAAGAATGGCCTCTGTAAGGACTCTCCCTTGTGTTTGGATAGGCCATTAGGTCCACTCAAGGCAGATCTATATTGGCCTGATAATCTTTGAGCAATAAGCCTACATTTGTCTCATGGGAACCCTCTCCGTCACTAAATGAATCAATCAAATAAAATGTGTGCAAAGGACAGTAACTTATGTCTTTTGATAATAGTCTCAAAGATAACGAAATGTTAAGTAAATGGTGTGAAGGAAAATTTCCGTGGATGGAGACCTCATATACAATGTACAATGTCATAGACTCAAAGCGATTGTGGGTGTGTTATTACGATGTAGGCCTAGTGTGTACACTGGGACCCGCTCTGCATCCCTTGACCCACCTGGTACCAATAAGACCTGTAATGGTTTTCATGGCCAAAGTTCTTTTGAAAAGAATCCAAGGCTTTGTGCCTAGCCCGCCTCGTTCATCCTGTGAGTACTAGAACACACTGAGTACACACAGAGATTATTGAAAAAGAGACCCGCTACATTTTTAAGGAATTCCAAGTGGAGCCAAGAAAATCCAGGCTTGATCTAATTTTCTGAATCAAATCAAATCAAATTTTATTTGTCACATGCGCCGAATACAACAAGTGTAGACCTTACCGTGAAATGCTTACTTACAAGCCCTTAACCAACAATGCAGTTCAAGAAATAGAGTTAAGAAAATATTTACTAAATAAACTAAAGTAAAAAAATATATATCAAAATGTAATACAAGAAAATTACATAACAATCTGTTGTTTTGGTGAGTGTTCTCTTGCTGGTTCTGGTTCAGAAGAACATTGACCAGATGCAGTTATGGATGCTGAAAGTACTTGATGAATTACGGTACTGATTAATGTATTTAATCAAATTCAATCCCTCATTTCCTTTACATTCCTAGAAAAAAGGTTTCCAAAAGGGTTCTTCGGCTGTCCCCATAGGAGAAACCTTTTTGGTTCCAGGTAGAACCATTTATGGTTCCATGTAGAATCGTCTGTGGAACCCAAAGCTGTTCTAGTTGGAACCAAAAGGGTTCTACCTGGAACCAACAAGGGTTATTCAAAGGGTTCTCCTATGGGGACAGCTAAGGAACCCTTTTAGGTTCTAGATAGTGTACCATGGTACCATGGGATTTTTATTAGCCTAATAGTTTGAACAGCTTGTGTGTACCATGTGATTTTTATTAGCCTAATTGGAGCAGCTTTGATTGAGTTAGCCTGCTCTGTTGCTTTTGTCATATGTTATGGAATTGAGATAACATTTGTCCCATTCCCCCCCAATTTCCATGTCTTTCTGGCCCTGAACTCATTCAACCTGCAGGGAATTTTTACCCTGAATATCAGCTGATTCAGCACTCCTCTAATGTTTCCAGCTGCCAAACATGGGAAGGATGTCCCTGGAGACACTCTGCAGTCTGAGCACCTAAACGACCGTGCACTCCTGACAGAGCAGAGGTCTAGCTGTTTCTTTAGCCTCCCCTGAGATCCACGGCAGGCCCGGCAATACTGCAGCACATAGCCATTTTCCCTAGAGATATAATACGAGTGTGGTTGACGTCATAAACCTATAAAGTTCTGGAATATGCTGACAATGATCCATTTCTATGGCCTTTTCCCTCTAGGGTTTTTAAAACAGCTGGCATTAAGCCAGTGGAGCCAAATGCTCCACCATCACTATGCCAACGCTCCACCATCATTATACCAACGCTACTTTGTACCACATTGAGGAAGCTAGAGAATATCCATTACCCTTGAACATTTGAGTGTTTCTTGCAGTGACCAAACCTCTCTGCTGGCCCTGACAGTTCAATGGCAAGTAATGCAGGGGTGGCCATTGGGCTGCTGTATATCCTCTGGGTGAATAAAGAATAAATCATTGTCTACAGAGGCGGGAGGAGGCTAAGAGGACTCCTAATGACCCTGGGCGTGGGAGGAACGAAGCCACACAGAACACTGAGAGGGCAAGGCCTGCTGATTACCCATGTCCTTTTCTGTCCGGGGTTAGGGTGAGACTGACTGCAGCTATAGCCAAGTCATCCCTTTTCTGTTGCGTAAGGATTTTGGTTCTGTAGTGACAGTTTGAGGATAGAGAGAGAGGAATGACGTTAGAACATTGAAGAATGCGTTTGATCTCACCCGTGGAATTCCGCCTCGGTCAGGCCTGGATTGAACGATACAAGGAATGGGAAATGTCATCTCTGTCTTAGTGACATCCACAAGAACCCTCTCAACATTCCATGGTGTCCAAAGTGTTCAGTATGCTACATGTGCTTCTCCCTTTGAAACACCTTTCATGTTTCGTCTTGAATTTAATTTATTAGAACATCTTGGCTCAGGAATACAATGGCTTCAGATCAGGAACCCCAGGTCTACGTTCTCCCCTTTGTTTTGGCCTTGGTTTGGACTGAGCCCTGGTCGTTAGAGGAATGCGGTCTCCCGTGCTCTAAGGGGGCCTTTCTGACGGTCCGGCAGGTGGTCTTGTGGCTGGCCTCTCTCGCTGGCCTCTCTCCGGGAAGCTGTAGATGAGGTCACAATCAGTCCCTCCAGTTTGTGTGACTAATGAAAAATTACTTCAAACCACTACCCGCCAAATTCCTGCGCCCGTCGGTCGCCTGTCTTGGGACAGCTGGTTCTGTTTCTCAGCCAGGCCTGAGCCACATTGGCTGTCCACTCATCCGTGCTCACAGTGAGAATTCCTCTCTGTTGTCACCCAGCGTGGATTGGCTTTTGGCAGAGCTAGCATACAGTAAATGAGCCCTGTTCAATGTTCTCAGGGCCTTGGTAAGCTCTTAATAATGGGCTACTTTTTTGTCATCAGACTTTCAACTTCTGGGTTTTTCCCTCAGGTCAGTCTCACGATATGGGGAAAAGATATTGAACATCTCTGTTACTTTACCAGAATGGTAGGTGTGTGTTACCTTGCATTATACCCCATGGTCTAAGTATTCTAAATATTGAAGTAGGACAAGGCCTCAGGCTCTGGTTTAAAACCTGTTACGGCTAGACGTTCCACTAGCGGAACCCCTCGACAACATCCGGTGAAATGGCAGAGCGCCAAATTCAAATTAAATGACTCTAAATATTAAACTTTCATGAAATCACAAGTGCAATACATCAAATTAAAGCTTAACTTGTTGTTAATCCAGCCGCCGTGTCGGATTTCAAAAAGGCTTTACGGCAAAAGCAAACCATGCGATTATCTGAGGACAGCACCCCGTCATACAAATGCATAACTAATCATTTTCAACCAGGGAGGTGCGACACGAAAGTCAGAAATAGCGATATAAAAAATGCCTTACCTTTGATGATCTTCTTCTGTTGGCACTCCAAAATGCCCACAAATGATCCTCACAAATGATCCTTTTGTTCGATAATGTCCGTCTTTATATCCATAAAAACTCAGTTTAGCTTGCGCGCTTCAGTCAAAAATCCACTCAGTTTCCCTCCGTCAAGATGCATACAAACGTTACTAATTAACTTTTCCAAACAAGTCAAACAACGTTTATAATCAAACCTTAGGTATCCTATTACGCAAATAAACGATACAATTTAAGACGGAGAATCATTATTGTCTTTACCGGAGATAAACAAAAAGAACGCACACTCGTCCATGAGCAAGGAAACACTACAAGCCAAAATGGGAGCCACCTAGAAAAACTACAATTTCTGGGGCATTTTTCCAAAAACCAGCATGAAACTCTTTCTAAAGACTGTTGACATATAGTGGAAGCCCTAGGAACTGCAACTATAATTATAGTACTAGCCATTGAAAATAGAGGTAAGCTGAATTTCTTTGGGGGGGGGGAGGGTTTCCTCTGGGTTTAGCCTGCCATATCAGTTCTGTTATACTCACAAAACTTTAGAGTGTTTTCTATCCAAATCTACCAATTATATGCATATCCTAGCTTCTGGGCCTGAGTAACAGGCAGTTTACTTTGGGCACGCTTTTCATCCGAACGTGAAAATAGTGCCACCTAGCCAGAAGAGGTTAATTGAGATTCCCTTCCCTTACTTTCTGTCACTCCCCGTCACTCCCTCTGTCCTTGCTGTGGCAGCTGTAGTCCAGCAGTACACAACCTGTCTCCTGTAATTTATCTCACTCCTGAGGTAAATATTAAACACAGATTTCCTAAACGTGTACTGTACCAGGTGCCTTGGTCTGGGTCACGTAAACAACGCACACTGAATAAATGTTCAGATGTCCGGGGCTGTCTAACTTCTCAAAATGATGAATTCGCCAGCTAGCCTAGCCTATCACGTTTCTCTTCTAAGGACCCATTTATCAGGAAAGATCCACATTGGAAATGGAAACTAGATTTGCTGGGTCTGTCTATTTTTTTATTTGTCATCTGTAAGTCGATGTTGGTGTCTGAGGACGATCTCCTGGTTCTGCCCGTATCAGAAGCCCTGCCACTGCTGTTTAATGGCCACATAGCAGAAGCCCTGCCACTGCTGTTTAATGGCCCCATAGCAGAAGCCCTGCCACTGCTGTTTAATGGCCCCATAGCAGAAGCTTCAAACCACTGCTGTTGCCACTGCCACTGCTGTTGAATGGCCTCATATCAGAAGCCCTGCCACTGCTGTTTAATGGCCCCATAGCAGAAGCCCTGCCACTGCTGTTGAATGGCCCCATAGCAGAAGCCCTGCCACTGCTGTTGAATGGCCCCATAGCAGAAGCCCTGCCACTGCTGTTGAATGGCCCCATAGCAGAAGCCCTGCCACTGCGGTTTAATGGCCGTTTCAGGGGCCAGGGGTTTTGCCTCTTAGACCCCATTCACAAGCAGGCACTCCAGTGTTTGTTTTTGTGAGTGTTATATTGATTGCTTTAACCTCTCTGGGCTATGTGGGACGCAAGCGTCCCACCCCTGGTACACCCTATCAACAACAGGTGAAATATCAAGAGCGCCAAATTTGAAAACAATTAAATGTCATAATTCAAATTTCTCAAACATACAACTATCTTACACCCTTTGAAAGATAAACATCTCCTTAATCTAACCATGTTGTCCGATTTCAAAAAGGCTTTACGGCGAAAGCATAAAGTTAGATTATGTTAGGACAGTACATTGAAAATAGCTGTGTGTAATGTTTTGTCAATGCAAAGACACGCGTCACCAAAAGCAGAAAACCAGCTAAAATTATGCACTAACCTTTGACAATCTCCATCAGATGACACTCCTAGGACATTATGTTAGACAATACATGCATTTTTAGTTCTATCAAGTTCATATTTATATCCAAAAACAGCGTTTTAGTATGGCGTTGATGTTGAGGAAATCTTTTCCCTCCAATACCGCCAGTCAAATCAGCACAACAAATTAAATAATTACTATTCGAAAACATTGGTAAAATATTATATTGTCATTCAAAGAATTATAGATTTACATCTCTTGAACGCAACCGGATTGCCAGATTTAAAAATAACCTTACTGGGAAATCACACTTTGCAATAATCTGAGCACTGCGCCCAGAAAAATACACTTTGCGATACAGACTAACCGCCATGTTGGAGAGATCTAAAATCGAAAATACTATGTAAATAATCCATTACCTTTGATTCTCTTCATCAGATGTCACTTCCAGGAATCCCAGGTCCATAACGAATGTAGTTTTGTTCGAAAAAGCTCATAATTTATGTCCAAAAAGCTCCGTGTTGTTAGCACATGATCTAAGCCCGCCGGACTTCTCTTCATGAAAGAGGGGAGAAAAAATATTTACGTTCGTTCAAACATGTCAAACGTTGTATAGCATAAATCATTAGTGCCTTTTTCAACCAGAACATGAATAATATTCAAAGCGGACGATTGCATTCTCTTTTAAAACGTATTGGAACGAGAGTACCCAACATGAACTCACGCGCCAGAGTCTTGTCGGCCACCACCGTTCCAAGGCTCTTGTTCGTTCAGTTCTCACAGTAGAAGACTCAAACAACTTTGTAAAGACTGGTGACATCTAGTGGAAGCCATAGGAAGTGCTCAACGATTAATAAGCCCCTGTGTGTTTCAATGGCATAGGCTTAAAGGTAATTCAACACATCAGGTATCCACTTCCTGTCAGAATTTGTCTCAGGGTTTTGACTGCCATATGAGTTCTGTTATACTTACAGACACCATTCAAACAGTTTTAGAAAATTCAGAGTGTTTTCTATCCAAACCTGAACAATAATATGCATATTCTAGCTTCTGAGTTGGTGTAGGAGGCAGTTAAAAATGGGCACATATTTTTTTCAAAATTCTCAATACTGCCCCCTATCCCCAACAGGTTTTAAGCACAGATGACGGCTAACAGGGACCAGGCACAGAGGAACAGTCCAAAACCCCCTATTGACCTCCTGCCAGCTGTTTGCCGTCAAAGACAGCTTTGCAGGCTGTGAATGCCTCTCGACCAATCATAATGCCTTGCTGGAATTAACTGTTTTATAATGAGACGGTAACAGAAAGGGGGAGAGGATTGGTTCATTTTGAGACATTTCCTCTCTCTTTTTTCTTAAACTGATGAAAACTAGACTATCCTCAATTAAAGCTACAGACCACCAGTTTGTCTTCATTATCCACCACGGCCCAGTGGATGTGTTGTACCTCTATTTATATCAAACTGGTTTCTGAGGTCTTCCTCCTTCAAAGCCACTTTGTTAACAGCAAAAGTGACCTCTGGAGCTGGGTTTTCAGAGCCGAGTGTTTCCACTCCCTTGCCTTTCCTTAATGCATTAGCCTTCAATAGCGGAGGCTGGACTAGGCCCAGCGGGCCACAGGCTCACAATGAGCTCACTGTCTATGGGCTGAGACCAGCTCCCTCTGCCCCCTCTGCTCTTCTCTCCCTCGTCCTATCTTCCCTTATCTCCTCTCCGTCACAAACGCCACACGCAGAGCCACTGTGCCCAAGATGTCCTCCAAGTTTTCACTTTGTCACAGGTTTGAAAGATGGTGACGTGTTTGGTTTTTGTTGTGCATGGTCTGTGGAGGAGCTCAAGTGGAGCCATCCATCCAAGCCTGGTGGTTAACTTGTTAATTAGGCTATAAATTATTAAGTTATTATTCTATTATTTTGAGCATTAATAACAGAACTTTGGTACTGCCTTTTTCCCTCCCATGAGGCAGTCCATTACTAAAGAATTGGCCAAACACCGTACAACTGAATAGGTTTTTAAATCATTTGTATTCTTTCTTCAGATATTTTAACAACCAATCCTATCCTATTCCGTGGAGCAGCCTCTTGAGGCCATCCAAAAATAATCAAGTCATGTGAAGCTGGAAAGAACACTACCAATCATGTGAATCCCACATAACGGTTCTCATGACTAGGCTATAAAACACTGTTAGAGAAATAACAGCTCTGCTTGGTTCCCCATCTATGCCCACCATGGCTTCTACCCCTCAAATAGTTATCAGAGTTTTACGATCTTGGAGAGGTTGTTGAAGTTGATACATTGGCATGAATGAATGGAATTCAAGAACGTCCTCTTGACTCGATTATATCCTTCCCGCATCTGCAGCTGGCCAGATAAAGTGAGAGATGTTTCCACAGCAGCCTTGCTGTCTGGGCTGTGTTTGCGTCTGAAAGAGATTTTGGATGTAAAGGGAGACACAGGAAGGATGAGACAATGGTGTGTGTGCGTGCTTCTCAGTACGGCCATGCGTAGAGCAGCGGATGATGACATCATACCATGAAATGCCTGTAAATCCTTGTGCATCAGTGAGAATGTGTCAAGCCAGCCCCCACCGCCCGTCATCAAAGCCAGGAAGAACCTGCTCAAATCAAGGAAGCTGCACTGTCCCTGATGAGCCATCCAGCTGTGCCTGAGTCCCCCACCCCACCCTGTTTTCCTCAGGCATCCCTATCTACAGAACAACCCATCCAGCTCTGGCCTCTCTCCTCTCTCCAGTTCACTCTTTCACACCAGCTCTCTCCCTCCATCAGAAGACCGGGCCAGGACTGCCTCTCTCTCTGTGACAATACTGTGCCAAATTAGAATAGTTACGGCTACTGTAGCGAAGGACATTAGCATTTCATAAGAGTTTGTGCGTGCAGCGTCTCATGGTTGAATGATCGCCCTCCTTCCACCACAAGTGTTATTTTATTGATGTATATCGTGTTAGCTGTGCTGGGCTGGAATCGCAAATGAGCTCATCCAGGACAGAAATTGAATCCGAACATTCCCTCCAGGAGGCCAGGTCAAGACAAAGCCTCACCTTCAGGGAAATTGAGCAACTATTCAGGTACCATCCCTTCCTCTGATGCCTTTTAAAAGTTCTTAGTCTATTGCACAGGCTTGTGTCTTTACCGTGTCCAGGGGTGTGAAAGACCTTAATATCCGAGAGAGAGAGTGTCACTTCCAGTGGCTCAGGAAGAGGTCATGGAAATGTCAGTGGCCAGCCGCCATCTGTAGAATCTGTAGCGGAAACGGTGAAGACTGTTGGCCTCAGCTCAGACAGAAGAGGGGGAAAACCCATCTGTAGAATCTGTAGCGGAGACGGTGAAAGACTGTTGGCCTCAGCTCAGATAGAAGAGGGGGAAAACCCATCTGTAGAATCTATAGCGGAAACGGTGAAGACTGTTGGCCTCAGCTCAGACAGAAGAGGGGGAAAACCCATCTGTAGAATCTGTAGCGGAGACGGTGAAAGACTTTTGGCCTCAGCTCAGACAGAAGAGGGGGGAAAACCCATCTGTAGAATCTGTAGCGGAGACGGTGAAAGACTGTTGGCCTCAGCTCAGACAGAAGAGGGGGGAAAACCCATCTGTAGAATCTGTAGCGGAGACGGTGAAAGACTGTTGGTCTCAGCTCAGACAGAAGAGGGGGGAAAACCCATCTGTAGAATCTGTAGCGGAGACGGTGAAAGACTGTTGGCCTCAGCTCAGACAGAAGAGGGGGAAAACCCATCTGTAGAATCTGTAGCGGAGACGGTGAAAGACTGTTGGCCTCAGCTCAGACAGAAGAGGGGGGAAAACCCATCTGTAGAATCTGTAGCGGAGACGGTGAAAGACTGTTGGCCTCAGCTCAGACAGAAGAGGGGGGAAAACCCATCTGTAGAATCTGTAGCGGAGACGGTGAAAGACTGTTGGCCTCAGCTCAGACAGAAGAGGGGGGAAACCCATCTGTAGAATCTGTAGCGGAGACGGTGAAAGACTGTTGGCCTCAGCTCAGACAGAAGAGGGGGGAAAACCCATCTGTAGAATCTGTAGCGGAGACGGTGAAAGACTGTTGGCCTCAGCTCAGACAGAAGAGGGGGAAAACCCATCTGTAGAATCTGTAGCGGAGACGGTGAAAGACTGTTGGCCTCAGCTCAGACAGAAGAGGGGGGAAAACCCATCTGTAGAATCTGTAGCGGAGACGGTGAAAGACTGTTGGTCTCAGCTCAGACAGAAGAGGGGGAAAACCCATCTGTAGAATCTGTAGCGGAGACGGTCAAAGACTGTTGGCCTCAGCTCAGACAGAAGAGGGTGGAAAACCCGTCTGTAGAATCTGTAGCGGAGACGGTGAAAGACTGTTGGCCTCAGCTCAGACAGAAGAGGGGGGAAACCCATCTGTAGAATCTGTAGCGGAGACGGTGAAAGACTGTTGGCCTCAGCTCAGACAGAAGAGGGGGGAAAACCCATCTGTAGAATCTGTAGCGGAGACGGTGAAAGACTGTTGGCCTCAGCTCAGACAGAAGAGGGTGGAAAACCCATCTGTAGAATCTGTAGCCGAGACGGTGAAAGACTGTTGGCCTCAGCTCAGACAGAAGAGGGGGAAAACCCATCTGTAGAATCTGTAGCGGAGACGGTGAAAGACTGTTGGCCTCAGCTCAGACAGAAGAGGGGGGAAAACCCATCTGTAGAATCTGTAGCGGAGACGGTGAAAGACTGTTGGCCTCAGCTCAGACAGAAGAGGGGGAAAACCCATCTGTAGAATCTGTAGCGGAGACGGTGAAAGACTGTTGGCCTCAGCTCAGACAGAAGAGGGGGGAAAACCCATCTGTAGAATCTGTAGCGGAGACGGTGAAAGACTGTTGGCCTCAGCTCAGACAGAAGAGGGTGGAAAACCCATTTGGAGACGGGAGAAGCAAATGAAACATGTCCCGCTTCTGAGTCTGGTTTAATATCAAATGGTTTCCAATGTAGTTCTTCAGATGTAGTCAAAAACATGATTATTACGTCAAATAATTCATATTTGTGACGCAAAGCAAACATTAATATGACCGACTGCCCACAACAAATGGCAACATCATGCTAACAGATTCCTGTTTTGTTACATTGGTTGTAGGACTACTTTTATTACACATCTAGACTTTTCTCCACAACCCTTTTTTTATTTTATTTTATTTATTTCACCTTTATTTAACCAGGTAGGCAAGTTGAGAACAAGTTCTCTTACAATTGCGACCTGGCCAAGATAAAGCAAAGCAGTTTGACACATACAACAACACAGAGTTACACATGGAGTAAAACAAACATACAGTCAATAATACAGTAGAAAAATAAGTCTATATACAATGTGAGCAAATGAGGTGAGATAAGGGAGGTAAAGGCAAAAAAAGGCCATGGTGGCGAAGTACATACAATATAGCAAGTAAAACACTGGAATGGTAGATTTGCAGTGGAAGAAAGTGCAAAGTAGAAATAGAAATAATGGGGTGCAAAGGAGCAAAATAAATAAATACAGTAGGGGAAGGGGTAGTTGTTTGGGCTAAATTATAGATGGGCTATGTACAGGTGCAGTAATCTGTGAGCTGCTCTGACAGCTGGTGCTTAAAGCTAGTGAGGGAGATAAGTGTTTCCAGTTTCAGAGATTTTTGTAGTTCGTTCCAGTCATTGGCAGCAGAGAACTGGAAGGAGAGGTGGCCGAAGGAGGAATTGGCTTTGGGGGTGACCAGTGAGTTATACCTGCTGGAGCGCGTGCTACAGGTGGGTGCTGCTATGGTGACCAGCGAGCTGAGATAAGGGGGGACTTTACCTAGCAGGGTCTTGTAGATGACCTGAAGCCAGTGGGCTTGGCGACGAGTATGAAGCGAGGGCCAGCCAACGAGAGCGTACAGGTCGCAGTGGTGGGTAGTATATGGGGCTTTGGTGACAAAACGGATGGCACTGTGATAGACTGCATCCAATTTATTGAGTAGGGTATTGGAGGCTATTTTGTAAATGACAATGTCGAAGTCGAGGATCGGTAGGATGGTCAGTTTTACGAGGGTATGTTTGGCAGCATGATTGAAGGATGCTTTGTTGCGAAATAGGAAGCCAATTCTAGATTTAAATTTGGATTGGAGATGCTTAATGTGAGTCTGGAAGGAGAGGATACAGTCTAACCAGATGCCTAGGTATTTATAGTTGTCGACATATTCTAAGTCAGAACCGTCCAGAGTAGTGATGCTGGACGGGCGGGCAGATGCAGGCAGCGATCGGTTGAAGAGCATGCATTTAGTGTTACTTGTATTTAAGAGCAGTTGGAGGCCACGGAAGGAGAGTTGTATGGCATTGAAGCTCGTCTGGAGGTTAGTTAACACAGTGTCCAAAGAAGGGCCAGAAGTATACAGAATGGTGTCGTCTGCGTAGAGGTGGATCAGAGACTCACCAGCAGCAAGAGCGACATCATTGATGTGTACAGAGAAGAGAGTCGGCCCAAGAATTGAACCCTGTGGTACCCCCATAGAGACTGCCAGAGGTCCGGACAACAGGCCCTCCGATTTGACACACTGAACTCTATCCGAGACGTAGTTGGTGAACCAGGCGAGGCAATCATTTGAGAAACCAAGACTATTGAGTCTGCCGATGAGAATGTGGTGATTGACAGAGTCGAAAGCCTTGGCCAGGTCAATGAATACGGCTGCACAGTATTGTTTCTTATCGATGGCAGTTAAGATATCGTTTAGGACCTTGAGCGTGGCTGAGGTGCACCCATGACCAGCTCTGAAACCACATTGCATAGCGGAGAAGGTGCGGTGGGATTCGAAATGGTCGGTGATCTGTTTGTTGACTTGGCTTCCGAAGACCTTAGAAAGGCAGGGTAGGATAGATATAGATCTGTAGCAGTTTGGGTCAAGAGTGTGTCCCCCTTTGAAGAGGGGGATGACCGCAGCTGCTTTCCAATCTTTGGGAATCTCAGACGACACGAAAGAGAGGTCGAACAGGCTAGTAATAGGGGTTGCAACAATTTCGGCAGATAATTTTAGAAAGAAAGGGTCCAGATTGTCTAGCACGGCTGATTTGTAGGGGTCCAGATTTTGCAGCTCTTTCAGAACATCAGCTGACTGGATTTTGGAGAAGGAGAAATGGGGAAGGCTTGGGCGAGTTGCTGTGGGGGGTGCAGTGCTGTTGACCGGGGTAGGGGTAGCCAGGTGGAAAGCATGGCCAGCCGTAGGAAAATGCGTATTGAAATTCTCAATTATAGTGGATTTATCGGTGGTGACAGAGTTTCCTATCATCAGTGCAGTGGGCAGCTGGGAGGAGGTGCTCTTATTCTCCATGGACTTTACAGTGTCCCAGAACTTTTTTGAGTTTGTGTTGCAGGAAGCAAATTTCTGCTTGAAAAAGCTAGCCTTGGCTTTTCTAACTGCCTGTGTATATTGGTTTCTAACTTCCCTGAAAAGTTGCATATCACTGGGGCTGTTCGATGCTAATGCAGAATGCCACAGGATGTTTTTGTGTTGGTTAAAGGCAGTCAGGTCTAGAGAGAACCAAGGGCTATATCTGTTCCTGGTTCTAAATTTCTTGAATGGGGCATGCTTATTTAAGATGGTGAGGAAAGCATTTAAAAAAAATAACCAGGCACCATCTACTGACGGGATGAGGTCAATATCCTTCCAGGATACCCGGTCCAGGTCGATTAGAAAGGCCTGCTCGCTGAAGTGTTTCAGGGAGCGTTTGACCGCTGACCCATTACGGATGCAGGCAATGAGGCAGTGATCGCTGAGATCTTTGTTGAAAACAGCAGAGGTGTATTTAGAGGGCAAGTTGGTTAGGATGATATCTATGAGGGTGCCCATGTTTACGGCTTTGGGGTGGTACCTGGTAGGTTCATTGATAATTTGTGTGAGATTGAGGGCATCAAGCTTAGATTGTAGGATTGCTGGGGTGTTAAGCATGTCCCAGTTTAGGTCACCTAGCAGCACGAGCTCTGAAGATAGATGGGGGGGCAATCAGTTCACATATGGTGTCCAGAGCACAGCTGGGGGCAGAGGGTGGTCTATAGCAGGCGCCAACGATGAAAGACTTGTTTTTAGAGAGGTGGATTTTTAAAAGTAGAAGTTCAAATTGTTTGGGTACAGACCTGGATAGTAGGACAGAACTCTACAGGCTATCTCTGCAGTAGATTGCAACACCGCCCCCTTTGGCAGTTGCTCTGGTCTGAGTCGTGTTGTACAAGAACTGGCGATAGCTTTTCGAGCTAAAGGATAGCTGGTGACCGCCAACCGTGGTTAGCTGAATACTAACGTTAGCCAGTGAACTGGCTAACTTCTGGCTAGCTTCTGTTGTGGATTTCAGATTTGAGGTGAATAATACTTTTTTTTAAAACAATTGGTGAGGCGGGTTTTTAGAAAAAAAAATATATAAAAAGATATGCGAAGAAAATATGTAAATATATATATATATATATATATATATATATATATATATATATATATATATATATATATACAAGACAAGACGAGGACAAAGGACATCTGACTGCTATGCCATCTTGGATTTTTAATCCACCAAGTGAGGATGAATGGAGAGGAGATTTATAGTACCTACTTGAATGCCCAGCATCAACCTAAACGCAGTGTCAGACAAAGATGGAAACCAGTAGCACCTCTCTCTGTTCCTAAGAGATGGTGAAGACCTGCTAGATTTGAACACGACACGTTAAATTCATCACTTGTTATGTCACAGCGACAATTGCAAATTTCACATGAATTCATCGGAATGCTTTGTAGTGCACCCTTCTAGTCGTCTCGTAGGTCGGGGTGAAATTCCTGAGATAATTAGGAAATCTAATCAAATCGATGTTTATTGGTCCTGTACAGTTGATGTTATAGCAGGTGCAGCTAAATACTTTGTTTACTAGCTCAAATCAAATGTTATTGGTCACATACACATGTTTAGCAGATGTTAATGTGAGTGTAGCGAAATGCTTGTGCTTCTAGTTCTGACAGTAATATTTAACAAGTAAACTAACAATTCCCCACCAATACCTAATACACACAAATCTAAAGGGATGGAATAAGAATATGAACATATAAATATATGGATGAGCGATGGCCGAGCGTCATAGGCAAGGTGCAATAGATGGTATAAGGTACAGTATATACATATGAGATGAGTAATGTAAGATATGTTAACATTGTTAAAGTGGCATTGTTTAAAGTGATTAGTAATCCATTTAGTGGCCAGTGATTTGAGTCTCTATGTAGGCAGTAGCTTCTCTGAGTTAGTGATGGCTGTTTAGCAGTCTTATGGCCTTGAGATAGCTGTTTTTCAGTCTCTCGGTCCCAGCTTTGATGCACCTGTACAGACCTCGCTTTCTGGATGGTAGTGGGGTGAACAGGCAGTGGCTCGGGTGATTGTTGTCCTTGATGATCTTTTTGGCCTTCCTGTGACATCGGGTGCTGTAGGTGTCTTGGAGGGCAGGTAGTGTGCCCCTGGTGATGCGTTGTGCAGACTGCACCACCATCTGGAGAGCCTTGCAGTTGAGGGTGGTGCAGTTGCCGTACCAGGCGGTGATACAGCCTGACAGGATGCGCTCGATTGTGCGCCTGTAAAAGTTTGTGAGTGTTTTAGGTGACATGCCAAATTTCTTCAGCCTCCTGAGGTTGAAGATCCACTGTTGTGCCTTCTTCACCACACTGTCTGTGTGGGTGGACCATTTCAGTTTGTCTGTGATGTGTACTTGTCTGTGATGTGTACTTGTCTGTGATGTGTACTTTCCACCTTCTCCACTACTGTCCCTTCGATGTGGATAGGGGGGTGCTCCCTCTGCTGTTTTTTGAAGTCCACGATCATCTCCTTTGTTTTGTTGACGTTGAGCAGCTCCTAACAATGCAGTAAACAAATACACAAATGATGAACAAAACATTACATTGCACAATGTATGTGAATAATCATCAAATCAAAAATGTGGAAATTAAATAATTTGGGTCATTGACATCCATGAAAAGCTGAAAACGTTTAGCCTAGAGACAAGTGTTACTCCTTTGGTGAATACAGGAAAATACACACCCCCTATGAAGGAAAAGATGCACCCCTGTCTTGAATGATTGACTACGGTACCTCACAGGAGACAATCTAATAATGCATCACAATCCTTTCCATCCACCTTTCCACTGCTCATCATGACTCTCCCAGATTGGATGGAAACTCTTTAAACCTAATAAGGCATGTATTCCCAGACATAATCAGGTTATTGATGTCTTCAGGGGTAAAGCCTATCTAACATAGAAGTGCTCCTTCGTGGTAGAGATACAGATTGGACAGAAGGCTGTCTTCAGGGCTACGATGCTGTTCTGCTCCTGATGAGTCATTGCTGGTGTGAGCAGCTCTCTCTCTCTTATGCTATATTGGTCATGGTCTTTTATAGTCCAATCTGAGAACTCGGCACATGGCACTTAGGCTATGAAACTTGATATGGGATATCTGGTCAGTTATGTTCCCACCTTTCCCTCTATAAACTCACTGCTAGTAGATACGATGGGTTATGTACAGTCCCAAACTGTGCTTCTGGGCCCTTACTTTGGGCCAGCCCCATGCTCTGCCTCTTACTGTGGGTCAGCCCCATGCTCTGCCTCTTACTGTGGGTCAGCCCCATGCTCTGCCTCTTACTGTGGATCAGCCCCTTGCTCTGCCTCGGTGACAAGAGCCCAGCCCTCGTCAGACTCACGGCCAGAACTGACCACAAAGGTCTATCTGGCGTCAGTGGTCTACCTCCGGAGCCCGGAGGAAGGGACTCACAGCAGAAAGGAAGGGAGCTGATGGCCTTTGTCTTATCTGTGGTACTCCAGCTCTGCCAGGCATGTGACACAGCTGAGAGGCCTGAGGAGGCGCTGATGCTGGCAGCCGAACCACAGTTAGTTCCCATGACCTCACACCTCACCACCCCCCTTACACTCCTCTCTACTGCCACTCTCTGGTGCTAACCTGGCCGGCAGCCACAAACTTGGGTTCATTTGGAGCCCACTGCTTCCGTGGACTGATCGGATGCCTCCCATTGTGTCAGTTTGGTCTGGTGGCAGACAGTTTGGTCTGGTGGCAGACAGTTTGGTCTGGTGGCAGACAGTTTGGTCTGGTGGCAGACAGTTTGGTCTGGTGGCAGACAGTTTGGTCTGGTGGCAGACAGTTTGGTCTGGTGGCAGACAGTGCTTTATGTGGTGTTTACGAGTGCGAGGAATGAAGTCTTAGAAACATTATCTGGTGGCAATTACTTGGACTACTAGCAATCATTCTTTACACGCTAAATGTATTATAACTTTGTAACTCTGTAATATGATCATAACGATCAATACTTTGTATTTATGTACCATTTTTCTAAATGTTTTTTTATTTTCTTTTTTGAGTGGCAGCCCACAGGTAAATACGATATGAACTGAAATTATACGAATTTGTATATTGTACTTGTACCCCCCCATGAAAAACGTACAAAATAAATAAAAATGTGGTTACAAAAAATCACAAATATTTCCATCCCAGTGCCTATTAACTGGAGTACAAGGCAACGTTGACAGATGTTAAGTTATGTACAGTAGCATCAACCACCACTGTGTTGTGTCTTTGGCTATGCCGGATTAAGTGATATGACATGCTAACTTATAAAATTATTTCTCTGTAATTAATATTACCTGATTAAGCTAATCATGTAAAGGTAATTAACTAGAAAGTCGGGGCACCACAGAAGAACGTTTATAGAGCTGTTATCCTCTGAATAAACTCTTAAAATACTTAGTAATATTTTACATCGATAGCAGTCAATCTTAACCCGTATGTTGTTTCAGTCTCATCATGAAAGTTGTAATTCTTGGTTATCTGCACGAACCCAGTCTTTACTAAAATCATCCATACATCAATTGTCTTAAAATCATTTATTTACTACACTAAGTAATTAACAGAAAACATACAAACAGTAATTATCGTCACCAAGGATTGGCATAGTAATGTGCCCTACTGGCTAACAAGCATGGCTGGTCTGTTAGACAATGGGTCATAAAACGGTAAGCTGAGAAGTTACACAGAGTTCATTAATATTAACAATTGACAATTGAAGGCTCACTCATTCGGGAACAATTGCAATATCAATATATATTTACGCTCATGTGTCGTCGGGATTCGTGTTGGAGAGTTTTGTTCTGATGGAGAGTTTGTCAGCGTTCTCTCTCTCTCTCTCGGTTAGAATGGATCGTTCAGAGCGACATTCATGAATGTTGTCATAGAATGGATGTGGTTGGTCTTCGCGTTCGATGATATAATTTACTTAGCTGCAGACTAATAATTAATATCAAAGACTTGTTCTTATTCTGTCGATATCGATAGTAAAAGTTAACCACGTGGTATAGTTCACTTTCAGTAGAGTACTTGGATGGTCAAACCTATGAGCCAACTCGCAATGGAGTGTAGGCCTGGTCTGTAGAAATGTAAATCAGGGGGTCTTTTATAGTACCCAGAGAACAGGCTTGTCAAATGACGCCTGGTCCTGTATGTGTCCCTGGGGGCGTGCCTATGACTGAGCTAGACTTGGTTACAGAAATATAATTCTATCACATTAACATCAGTACATAGCATCTCAATGTATTACAAATAGCTTTATCCTTAATAATACATTGTATACACCCATGTGGATTCAGTCTCATCGCTGAGGCTATCATGTAGACTGTTTTAGGGTAATATGGCTATGTTGTCTCTTCTGAGTATCACAAAATTGTACCAAGCGGATCAGTTCGTAGCTGGAGTCTTCATCAATCTTCCATATCTTCTCCAGAACACACATGTCGCTAGGTTCTCCAATTCTATGAGTTGGAAGAATTTCCTTTGTCTCTCTATGAAACATGTTGTAGTAGATTCTCCTCTTGGAATTTTTACAACCCTGGGTTGGGGGGGAAGGTAGGTTGGGTGATGGTACAAAGGGGAGGGGGTCAACTGTCCTTCCTGTACCCAAAGAGGCCAACGTCATGACATACCCCCCCTGGTGGTTTGGATCTTGTTTATCCTGCAAGTTACAAATCAACATAAAATCATGACCACGTGATGTCCCATTGGTAGATCATCGTTGCAGTCCTCTCTGGTGGTTGAACTTGGTAGGCTCTCTGAAAGCGGAGCCGTCCACCACAAGGATGGGCAGTTGAGGTCCGGTTGGTGATCGCCGATGCGGTCTCCTCTAGTGGCGTACCTTGGTAGGTTCCCTGGAAGCTGTAAAGTACCCCAGGGAGGGCCAGGGGATGTCCTGGTTGTTGATCGCCGTTGCGGTCCCCCCCTCTGGTGGTTTACCTTGGTAGTCTCTCTGACAGCGGGCATGCCGCCACAAGGATAGGTTGTGGGTGTCCGGATTTGGGGTCGCCGTTCCGGACCCGTCGTCCAGACTGGAAGATCTGGGCAGTAACTTAGGCAGATGTTAACAACGCACACACACTCATGAAATATATATGATTACATTCATTCCCCAATGAGCGGCGTTGTGGCACTAAGTGATGGTTGTATGGGGACTTTGTTTATGGCTCTATCACTTCCTATGCGTCAAAGGAACTGAACCGAAAAGGAATGAAAGCATAAACAAAACAAAAAATAAATAAAATATAGTTCTCACACAAAAACAAATCATCTAATTGGACTGTATTCTATATACGTCCAATGTTCTGGCAAAATGATTATCATGGCATTGTCTCTAATGCCATATCTAGGGTTTTTCCTACTTGGTGTGTTGCTTAGGCGCTATCCTAAGTTGATAGCTATATGATAAGTCTACAGCTGTAATGCACTAGTTTTGGGCAGTCTACAGGGATGACCTATGGACTTCTGGGAAGAAAACTGGTGAGTGCTGTAGAGTCAAAGGCCTAGAAGTAAATGTTCAACTTTACTAAGGCTGGTATATTGCTTGGGCCCTTAAGTGGTCCTAGCATAAATCCTAATTGGATGTTCCGTTGTGCATGTGCGCTTATGCTTACACAAGCGCGCATGTCAAGGGAAGAAAACCAAGTATCCGGGCAGATTACAACTTGTTCAGAATGAGTCTGACGTAGTCAGGTAATTTTCAGGTCAATGCCTGGAGGTCAGTCAGAATTGGTGTCAAGGGAGTCTGTAGTAGTTTTCTACAAGTCACGGTGTCTTCCACTATTGTAGTGGCGTTAGGTATGAAGTCTATTTCATAGCTATGTTATCCACGGAGGAGCTAACCTCACGACGGAAGTACTCTTTAAGTATTGGACCAGTCATACGTGGTGTGATCATGGTTCATGACTTCTAATAATTTTCCTCCTGAATGGAGGGTCCTATTTATTAGTGACATGTGTGTTAACCATTGGAAGAGTGCACTGGAGATTCCCCTCCACGTGTTGCACTCTGAGTGACTCCTATGTCGCTGTTGTCAATGGTAATTTGATTGGTTAAATCTCTAACCTTCTTACTGATTGTAGCTGGACTGACTGTTGCTAGTATTGGTACTGGTACTCAAGGGGACCAGTTATCCTACCGATTTATTCTGAAATATTATCTACCGGAACACATGATTGGAGCATTTTACTAGTTGTATTGTAGTTGAACCTACACATGGCAAAGAATGATTATTGATGCCATTTGTTTTGGAGGTGGACAAGTCCACTGGACTTCCTTTACGACCAGTGTGGTACACCTCATTACTATCTTAGATGTGTTCTAAGATAATCCCCGTCTAGGGGCCTGTCTGCTCCTCACTGTTCTCATAGGAGAGTTTACAACTAGATTTGATTTATGCTCTGGCGGCCTCGTACGGTGTTGTCCGTAGTCTTGACCCCCCCACCGGCCTCGATGAGGCTCATCATGGGTCTGGGCTACTATTCCCCCCCTTTGTGCCTCGGGACCCCCCCACCAGCGGGTGGTGTTGGTGCCCGATGCGCAAACAAGAAGATCGGACCCTACGTACGAGCTTTCAGCGGCCGCGTTGTTATGAGAATGGCTGTAACCTTTCAACCAGATCTCCTGGTGTTTGTGCTTCAAAACGCTCAGTGGCTGTCGAGGCATGTCAGTCCCCACTGCGTCCGCGTGTGGCAACCTCTTCATTACCTGCGAACTGAGACGAGGATATCGGTCTGTGATATTGCAAAGTGTTTCACCAGTGGGAGTCATCGGGTCAGTTGCTGGACTGACGCCATTAGTGTCATTGTAAGGGGTGACAGTCCCCAACAAAGCGGAAGGTGTATCATCGGAAGCAGAGTATACTCTGCGCATCGATGTTTTTCTTGCTGGGACGGCCGCAGTGCTTGCGGAAGTGTCCAAAGGGCAAGAGAAGTTCATCTCAACTACCGTATTGCACGACTGCAAGGAGGAGGGAAGTTGCTCATTCACAGAGACAGCTGGCTCGAAATCATGAAAAGAATGGTCAATCAGGTTGGCTGATGGAATGTGTCGAGATATCGTAATATCTCCATGGATCGGATTTTGTACCAAGAGGTTTCTAAACGTCTTTTTCCCAAGGGGTGCTTTCGACAGATACCCCTCGTGAAGGACTGCGTTGCAGCTAGCGTTAGGGGAAGACAGTGTGGTCAGTGGAGAAGGCACTGTGGCCTGTGACCATACCTGGTTGGTTTTCCAATCCATCAATGGGAGTAACCGATCCATCAAGTCTGCTCCAAGTAGGAGGGTTACAGTTTAGAGGCTGGTAACATACACAGGGTGAACGAGCGATACGTCCTGGAAGTGTAGTTTCAGCATGACTCTCAATGTGAGAGGCGAGGTAGTCTGAGTGACCCCTCGAAGTTTAGTGTCGCATCGTTCCACTTTTAACCAACCTTTAGTTGGCTTCAAAGCCCTTTTTAGATCATCAAACAATGTTTGAGAGATGAGTGATATTGTCGCACCCGAATCAATTAGTGCATGATAAGCTAAGCAGTCCTCCAGGACTGTTTCCAGGTATGGCCGTTTAGATTCGTGGTTAGTGGACATATTCCCCACAAAGTGGAGTGGTCGTTCGCAACGACGTGATGTGCCATGTCTGTTCAAGGTGGAAGCAGATTGACTTTTCCGATTTTGAGTGGGCTTGGCTTTAACGAAGCGTTTGACCTTTTTCTTCGCAACTTTTGTATCAGAGTCTATAGACAAAGCCCGGGGGCTTGTTTCTTGATCAAGCGGGCCCTGGATAGGGTCTTGAATGAGAGCGGGAGAAATTTGAACTTTAACGTCCTTGCTATGGGTGTTAATTCCTGCGGACCTAGTGTCCGGTAATTCCCCGTCTAGTCCTTGTGACTTATCTTTTACCCTTTTCTCAAATTGTTCTCGCTTAAGTTCTTCCCGTAGTGGGACTTCTGGAGAACATTGGTCTACGTTTTGATCGTCCTTCAACCCTTTGTTACTCTTGTGCTCTGACACTTTTTGTGGGTTGGGTGCAGGAACGCAGCGAACGGGTCGATTGTAGCGGTAGTCATGTTGATGGCTACGTACTTTACAGTTATTTCGACCGCGGAGGTTATTGGAATCATGGTTTCGTGGTAGAAACTGTTGTTGTGCGTCATCTCTCGACGCTCCAATACCTGATAATGCACCCTCTAACTGGAGTGAGTGCTCCTGGTTAAACTTCAAAACCGAGTGGTCAGGGCTCTTAGCGTTGTGAACTTTTGATGCCTCAAAAGCTGTGCTTGCAAGCTCTCTGAGTTGTAAGATAGGCAAGCCAACGTGGGCGGCAGGGCCCAAGTAGGTAATGAAGGTGGGATACATGTTCGACAGAAACATTTGTTTGAATGGTAAAAGCTCTTCCATTCCTGTTTCTGTGAGTAGGCCAAAGTAAGCTGAACGAAGCCTATGATAGTAAGCTTGTGGGTGTTCGTTCCGAGCTTGTTTGACGGTGTTAGCCAGTGAGCTATCGTGTTTGCGAGTCGCAGAACCACTGAATTCTAATTTCAAAGCTGTGGCAAGTTTAGTGTAGTCATTTAGCACGTGTTGCTGTTGTAGACGAATGAACCTTGTCACGTGTCTATTTGACATTCGCTTCAACAGGTAAACCCTGTCAGAACCCGTAGCGTTTGGGTAGCCATCCAACGCGTCCTCTATGTCAGCTAGGAACGTCTCAGTATCGTTTGGCTGACCTGGAACGGGGTCAAAGGTGGGGAATTTCTTGACGAGTTTGTCAAGGTATTCCGCGCCAAGCGGGCGGAGAGGGTTGGCTTCATCCTGTGGAGAGATTGGGGCCGAAAGGCCAAGAGAGGAAGCCAAGCCTTGTTGTTGGCCAAGAGGCGCCATATAACTCAGTGCCGAAGGGCAAAGAGGAGAAGACTGAGGGACACATGAGGGAGGCAATGTCTGAAACCTATTGTCTTCACTCCTGTGAGTACAGGGCTCCGGTTGCTTGGATGGGAAGTCGCGCTGTAGAGCGTGACCATTCTGGATTTCCTCCAGATGGTACCTAAGGGTGGAATTCTGCTGCATTGCAGAGTCCACTTGAGCGCTTAGAGTACTGATTTTGGACACGTGAGTGTCACACCTGCTCCTTTCGGTCTCAAACTTATCTGTCATGGTTTGCAGATAGAGGTCTTGAGTACGGAGCGAGAGATTCAGTGATGAGATTTCCTCTGCTTGCTTAGAAATCAATATTTCCAACCTCATCACCTGAGTTCTCTCATCATTCATTTGGTCAGCGACTTCAATAAGTTCTGCTGATTTATCATCCAACTTTGTCATTGTGTTCATTAACTGATCGTCTTTGGTCTGCAGCGCTTTGAGGAGCACCGTGTTATTTTGAGTAACATTCAACAAAACAGCATGCATGTTGTCAAGTTGAGCGCTCCTGTTTGCAGATAACTCTTCAGATTTATCTAGTTTGTCGTGGACATCATCGTATTTAGTTTTGGCTAAATCGAGTTGTTCCTGTAGCCTATGATTTTGTTCCTGTAGAAAACGATTTTGTTGAAGAGCTTGTGCTTGTTCATCGTCATACGTTTTTGCAATTACATTTAATTGTTCAGTTTTCGAACGCAGTTCCATAGCTAGCAGAATTTTTCCCTTGTCTGCCTTGGTCATTGGTTTCCCGGTTCTCTCCACCTGTCCCTTTATGTCTACCATTACCTGCTCGTGCTTCAGCTGTGCACTGCGGTATTGGACAGATGGCAATCTCGGATGGCAAGACATCAGAGCTAGACTGGAGAGAACCTTTACGAGGCCTGCACCCGATGGTTGATTTTGGAAAACATTGTTGTCTGCTTTTCCACTAATGGCATAATTAGGGTTGTTATCGCTGCTGAGGTCAGAGATCAATCCATTTACGGGTGGAGGTTCACTAATTAGCGGGCGAGTGGGGACCACCCCCTCTGATAGCTTGCACATTAGAACATTTGAAAGGAAAAATGCTTTTCCTAATTTTCCAAAATTTGGTTTTGGAACGTGGGGAGCTGCAAAGACGATTTTAATCTATTTATAGACGTTAATGAACCATCAGTACTGTACAGTACTGTGGAAGTTGGGCGTGAATGAATTTGCAAAAGCAAATTGAATTAATCAATGCCAATGATTAGTCCTACCTGGGTAGGCTGTCTGGGTATTAAACTTGAATTACCTGAGAGTTTGCTTCATCCAGGTTAATATGCAAAGTTTAAGTTGTCTCATTTAATTGGAAGAACCTAGAAAGGTATGTTCGACAATTTAACTTATTAAATTGAATGAGACGATTGGTTCCTACAATCTCCATTGATTGGATATCATAAGTGTAAACCGTAGGTCAAATGTTGGGACCCTTCACCACTAGGGTACGCTCCTACCTGGGCTGAGCGTCAGTAAAGGGGTTTTACTGACTGTGCCTTGCTAAAGCAGATTTTACTGATTAATCTATTTAGGATATATCAAACCTGTATAGGCTATCTGGGAATTAACTTTGAATTACCTGAGAGGTTGCTTCATCAAGGTTAATATGCAAAGTTTAAGTTGTCTCATTTAGTTGGAAGAACCTAGAAAGGTATGTTCGACAATTTAACTAAATAAATTGAATGAGGCAATGATACCCAAGCAATTCAGATTGCGGAGTTATCCTAACAGTAATGTAGTTTAAATGTTTAGGGTACATTCACCACTATACTTTCCCTTAAGGCCGAAGCCACATGGGATTCACTCCCGTTAGTAATGGGTTTTACTGAAGGTGCCTTGCTAAAGCAGATTTTACTGATTAATCTATTTATGATATATCAAACCTGTATAGGCTATCTGGGAATTAACTTTGAATTACCTGAGAGGTTGCTTCATCAAGGTTAATATGCAAAGTTTAAGTTGTCTCATTCAGTTGGAAGAACCTAGAAAGGTATGTTCGACAATTTAACTAAATAAATTGAATGAGGCAATGATACCCAAGCAATTCAGATTGCGGAGTTATCCTAACAGTAATGTAGTTTAAATGTTTAGGGTACATTCACCACTATACTTTCCCTTAAGGCCGAAGCCACATGGGATTCACTCCCGTCAGTAATGGGTTTTACTGAAGGTGCCTTGCTAAAGCAGATTTTACTGATTAATCTATTTATGATATATCAAACCTGTATAGGCTATCTGGGAATTAACTTTCAATTAACCTGAGAGCCTTGCTTCATCTAAGTTAAGTTTGGAAAAAGTTAATCATGTCTCATTATGGACACCCAATCAATTTTGGATATTTTTTAAAAAGATCCACTTGAAAAGGTAAATCTGGCAATTTCACTTGTTAGTTAAATTGAATGAGACGTCATATCCCGTGCTCCACGTTTGAATTTCCCCTAGAGATGTGCTGGCAATTCTTCACCACCAGGGTGCAGAATGATGAAATTTAAATGGAAGTACAAAGGTCGGACTTCCGTCGCGCTACGGAGGAATTTTAAACGTGGTACGGAGAGAGGAAATGTTCCCTCTCTGTTAGCTTGCCCGTAATGCTAAGCTATTGCTACTTGGTTCAGAAGTATCCTTCCAAGCACCAAAATAGGATCCTTTCACTTATGGAAAGGGTGGGTTTTCTAGTGACGTCTCACCTTAACCCCATTCAGCATATTCTGCTAGCGTTTCTGCTGACCGGAGCGACACGGTACTAAAATACAGATACGCATACGGTCTGCCCACACTGTCCTAGTGCGGTAGGCAAATTATTCGGCTCGGTTACCGGACAGTTAACTTCTAAATTCTAACCTTACTCTAGAAGTTAATATTTACCGACAGAAATAGTACCGTTTGGCCTAACGGACTAAAACTGGAATTTATTCCTCACTGCTATCGATATAAGACCGGGGCTATTTTAAATAGCTTCTCTCAATGGAAAATGCACAATCACTTTGTTTAGATAGCAGGCTGTTTGTACAATTCTGTTTGCACAATTGATATATAGAATTTCACAGCAAAGTCCAATTCTATCTTAGATTCCTCGCACGGGGGCACCATATATGTATTATCAAAATGAGCCAACGTGCATTTTAGTTTGAGGCCTCACACGGGGCACCATATATGTTGTGTCTTTGGCTATGCCGGATTAAGTGATATGACATGCTAACTTATAAAATTATTTCTCTGTAATTAATATTACCTGATTAAGCTAATCATGTAAAGGTAATTAACTAGAAAGTCGGGGCACCACAGAAGAACGTTTATAGAGCTGTTATCCTCTGAATAAACTCTTAAAATACTTAGTAATATTTTACATCGATAGCAGTCAATCTTAACCCGTATGTTGTTTCAGTCTCATCATGAAAGTTGTAATTCTTGGTTATCTGCACGAACCCAGTCTTTACTAAAATCATCCATACATCAATTGTCTTAAAATCATTTATTTACTACACTAAGTAATTAACAGAAAACATACAAACAGTAATTATCGTCACCAAGGATTGGCATAGTAATGTGCCCTACTGGCTAACAAGCATGGCTGGTCTGTTAGACAATGGGTCATAAAACGGTAAGCTGAGAAGTTACACAGAGTTCATTAATATTAACAATTGACAATTGAAGGCTCACTCATTCGGGAACAATTGCAATATCAATATATATTTACGCTCATGTGTCGTCGGGATTCGTGTTGGAGAGTTTTGTTCTGATGGAGAGTTTGTCAGCGTTCTCTCTCTCTCTCTCGGTTAGAATGGATCGTTCAGAGCGACATTCATGAATGTTGTCATAGAATGGATGTGGTTGGTCTTCGCGTTCGATGATATAATTTACTTAGCTGCAGACTAATAATTAATATCAAAGACTTGTTCTTATTCTGTCGATATCGATAGTAAAAGTTAACCACGTGGTATAGTTCACTTTCAGTAGAGTACTTGGATGGTCAAACCTATGAGCCAACTCGCAATGGAGTGTAGGCCTGGTATGTAGAAATGTAAATCAGGGGGTCTTTTATAGTACCCAGAGAACAGGCTTGTCAAATGACGCCTGGTCCTGTATGTGTCCCTGGGAGCGTGCCTATGACTGAGCTAGACTTGGTTACAGAAATATAATTCTATCACATTAACATCAGTACATAGCATCTCAATGTATTACAAATAGCTTTATCCTTAACCTCTCTCGGGTATGTGGGACGATTTCGTCCCACCTACGTAACAGCTACTGAAATTCCAGTGGCGCGATTTTTGAATCGTTAGAAATACTATTACTTCAATTTCTCAAACATATGACTATTTTACAGCTATTTAAAGACAAGAATCTTGTTAATCTAACCCCACTGTCCGATTTCAAAAAGGCTTTACAACGAAAGCAAAACATTAGATTATGTCAGCAGAGTACCCAGCCAGAAATAATCAGACACCCATTTTTCAAGCTAGCATATCATGTCACATAAACCCAAACCACAGCTAAATGCAGCACTAACCTTTGATGATCTTCATCAGATGACACACCTAGGACATTGTGTTATACAATACATGCATGTCTGTTCAATCAAGTTCATATTTATATCAAAAAACAGCTTTTTGCATTAGCATGTGACGTTCAGAAAAAGCATAACCCCCGCAAACTTCCGGGGAATTTACTAACAGTTTGCTAAATTACTCACGATAAACGTTCACAAAAAGCATAACAATTATTTTAAGAATTATAGATACATTACTCCTCTATGCACTCGATATGTCCGATTTTAAAATAGCTTTTCGGATGAAGCACATTTTGCAATAATCTAAGTACATAGCCCGGCATTACAGGGCTAGCTATTTAGATACCCACCCAGGTCAGCCTCCACCAAAATCACATTTCCTATAAGAAAAATGTTCTTACCTTGCTTGTTCTTCATCAGAATACACTGCCAGGACTTCTACTTCAATAACAAATGTTGGTTTGGTCCCAAATAATCCATCGTTATATCCAAACAGCGACGTTTTGTTCGTGAGTTCTAGACACTATCAGAATGCTTCTTCACGGTCCCGCGCATGGCGCATTGGCGTGTCAAAAATGTCTAAATATTCCATTACCGTACTTCGAAGCATGTCAACCGCTGTTTAAAACCAATTTTTATGCCAGTTATCTCGTAGATAAGTGATAATATTCCGACCGGGAGTATGCATTGAGCCTAAACAGCCGAATAAAATTTCTCCTCAGGAGCGACTCATGCACGCGCCTCATTCAAAGGTCCTCGGAGCAGCCACTTACAAAAGGTGATAATGTGTTTCAGCCTGAGACTCCCTCGTAAACCTTCAGTTATTTCCCGGGCTCTGAGAGCCTATCGGAGCCCTGGGAATTGTCACGTTACAGCTAAGATCCTTACTTTTCAATAAAAAGATGTAAGACGCACGACTCCTTGTCAGACAGGGTACTTCCTGCTTGAAACCTTGTCAGGTTTTTGCCTGCCATAGGAGTTCTGTTATACTCACAGACACCATTCAAACAGTTTTAGAAAATTCAGAGTGTTTTCTATCCAAACCTGAACAATAATATGCATATTCTAGCTTCTGAGTTGGTGTAGGAGGCAGTTAAAAATGGGAACATATTTTTTCCAAAATTCTCAATACTGCCCCCTAGCCCAGACAGGTTAATAATACATTGTATACACCCATGTGGATTCAGTCTCATCGCTGAGGCTATCATGTAGACTGTTTTAGGGTAATATGGCTATGTTGTCTCTTCTGAGTATCACAAAATTGTACCAAGCGGATCAGTTCGTAGCTGGAGTCTTCATCAATCTTCCATATCTTCTCCAGAACACACGTCGCTAGGTTCTCCAATTCTATGAGTTGGAAGAATTTCCTTTGTCTCTCTATGAAACATGTTGTAGTAGATTCTCCTCTTGGAATTTTTACAACCCTGGGTTGGGGGGGAAGGTAGGTTGGGTGATGGTACAAAGGGGAGGGGGTCAACTGTCCTTCCTGTACCCAAAGAGGCCAACGTCATGACAACTGTGTAGAGCTGTTCTGACTCTCCAGTAACTCTAATCTGAAGAGGTTATGCAACCCGATGTCAAATTTGGTTACTATTAATCAAATCCACTCGAGTTAAGAAAATTAAATCACTGGAACACTTGTTTGACAAAAAGCAACTTGTCTGTTAACCCAGCTGTGCCCTTAAACCAGCTGTGCCCTGGACACCATATGTGAATTGATTGCCCCCCATCTATCTTCAGAGCTCCTACTGTTAGGTGACCTAAACTGGGACATGCTTAACACCCCGGCCATCCTACAATCTAAGCTTGATGCCCTCAATCTCACACAAATTATCAATGAACCTACCAGGTACAACCCCAAATCTGTAAACACAGGCACCCTCATAGATATCATCCTAACCAACCTGCCCTCTAAATACACCTCTGCTGTCTTCAAACAGGATCTCAGCGATCACTGCCTCATTGCTTGCGTCCGTAGTGGGTCTGTGGTCAAATGACCACCCCTCATCACTGTCAAACCCTCCCTAAAACACTTCAGTAAGCAGGCCTTCCTAAACGCCCTGGCCTGGGTATCCTGGAAGGATATTGACCTCATTCCGTCAGTAGAAGATGCCTGGTTATTCTTTAAAAGTGCTTTCCTCACCATCTTAAATAAGCATGCCCCGTTCAAAAAATGTAGAACCAGGAATAGATGTAGCCCGTGGTTCACTCCAGACCTGACTGCCCTTGACCAGCACAAAACATCCTCTGGTGTATGGCATTAGCATCAAATAGCCCCCACGATATGGAACTTTTCAGGGAAGTTAGGAACCAATATACACAGGCAGTTAGGAAAGCAAAGGCTAGCTTTTTCAAACAGAAATTTGCATCCTGCAGCACAAACTCCAAAAGTTCTGGGACACTAAAGTCCATGGAGAATAAGAGCACTGCACTGAGGCTAGGAAACACTGTCACCACCGATAAATCCACAATAATTGAGAATTTCAATAAGCATTTTTCTACAGCTGGCCATGCTTTCCACCTGGCCACCCCTACCCCGGTCAACACCCCTGCATCCCCCACAGCAACTTGCCCAAGCCTCCCCCATTTCTCCTTCACCCAAATCCAGACAGCTGATATTCTGAAAGAGCTGCAATATCTGGACCCCTACAAATCAGCCGGGCTAGACAATCTGGACCCTCTCTTTCTAAAACTATCAGACGAAATTGTTGCAACCCCTATTACTAGCCTGTTCAACCTCTCTTTCGTGTCGTCTGAGATCCCCAAAGATTGGAAAGCTGCCGCAGTCATCCCCCTCTTCAAGGGCAGAGACCCAAACTGCTACAGACCTATATCTATCCTACCCTGCCTTTTTAAGGTCTTCGAAAGCCAAGTTAACAAACAGATCACCGACCATTTCGAATCCCACCGTACCTTCTCCGCCATGCAATCTGGTTTCCGAGCTGGTCATGGGTGCACCTCAGCCACGCTCAAGGTTCTAAACGATATCATAACCGCCATCGATAAGAGACAATACTGTGCAGCTGTATTCATCGACCTGGCCAAGGCTTTCGACATTCTTATCGGCAGACTCAACAGCCTTGGTTTCTCAAATGACTGCCTCGCCTGGTTCACCAACTACTTCTCAGACAGAGTTCAGTGTGGCAAATCGGAGGGCCTGTTGTCCGGACCTCTGGCTGTCTCTATGGGGGTACCACAGGGTTCAATTCTTGGGCCGACTCTCTTCTCTGTATACATCAATGATGTCGCTCTTGCTGCTGGTGATTCTCTGATCCACCTCTACGCAGACGACACCATTCTGTATACTTCTGGCCCTTCTTTGGACACTGTGTTAACTAACCTCCAGACGAGCTTCAATGCCGTACAACTCTCCTTTCGTGGCTTCCAACTGCTCTTAAATGCAAGTAAAACTAAATGCATGCTCTTCAACAGATCGCTGCCTGCACCTGCCACCCATCCAGCATCACTACTCTGGACGATTCTGACTTAGAAAATGTGGACAACTACAAATACCTGGGTGTCTGGTTAGACTGTAAACTCTCCTTCCAGACTCACATTAAGCATCTCCAATCTAAAATCGGCTTCCTATTTCGCAACAAAGCATCATTCACTCATGCTGCCAAACATACCCTCGTAAAACTGACTATCCTGCCGATCCTTGACTTCGGCGATGTCATTTACAAAATAGCTTCCAACACTCTACTCAGTAAAATGGATGCAGTCTATCACAGTGCCATCCGTTTTGTCACCAAAGCCCCATATACTACCCACCACTGCGACCTGTATGCTCTTGTTTGCTGACCCTCGCTTCATATTCATCGCCAAACCCACTGGCTCCAGGTCATCTACAAGTCTTTGCTATGTAAAGCCCCCCTTATCTCAGCTCACTGGTCATCATAGCAACACCCATCCGTAGCATGCGCTCCAGCAGGTATATTTCACTGGTCACCCCCAAAGCCAATTCCTCATTGGCCGCCTTTCCTTCCAGTTCTCTGCTGCCAATGACTGGAACGAATTGCAAAAATCACTGAAGCTGGAGACTCATATCTCCCTCACTAACTTTAACCTCTCTGGGATATGTGGGACGCCAACAGCCAGTGAAATTGTAGGGCGCCAAATTCAAACAACAGAAATCTCATAATTAAATATCCTCAAACATACAAGTATTATACACCATTTTAAAGATAAACTTCTTTTCAAAAAGGCTTTAAGGCAAAAGCACACCATGCGATTATGTTAGGTCAGCGCCTAGCCACAGAAAACCATACAGCCATTTTCCAACCAAGGAGAGGTGTCACAAAAGACAGAAATAGCGTTAAAATGAATCACTAACCGGATGGCACTCCCAGGACTCCATGTTACATAATAAATGTGTGTTTTGTTCGATAAAGTTCATCTTTATGTCCAAAAACCTCATTTGAAATTGCCGCGTTATGTTCAGAAATGCATTGTCTCAAACAAACATCCGGTGAAAGTGCAGAGAGCCTCATCAAATTACAGAAATACTCATCATAAACATTGATGAAAGATACAAGTGTTTAACATACAATTAAAGATAAACTTCTCCTTAATGCAACCGCTGTGTCAGATTTCAAAAAGGCTTTATGGCAAAAGCACACCATGCGATTATGTTAGGTCAACGCCTAGCCACAGAAAACCATATAGCCATTTTCCAACCAAGGAGAGGTATCACAAAAGTCAGAAATGGCATTAAAATGAATCACTTACCTTTGATGATCTTCATCTGATGGCACTCCCAGGTCTCCATGTTAGACAATAACTGTTCATTTTGTTCGATAAAGTTCATCTTTATGTCCAAATACCTCCTTGTTGTTCGCGCGTTTAGTCCAGTAATCCAAATGCACAAGGCGCGCTCACAAAGTCCAGACGAAAAGTCAAAAAAGTTCCATTATAGTTCGTAGAAACATGTCAAACGATGTATATAATCAATCTTTAGGATGATTTTAATCATAAATCTGCAATAATATTCCAACCGCACAATTCCTTTGTCTTTAGAAAGGAAAGGGAACGGAGCTCGCGCTCACGGCCGTGCGCGATAAACAACTCAAGGCTTTCAGCCAGACCCCTGGTTCAAACAGCTCTTATTCGCTCCCCTTTCACAGTAGAAGCCTGAAACAACGTTCTAAAGACTGTTGACATCTAGTGGAAGCCATAGGAAGTGCAATCTGACCCCATAGACACAGTGTATTGGATAGGCAATCACTTAAAAAAACTACAAACCTCAGATTTCCCACTTCCTGGTTGGATTTTTCTCAGGTTTTTAACTGCCATATGAGTTCTGTTATACTCACAGACATTATTTTAACAGTTTTGGAAACTTTAGAGTGTTTTCTAATTCACAATGTCCCCCTATTATATGCATATTCTAGCTTCTGGGCCTGAGTTGCAGGCAGTTTACTCTGGGCACCTTATTCATCCAAGCTACTCAATACGGCCCCCAATTCCGAAAAAAGAAAAGCTCTAGCAGTCAGAGCAGCTCACAGATCACTGCACCTGTACATAGCCCATCTGTAAATAGGCCATCCAACTTCCTCATCCCCATACTGTTATTTATTTTTTATTTTTTTACTCCTTTGCACTCCAGTATCTCTATTTGCACGTTCATCTTTTGCACATCTATCACTCCAGTGTTCAATTGCTAAATTGTAATTATTTTGCCACTATGGCCTATTTATTGCCTACCTCGCTTATCTTACCTCATTTGCACACTGTATATAGACATTTTCTCTATTGTGTTATTGACTGTATGTTTGTTTATTCCATGTGTAACTCTGTGTTGTTGTTTGTGTCGCACTGCTTTGCTTTATCTTGGCCAGGTCACAGTTGTAACCTGGTTAAATAAAGGTGAAATAAAAAAAAATATAATAAAAAACCCATTGTGGTGCCCCCGTTCACCTCAGCCTATTAGATGAGAAGGAGCTCAGTGATTGACAAACTGTCCCAACCTCACTGTCACTTCAAATGGCTCCCTCCTGCTTCTTCCTGATCCTCTAGCCGTTAAACCAAAGCATCTCTCTCTCTTTCTCTCTCTTTCTCCTCTCTCTCCTCTTTCTTGCTGACTGTAAATCACATTGATGCTCTGCCTTCTTCCTAGAGAGCTGTGTTTCTGTCGTCAGCCAACCAGTTCAGTGATACAGGGCTCTAAAATAACAAGACTGTAAATACAGAGAAAGATGGGCTTTGGTTGCAGTATTACGCCTACCGTGGTCTAACTGAGTTCAATGAGTTCATATGTAAACTGTTTTCACATAGGCTACATGCACATGATGGACATAGCCGACATACAGTCTTAGGAAAAAAGGTGCTATTTAGAACCCTTTTGGTTTCCATGTATAACCCTTTTCGCAGAAGGTTCTACCTGGAACCAAAAAGAGTTCTCCTATGGGGACAGCCGAAGAACCCTTTTGGAACTCTTTTTTCTAAGAGTGTAGCTTTCAGCAGTTTTACGTTCAGCTTCCCTCAATTCCCCAGCCTAATAGTGACAAGGTACACTATCAGCCCTTATCTCTGTATTGCAGAGGTTTGGCACTACAAAGCTTTCCTTTGAAAGAGTCCTCTATTCCTCCTCCATTTTGTGTGCCTCAGAACACCTGTGAAATGTCTGGATCCTGAGGTTTTTGAAATGTTTAGTGAAATTACATTTCGTTCCTGGTGCAGACAATGACCTTCAACCTGTTTGAAGGGAGTATCTCATTTGATGGCAAACTCACCAAGCTCAGTAAAGTTGGCTATGTTCTGTAAAATGACTTTGGTGTACATCTGTCAGCCAGTGATACATTTGGTACAAGAACTAATTTCAGTTTGAAAGAGGGATTTGGGGGAATGGGCCATTGCCGATGAGTATGCTAAATGCTGACACTGTGTATAATTTCTATCTCCCCATTTCTCTTTCTCTCTCTCCCCATTTCTCTCTCTCTGTCCCTTTTCTCTTTCTCTCTCTCTCTCTCTCCCCATTTCTCTCTCTCTCCCCATTTCTCTCTCTCTCCCTCTTTCTCTTTCCCTTCCAGATCGAGAGGACCAATCAATTCTTTGCACGTGAGTAACCTCTGAGCCATGTCTGCTCAGCCCTTTTCTTCTCTCTTTCTGTGTTCTGTGTTGCATGGGTTGCTGGATTTACAGGAAAGTGTCTTCTCAGTTTGACTCCTTGCATCCAGCCTGCATAGTATAATACCACACGTCACTGGTTTGGACCAGATGGTTTAGAAAAGCGCCAGCTTAATTGCATAACATTCACGATTCAATTATCTTTGTTATGCGCATCTCTTCCTCACTTAGTAGTCCCGAAAATGAAATGGGAAATTACCTGCTGCATTGCATTCCTGCAGAAGCTCTATTCAACTAAGAATGAAGCGTAGCCTATTGAAGCCGACATGAATGTACTTAACACTGATTATAGGTCGAAAGAGGAATCAATTGAATTGAGCTAGAACAGAGCCAGGGGCCTCTAGTTATTTTAAAAGGAGCAACTTAGTGACACAGAACAGTGAGACAGACACTTACGGAAAAGAGACTTAGGCTTGGGGCAGGGAAGCTGGGAAATGTTTGGTATTTCTGGCACACACACACACACACACAAAACCCTTACCCGTTGGCTGTATTCCAGTCTAGCGCCCAATATCTACAGATGACAGGAATGCTGCCAAGAAAAATGTCAGCGTGGCATCTCATTGTAAG
The DNA here is from genome assembly GCF_901001165.1 of Salmo trutta. Taxonomy (NCBI): domain Eukaryota; kingdom Metazoa; phylum Chordata; class Actinopteri; order Salmoniformes; family Salmonidae; genus Salmo; species Salmo trutta. The sequence continues at coordinate 68,256,046 of NC_042970.1, forward strand.
CCCCTGTGACAGGCCTACACCGATGATGTGTGAAAGAGTATACAGGGTAAAGTTTCTCCAATTGTGTGTTCTCTCCCTGCGCTGGTCTGAACCCGATCCACCATCACCCAAAATGTCCCTGGAGCCCCCAAGGCTACCAGCCACACGCAACACATATTTTCCTAGCCTCTCACCATACATGACTAAGTCTGGGGGAGCATGGAAGAATTTGGATGGATGTCGGACGTGTGGCTTGAACACTATCATAAAATCTCACATCTGCTATGATGGATTTGTATGGTGACTGACACACACACACACACACACACACACACACACACACACACACACACACACACACACACACACACTGTAGGAGACGGTGGTCATAGCAATGTAAATGCTGCACAGAGATGCCATGTGATTATAAGTCAGTCCCTGAGAATACGAGTCGTCTCCTCTGCAGCAAGGCGAACCAACCTGAGGAATCTAACACGTCCAGTTCAATGCCAACCTCATGGACATTGATGCAATCACTCACTCACGGGTTGTGTCCTAATTAGCACCCTAATGCCTACATAGTGCACTACTTTTGACCAGAGCCCGTCATTTCAGACGCGGCCAGAAACACCCTCTTCTCCCGGTGGTTATTGAGCTCAACACTAAACACACAACTCATCAGCCATACAGCATATTCATAATACTAGACTAGACTACTATAGGACTTCACCACATCGCCAGGTAAGGGGAATCTGAAAGAAAGAAACTACACATGACTTTGTTATGGTAATTGGTTTCACACTTAGTGAGTATTCCGGGGCCTTGTCATTTATTTGAAGATCATCATGTCATTTAGTTTTATTTTGCAGATCATTTTGCTGAAATAGATATAACCTAGCGTTGAGCCAGAGATCTGGGAGAAAGTTCAATGTTAACCACCAGTGATTACGTAGAATGAGTACCTATTTTAAAACCACTGGTATGCATTGTGTGTTGATGTTACTGTACAGTAAGTGTCACTTGGGGATAGGATTCTTTCTGCATGGCTTGAAGAGCTTGCAAAAACATACTTCCTTGCTCTAAAGCTGTCATCGCTGTGGGTCCGTGAGTCCCACCCTCAACCACAGCCGATGAACTAAACTAGCTCAAATAAAATAAACAGCACATATAGATACACAAAAGCCCTGCTACACTGCCTCATCCGATAAACCTTGCAACTGTGGTTTATTTTCACATAATTTGTTGTTTAGCGGAGTTGCAGGGAGCAGAGCTTGGCTAGCTCTCTCACCCCCGGCTCAAGACTGTTTATGGAGTTTCCCAAGTGCCATAATCTCCTCACAAAAACATCTGCCAGTCAGAAAGACAGTTCTGACACACACACACACACACGTCATTCTTCCCCATCTACTAACCCAGGAATCTGTCTTGTATGTTTTCTGTCTTCTCAGAGGTGAATCTGGTGCTGGCAAGACAGAAAACACTAAAAAGGTCATCCAGTACCTTGCACATGTGGCTTCCTCCCATAAAGGAAAAAAAGACCACAACATTCCTGTAAGTGTAAGTTTCTGTCTTTTCTTTCTCTATATTCCCCCTGCCATGTTTATCTCCCTACCACACCTCTAGATCTCCCTCTAAGCCCTGTTCTGAAGGTCACAGTTACAGTATGTCTTTCTATTGAGGGGTAACAGATGAAAGAGGAGAGTTAATAACTTGTACGGCCCACAATGTCCCCCTAATACCAGGCCAGTCTGATCCACAAAGTCCCCTAATACAGGCCAGTCTGATCCACAAAGTCCCCTAGTACAGGGAAGTCTGATCCACAAAGTCCCCTAATACCAGGCCAGTCTGATCCACAAAGTCCCCTAATAAAGGCCAGTCTGATCCACAATGTCCTCCTAATACCAGGCCAGTCCGATCCACAATGTCCCCTAATACAGGCCAGTCTGATCCACAATGTCCCCTAATACCAGGCCAGTCTGATCCACAAAGTCCCCTAATACCAGGCCAGTCTGATCCACAATGTCCCCTAATACCAGGCCAGTCTGATCCACAAAGTCCCCTAATACCAGGCCAGTCTGATCCACAATGTCCCCCTAATACCAGGATAATTTTATCCACAATGTCCCCCTAATACCAGGCCAGTTTGATCTACAATGTCCCCCTAATACCAGGCCAGTCTAATTCACAATGTTCCCCTAATACCAGCACAGTCTAATTCACAATGTCCCTCTAATACCAGGCCAGTCTGATTCACAATGTCTCCCTAATACCAGGCCAGTCTGATCCACAATATCTGCCTAATACCAGGCCTGTCTGATCCACAATGTCCCCCTAATACCAGGCCAGTCTGAGCCACAACGCCCCCCTAATACCAGGACATTTTGATCCACAATGTCCCCCTAATACCAGGCCAGTCTGATTCACAATGTTCCCCTAATACCAGGCCAGTCTGATCCACAATGTCCACCTATAACCAGGCCAGTCTGATCCACAATGTCCCCCTAATACCAGGCCAGTCTGAGCCACAATGTCCCCCTAATACCAGGCCAGTCTGAGCCACAATGTCCCCCTAATACCAGGCCAGTCTGAGCCACAATGTCCCCCTAATACCAGGCCAGTCTGAGCCACAATGTCCCCCTAATACCAGGCCAGTTTGATCCACAATGTCCCTCTAGTACCAGGCCAGTCTGATCCACAATGTCCGCCTATAACCAGGCCAGTCTGATCCACAATGTCCCCTTAATACCAGGCCAGTCTGATCCACAATGTCCCCCTAATATCAGGCCAGTCTGAGCCACAATGTCCCCCTAATACCAGGCCAGTCTGATCCACAAAGTCCCCTAATACTAGGCCAGTCTGATCCACAATGTCCTCCTAATACCAGGCCAGTCTGATCCACAATGTCCCCTAATACCAGGCCAGTCTGATCCACAATGTCCCCTAATACCAGGCCAGTCTGATCCACAAAGTCCCCTAATACCAGGCCAGTCTGATCCACAATGTCCCCCTAATACCAGGCCAGTCTGATCCACAAAGTCCCCTAATACCAGGCCAGTCTGATCCACAATGTCCCCCTAATACCAGGATAATTTTATCCACAATGTCCCCCTAATACCAGGCCAGTTTGATCTACAATGTCCCCCTAATACCAGGCCAGTCTGATTCACAATGTTCCCCTAATACCAGGACAGTCTAATTCACAATGTCCCTCTAATACCAGGCCAGTCTGATCCACAATATCCGCCTAATACCAGGCCTGTCTGATCCACAATGTCCCCCTAATACCAGGCCAGTCTGATCCACAATGTCCCCCTAATACCAGGCCTGTCTGAGCCACAATGCCCCCATAATACCAGGACATTTTGATCCACAATGTCCCCCTAATACCAGGCCAGTCTGATTCACAATGTTCCCCTAATACCAGGCCAGTCTGATCCACAATGTCCGCCTATAACCAGGCCAGTCTGATCCACAATGTCCCCCTAATACCAGGCCAGTCTGAGCCACAATGTCCCCCTAATACCAGGCCAGTCTGAGCCACAATGTCCCCCTAATACCAGGCCAGTCTGATCCACAATGTCCGCCTATAACCAGGCCAGTCTGATCCACAATGTCCGCTTATAACCAGGCCAGTCTGATCCACAATGTCTCCCTAATACCAGGCCTGTCTGATCCACAATGTCTCCCTAATACCAGGCCAGTCTGATCCACAATGTCCGCCTATAACCAGGCCAGTCTGATCCACAATGTCTCCCTAATACCAGGCCTGTCTGATCCACAATGTCTCCCTAATACCAGGCCTGTCTGATTCACAATGTCTCCCTAATACCAGGCCAGTCTGATCCACAATGTCTCCCTAATACCAGGCCAGTCTGATCCACTGGTATTTACAGTACAGTGGATTAACTCCAACCCTAGTTAATCCATATCAGATAGATCCATATGATAATGGGGGCATAATCATTAGAGGACAACAGTGTCTGACAGTGGACATGGGCTGTGTGATGAGGTCACGAAAGGGTCAAGTCCTTCTGTAGTTATATGATACTGGTACATTACCACGGCAGTCAAAAATAGGCTCATTAAGCAATAAGGCACGATTGGGTGGGGTATATGGCCAATATATCACAACTAAGGGCTGTTCTTAGGCACGACACAACGTAGAGCTATTATAAACTGGTTACCAACGTAATTAGAACAGTACAAATACATGTGTTGTCATCCCCGTGATATACCACGGCTTTCAGCCAATCAGCATTCAGGGCTCGAACCACCCAGTTTATAAAAATTAACCCATTGATTAAATGTGCCAATATATAGATGTTTTTTTTGCATAACATGCCTGTAAATGTGTTAAGAATTCATATAGACGAGCTCCAGTCCCATGATGATGTGTGTTGCCAAAGTGAATGCATCCTACAGTAGCACCTATAGTGGGCTCTATAGATTACGCAGGCGTGCACAACCCTCTAATATATTTGCGTTTGTTTATTTGCAACAAACAGCCAGAGTCGCCTAAACCAGTAAAACTACAGGCAAGTCTTTACACTTTCTTCTAAACACCTCGTTCATGTGCATGTTGCATCACCAACTTTCTACTCTTAAACGGACGTACTGTTATGTAAAACTAGTGGCAATTTAATATATTTCTTTGTGACTACAGCCTGTTTTGTGAAATGGTGCCATTGGTTATTTTCTTGCACACTGTGAAGCATGTATGTGTAAAAATTAGACAAACAAAGTTTGGGTATTGACCCAGATTCTCTTTCTATCAGGCGGAAAATAATAATGTCGTAAGTAAACTTTAAATCTGGCATGAATATTTATGTGAATGCAGCTTTTCCATGTATACCTGTGGGCCAATGCACTGTACTGTCCTGTAAAATGTGCTTGCAAATGTTGTTATTCCACACTAGATGAAACAGTCATATACATGCCTTTGTTGTGTTTGGTCGCCACCAGTCAAAGTTTGGCAGACATGCCGCACTATGTGAGATATTTTTGTACAATGCAGAGTAGAAGTTGAGCAGTAAGACGTTGAAAGAGAGTTGAAGGCATATATTCCTGAGTCTAAAGATGGAACTGACACACACACACACACACACACACACACACACACACACACACACACACACACACACACACACACACGTTCTTCTATCCTCGTGGGGACCTAAAATGTATTTCCATTCAAAATCCTATTTTCCCTAACCCCTAAACCTAACCTTAAACCTAACCCTAATTGTAACCCTAAACCTAACCCCTAAGCTTAAAGTAGCCTTTGTCCTCATGTGGATTTGGGAAATGTCTCCACAAGGGAGAATTTTCCTCGTTTTACTATCCTTGTGAGGGACATTTCAGTTCCCCACGATGATTAGAAGAACAAGACCAAACACACACACACGAGGTCAGTTAATGGACATTACTGAAAAGCAGACTGTCTGGCTGTGGTTGTCATTACAGTAGTTAGTTCAGTAGTTTAATATTACTCTCAAGGCATTTCAACCAGCTGCTGTAGGTCTTGTTGATACTGTTAAGATCATGGAAACGGCACATGAGGGCAGATGAGCAGTGTTCTGAATAAAGATGTGATGCGCACTATGGCACGCTGCCTCCAAGGCTAATATGAAAAACATATGGATTTGCAACCGTCAGTGAGATAGCTTCTTGGAATAGGGCCTTTCAGAATAACATATCCATTCCCCTGCTTCCTGTTTTAGTGTACTACTGTAGATTTCACTTAAACCGTTTGTCTTTATGCATTATTTAGTCTAGTCCGAATTATCTTTGAGTACTACCTGTAATTGTCTTACTTGTGTGTATGTACGGTATGTATATCCTTTATGTGTGTTTAGTATCCATGACCATTAACACTTCCTGTTTATTTCCATGGTAACATTTGACAATCTGCCCCTTGACTACAGAGTGGAGCCCTGTTCTATGTGAGTAGCATGTAGTCCGTCCCTCACCTCTCTCTCACCCACCGCACTCCACTCACTAGACTAGCTCAAAACACAATGGGCAGAATATCCTGTAAAGGGGCTGCTATTGTCGCTGTGTACTATTCTGTATATCCCCTTTTATGGGTGTCAATGGGGTGCCCAATAGCAGCTTCTGTTTCTATCACCTTTGGGACTAAACTAGTTTAGTTTTAATCCACTCCATGCGCTGTGTGGTGTTCCTGTCCTTACCTATAGATGGCACTGCTTCTTTCAAATATCTCAGATTCGGGAAAATAAACATTACTTCCTAGTTTAATACATACTAATAAACACGTTTCCCACTTCCTAACTGACATATCGCATTTTAAACAATAATACACCACTAGTCATAAACAGTGCATTTGTAATACACTGTTATACTGGCAGACATTGATCAAGACTCCGTTCAGGACCTCGTCACAAACTTCTCTCCCACGTCCAATTTGGCTCCCAGTGAGCCTGCTGGAGAGCTTTTCACTAGCGAGGTGCTGGTGCTGCCAAATAGCCATAGCAGGCTTTACTAAATAGTCAGTTGGCTTCCAGCTAGCTGGAGCTGGAGTTGGACTCTGGAGGAGAGCAGCTAGGGAGGGAGAGCCAAGGGGACCGCTGCCCAGAGCTCAGCTGAACGGACTCCCCCAGGGAGAGAGGGTCGTGACATGTTCCAAGACCTGCAACACCCTCTCCTCTGCTTGGTCTACTCAGACCCAGCCACAGAACGCCCAGCAGGGACGATAATGGGGATTTTAATCTTCGTACCTTATTGAATTCACCATGGGGTGTTGACTGTGGATTTTGCCGTCTGTGGCAGTGCTACTTAGATCACTAATGAATCCCCTTCGAACTGCTTCTTCCTGTCTTCGCAAGCCTTTCATCTGCTCCCTGCTTTGCCATGAGGGAGGAGTTTACACAGAAAGTTTTGCTGACTTCCCCTGGAGGGGTGGGGGTTTGTTCCTGTTCCCCAAACCACAAACACAAGTCTAGTTGCCTGCTTCATTCGCACTCTCCCAACAGTCACTGAAGTGGTATTCTGCTTGTGGACTTGGAGCAACTCGTGAAACAACTTGTAATGTCTGTCTAGCAGTGATTCTGCTTGTGGACTTGGAGAGATTTGTAATGTCTGTCCAGCAGGGACTCTGCTTGTGGACTTGAATAGATTTGTAACGTCTGTCCATTGACTCTAGTCTGTGGAGCAGATGTGAGCCCACATCCCCACCTGGCCTCTTCCTTGAAGATTTAATGGGACAGTTTTTACTGTTCCTCTGGCCCCCCAGTCTCCACAATCTGGGCCAAAGCACTGCCAAAGGCCCCAACACTGATAACAAGTGAGGCTGAACACGCTACAAAGGATGTTTCCCAAGTTACAGAGGAAAGATTGAGAATAGAGAAGAGTTATTTTACAAAAGATACATTCATTTCATAGTCGTGTCAATGTTAACGGGATATTAAGTGGTAAACACTAGCATTATCCACAGTCACACTAACAACAACTATGTTATCAACAACTATATGTCCCTGAGTTCTTCCAGGCCCCCTACAGTAGTTGTCACTGTAGTGAATAGCCTCTTAACGTGGCTATGATGGTTTCCAGACACTGTTCATCAGAATAAGTGTAATGCATTCCATCAACAGTAATTTTATGGTCTTCTTGCTCACATAAACCGTATTATGTGGTACAATACATGTCCCGGAGGTCTTCCAGGCCTGTCAGTTGTTGGCACGGCTAGTAATTAGCCTCCTTACATGACAATGATCGTTTCTGGAATCTGTCAGAACAAGAGTAACACACTCCGGAAAGCTGGAATGTGGGTCAGCTTGTAATGCTCCTAAAGTGGACCCCTGCTGGTGTTTTGTATTCACCCCTTTGTTCCTACCCTCTCCCCAGTCTGGTCCCAGTCTGCAGACTGCGTTTGGCAGAGATTGGCAGCTTGTAGACATTAAACAGTCTCCATTATGTCCTCTGTTCTAGTTTGTTCTAAAGCGTGTGGTGTTGTCAAGTTGTGCCATATAGCACTGCGTTATAGAGACAGCGCGTGACAATGACTATAGGAAATGGTAAGACTGCACTAACAGATCTGGGACCATGCTATAATTAACCGTCTGTGCAATCTGCCACTGGCAGGACGAGGATGGAACGGGCTTATTCAATTCATTCCTGCCTCATTTTCAGCAGCACGAAAACTCAATGAAAACAGCTCTGGCAGCCAAAGATCACATTACGCGTCTCACGTCTGAACGCAAGGCTGATTTCCTAACCCCTAACTCATCCCACAGACATCCCTGGAAAAACGCCACTGTCTTGAGCGATCAAAATGTGTCTGGGTGAGCTTGACGTAATGGGAAAATCCCATTCCCACCTAGCCGCAGAAAAGAAAAGCTGAAAATACGGGCCATGTTATTTTTTTGGTGGGCCATCTTGGATTCCCTGGTCATGACCAAGCCTAGAAGGAGGTTCTGGATTGGATCGTAATGGGCCACCTGTCTAAACACCTACACGGGGTCATGTCCATTAGGGTATACTGTAGCAACGGAAGATGAAAACCAGTGTTTTTTATTGGACAAGTTTGGATACCACCTTTACATTTTGGAGCGTTTTGTTCCATTTCATACCTATTGAACATTCTATTCCGCCCTGGCAGTCAGCCAGATAGGGTCTACGATAGGTGTGAGAAGTGAACAGAGCACCGTTCCTTCCCTCCCTTAACGGGATCTATAATGATGACAGATTCTTCCTTATAGGATAGAGTGTGTCTCTGGCTTGTGTCAGTGTGTTACAGGTCTGTTTCCCCAGTATCTGTCAGTGTGCTAAACGATTGAGTCCATTTCCTCAGGATCTCTATCTCAATCACTAACTGGAGAGATATGGCCTTCCTCTCTGAGTTGCCTCATTCGGCCCAACTCATCCAGCACCCACCCATCCGCCTGGCTCACAGCAGCTAGCTCTCCACACGCCCTAAACCACCACGCTGAAACACAGCTGTGTAATGTGGAATATATGAGACATCTGTGGATAGATTTATTGGTTTGTCTGTTGCACAAATATACTGGTGCTTTTTACGATTGTACTGTGTCCTTTGACAGTGTAAACAGGGATTGATTGGATTAGGTTGTTTTGCAGGCTTGATGGTTAGACAATGGCTTCTATCATCAAGATGGCGCCGACAGACATGGCAGCTCTTTTTGTTGTTATTTGACAAGCATTTTGCTACACCCGCAGTAACATCTGCTAAATATGTGTATGCGACCAATAACATTTGATTTCATTTGATGCCTTTGATGTTGGTCTCACAATAGAAAGAGGAGATGCAAACCCAGAGTCCAGATGGGTTTGAACATTCGCTTGTGGATGTGTTGAGCTTCAACTGAACCATATGCGGTGTGGAGAGAGTCATTGCAGTTCTGTTCTGTTGTGTTCCACCACTGAGCAACAAGGTTCTATTCCAAACCCGGAGGTTCTACACTGAGTGACCAGACAACAGGAAACACGTGCCATTTACGCACAGAACAGGCCCAGTTTATTCAAAGAAATGAGATTCTCTCCTCTCTCTGCCTATCCCCCCATCTCTTTAGTTTTAGTTGGATGTACTGTTGTAGGATATTGAGCAGAGAGACTGTAAAGTGGTTTCCTGAATATGCTCCATTGATCACATCTGTCTTTAACAGCGTTACAATACCTGTCGTTTCACTCTCTTTTCTACTCGTTTTTATGGTCATAAACATTACTGGGGAAACAGTGTCCGTCCGCCTACATATGTTTCATGAGCAATAGTCTGTGTGACACTATGTGATTGTTAGATTGACATTGACGAACATTAGAAGGGTGATCAGTCATTGTGTGTAATGTTTCTCCTGGGCCAACATTTTTTTGTGCTTGTTATTTGTAAAAAGTTTAGTTGGGGGAAGGGGGCATATGTGCTTGGACCCAGTGCTTTTCTGTAATATCTCTCCTCTTTTTCAGGGTGAATTGGAACGTCAACTCTTACAGGCCAACCCCATCCTTGAGTCCTTCGGCAACGCCAAGACAGTGAAGAATGACAACTCGTCACGATTCGTAAGTAAAGAATGTATATATATTTCCCCAAAAGAATGCCATTCTCAAGACTGTATCGAGCTTCATTTGAAGTCTTCCCTACGTTTGTAATGTATGTTCCTCTGTGGCTCACTAAAAGCCACTCATGCCATCTCACTCACTATCTCTTGCTCAAATAACTGGCACTTGAGACAGATTTAGCTGGCCTGTGTGTTTGTTGGGAGTTTTCCAAAACTTCCTGGAATCTTTTGATGATAAGGAAGAGAAATCAATGCAGAGGAATTTATTTGATTATCTTCCTATTATTACATAGGAACATTCCAGCAGGACAAGAAACTTTTCTGCTAATCATTAATGACTGCTTTGATTCTGGATCCAGTTTAGATGAGAGGTTTGTTCTGTTCAGCACAGTCAGATCACAGCCTCATGCACAGGGGTAGTCTAATCCAGACCCCAGAACAGTAGAGACCAGCAGGAATGTAGTCTACTCCAGACCCCAGGACAGTAGAGACCAACAGGAATGTTGTCTACTCTAGACCCCAGGACAGTAGAGACCAACAGGAATGTAGTCTACTCTAGACCCCAGGACAGTAGAGACCAACAGGAATGTAGTCTACTCTAGACCCCAGGACAGTAGAGACCAACAGGAATGTAGTCTAATCCAGACCCCAGGACAGTAGAGACCAACAGGAATGTAGTCTACTCCAGACCCCAGGAACGTAGAGACCAACAGGAATGTTGTCTACTCTAGACCCCAGGACAGTAGAGACCAACAGGAATGTAGTCTACTCTAGACCCCAGGACAGTAGAGACCAACAGGAATGTAGTCTACTCTAGACCCCAGGACAGTAGAGACCAACAGGAATGTAGTCTAATCCAGACCCCAGGACAGTAGAGACCAACAGGAATGTAGTCTAATCCAGACCCCAGGACAGTAGAGACCAACAGAAATGTAGTCTACTCTAGACCCCAGGACAGTAGAGACCAACAGGAATGTAGTCTACTCTAGACCCCAGGACAGTAGAGACCAACAGGAATGTAGTCTACACTAGACCCCAGGACAGTAAAGGCCAACAGGAATGTAGTCTAATCCAGACCCCAGGACAGTAGAGACCAACAGGAAGGTAGTCTACTCTAGACCCCAGGACAGTAAAGGCCAACAGGAATGTAGTCTAATCCAGACCCCAGGACAGTAGAGACCAACAGGAAGGTAGTCTACTCTAGACCCCAGGACAGTAAAGGCCAACAGGAATGTAGTCTAATCCAGACCCCAGGACAGTAGAGACCAACAGGAATGTAGTCTAATCCAGACCCCAGGACAGTAGAGACCAACAGGAATGTAGTCTAATCAAGACCCCAGGACAGTAGAGACCAACAGAAATGTAGTCTACTCTAGACCCCAGGACAGTAGAGACCAACAGGAATGTAGTCTACTCTAGACCCCAGGACAGTAGAGACCAACAGGAATGTAGTCTAATCCAGACCCCAGGACAGTAGAGACCAACAGGAATGTAGTCTAATCCAGACCCCAGGACAGTAGAGACCAACAGGAATGTAGTCTAATCCAGACCCCAGGACAGTAGAGACCAACAGGAATGTAGTCTACTCTAGACCCCAGGAACGTAGAAACCAACAGGAATGTGGCCAAATGAGGATAAAATACAATGGCCTGGACTGGTCTCAGATCTGTGTATGTGCTTTAGCCAACTCATCTGACTATAGTAGTTGACTAAAGCGCATACAGTTCTGGGACCAGACTAATCAAATGTAGCCTTATTGTGATGTGACTCAGAGGGAGAAAAGGAAGGCCTTGCAGCACAGTGTGAAACCTGGTTGAGGGAGACGTGGATGCAGTGATATGGTTTGTCTGCTTTTCTCACCCTCCGTTTCTCTCTCCCTGCAGGGAAAGTTCATCCGGATCAACTTTGATGTCACCGGATACATCGTCGGGGCCAACATTGAAACTTGTATCCTTCCAAACAGCTAGTTTAAATGTTCCATGCAAGCTATGATATTAATCATTTACATAAACAGACAGATTTTGATGGGGACTGTTGTATTATGCTAATTCGATTCCAGCGGGGCCACATAAATCTTCTTTACTGTATAAAGGCTGCCCTTCCTTGACTGTGATGGGACAGATCTACTGGAGAAATCGAGAGCTGTTCGCCAAGCCAAAGACGAGCGCACCTTCCACATCTTCTACCAGCTGCTGTGTGGGGCGGGAGAACATCTCAGGTGTAAGTAGTCTGATATGTACCATCAGCATAACTTCAACGACCCGGACCCATATGGCCTCTGCAAAGAATAGTCACCCTCTGACATGCAGAACATTGTTTCTCTAGCCGTTGGCCTGAGGTGTCTTGAAACCCACTCAGACTCTGTGTCGCTCACTAGCTAGTATCACAATAACATCACCTGTCAGTGGGCTGACTGTCAAAAATGCATGTTTGCCTTTTGTCCTTTGTGACCTCGAACCAGCTATCTCGACGTCATTTCCCTTTCCTCTGTTGTGTAGCGGACCTGCTCCTGGAGGGCTTCAACAGCTACCGCTTCCTGTCCAACGGCAACATTACCGTCCCTGGTCAGCAGGACAAAGACAACTTCCAGGAGACCATGGAGGCCATGCACATCATGAGCTTCTCCCACGACGAGATCCTGGGTACCACCATCCTCACTCTCATCTGTCTGACTGACTGACTGACTGACTGACTGTCTGTCTGTCTGTCTGTCTGTCTGTCTGTCTGTCTGTCTGTCTGTCTGTCTGTCTGTCTGTCTGTCTGTCTGTCTGTCTGTCAACTTTTTAAAGCCCTTTTTACATCAACACTTTACAGCTTTAAAGTCATTATTATAACTTTACATGCTCATAACAGTTCCATGTATTCCAACAAACACAGAGTGTGCCGTTCATAGGAAGTTTATGATAACGTTCTCTGTGCTTGCAGCCATGCTGAAGGTGGTCTCCTCCGTGCTTCAGTTTGGGAACATCGTCTTCAAGAAGGAGAGGAACTCAGACCAGGCCTCTATGCCTGAGAATACAGGTAGTTGGCAGTTCTCACATGTATTGATGTCAAGGAAGCTCCTCACATTCTCACGTTCAGACCATATCTTTCTCTTCCTCATCTTCCTCCCAGACCTGTACTAACCAGCCTGAGTCAGACGTCAGAACTCTAACGATTTAACCTTCCTGTCTCTCCTGGCCCTGTCACACACCTTCAAACAACATCATTATTCAGATTTACTCCCCTACTTTACTTAGAAGAAAAAACAAACGAAAACGTTGCCTCAACCGCGTGTGTTACTGCTTCATTCCTGGCATTTAAAGAGGAGAGGGTAGCAAGTGCGTGTCAATGCCGTGGCACAGCCAGTTATTACCAAATGTGGAAAACAGATCTAGGACAGAAGCAGATGTTTTTAGCAGGCTCTGCGCTGGCAACTTTACCCCTGGAAATGATACAGATGTATCATTCTTACCTCCCCAGAAGCTCCCGCTGTGACAAATATTTCAAATTCAAACATCTCCCCAGATCCAGAAGACAAATATCATAAAAGCCGCTTTGACACGTCTTAAATCAAGTCTGTGTTTAACCCACAGTGTTCTAAATAGCTGTGTTTAACTACCCCCTACCCTGAGCTCTAGTCCAGACCTGGGTTCAAATACTATTCTAAGTTATTTCAAATACTTAAGCTGTGGTTGGTTGAGCTTGCATTTTGCAATGGAACCAATACAAAAGTCCTAAAAGTGCAAACCCCATTCACCTGACACTCCAGACAGACTAGAGCGAATGCTCAAAGTACTTGAAATATTTCAAATAGTATTTGGATCCAGGTCTGCTCCAGGCATACCTTAGAGGTACTGGACTGGCAGGGGGAGGCAGTCACTCCGTTCAGTTCTTACTTATTATTCTTTACCATTAACGGTCAAATGTGAGAAACTTCTGGCAGAAGGGGGAGAATGTAATTCTTAGCTACCGACCATGTAGAGCTGTGGCCTGCTGCCAGTGGTATGTATTTTCTGGTGGTCTCAAGCGGTGGTGGAAAGTTTATATGGTTTTTACTGTGTGTTTTCCAACTCACTGGTGTTTATGGGAATTGGAGGATTATAGGGTTACCTGGAGGATTATAGGGTTATCTGTCGGGTCTATATATATATAATCATATCCCAATAACATTTAACTCCTCAAATGTTGCTTCTTCTTTCCCTGCTACTGCTTTGAGTCTATGTAAGGGATATTTGAGTATTGTAAAGTTATTTGTGTTGTCTGTAATCACATCTTGAGAACGAACGTTTAATGTTACTACTGTTTTCCCTTTTTTCACCCCTCTATCTCCCTCCTCCTCCTCCTTTCCTCTACCAGCGGCCCAGAAGTTGTGCCACCTGTTGGGGCTGAACGTGATGGAGTTCACCCGGGCCATCCTGTCTCCAAGGATCAAGGTGGGACGAGACTACGTCCAGAAGGCCCAGACCAAAGAACAGGTAAAACACACACTACACCACAGAAGCTCTCCTTGCTTCACTCATCACCCCTCTATGGACTCACTGTACTGCTGACTCTGGATCAGGATAATGTTAGTACTGTGGGGTGTGTTTCCTGCCCACCTCTGTGTTAGATTTATAACAATAGAGAGGTCTAGCCGTGCGACCCCAAGGCTGAGAAGTCATACCACAGAAAGACAATCTAATAAGGAATGCATATTTCTCTCTCTCTCTGTCTCTCTCTGTCGCTCTCTCTCTCTTTCTCCACCTCTCCCCCTCTCCCCCACCCCTCTCTCTCTTTTTCTCTCTCTAGGCTGACTTTGCAGTGGAGGCTCTGGCCAAGGCCACATACGAGCGTCTGTTCCGCTGGCTGGTCCACCGCATCAACAAGGCCCTGGACCGTACCAAACGCCAGGGGGCCTCCTTCATCGGCATCCTGGACATCGCTGGCTTTGAGATCTTCCAGGTACTTAAATGTGTAGGCCTCTACAGGTACTTAAATACATGGCAAATAAGGCCTCCACTAGGTCCCTCCATCTCTTCCAGATACAGAGAAAACAGCTAGAGAAGAGAGAGGGGACTTGGTTTGGCTTCAGTTCATCCTGTCTATGGAACTGGTCATCTGAATGGTCTAAGGAGTTTTTTTTGTGGGAAAATGATCTGATTGACATTTTTGGGAAACAGCTGATCATCTATCCTGTGGACTAATTGCACTTTGAACTCATTCCCTCCTCAGGGTCAATTATGGGAATCTCAGCACTTCTAAAAATGCCTCTTGGGTGTCATCCTCATTTAGTTTTATACCATTCACACCAAGGTCATTAGTTGATCTATGACTTCATAGACGATAGTTATCGTGCGAGGCTCGTTCAACAAGAGGCGAGTTCAGACGGTTCAGACATTGTTGACATGAACCTTGTCGTCAATTGAACACTCAATATCCCAAGATCACTAAATCTTGTGCTGAAATTCCAACATGTCTGTTTCCCTTCTGGTTTGTGGCAGCTGTTTATTCCCCCACTAAGACTTTTGGCTGCAGCGTTGTAATGTGGAGCCAAAAGAACAGGAAAATAAATCACAATCCCTGGGATCAATTTAGTTATAGCAAACAAAAATCAATCAGCTGCAGTTATTGTTTTGGCTTATTGGTTAAAAAGACAAAACCCTCATAGTTCAGAACGAAGACTGTAAAAAGCAGTAGGTTACCGGTGCCTGTTTGAGCTGAAGGCATCTCACCGTCTTGGCTATGGAGAAGTGATATTCATTGGTGTTTCATAAATGAAATAATGTAGTCTTGTTGATTTTACATATCTGAAACTCCTTACAAATCAATTTCCCCCTAGGGATGAATTAAGAAATTATCCATCTTACTGCTTGCTTCACTTTTGAGACAAAGTTTCTTGAGTTTCTGAGTTCTGAAAAGATCAAATCAATTTGTATGCCTTTCTCCTGTAGCTGAACTCGTTTGAGCAGCTGTGCATCAACTACACCAACGAGAAGCTGCAGCAGCTGTTCAACCACACCATGTTCGTCCTGGAGCAGGAGGAGTACCAGAGGGAGGGCATCGAGTGGAGCTTCATCGACTTTGGCCTCGACCTGCAGCCCTGCATCGACCTCATCGAGAGGCCGGTCAGTATCCGTTTAGTGAGTGTGTGTGTGTGTGTGTCCTGTGGTGTTGTGCTGTTGTCAATATTTGGGTCATGTTCAATGAGCAGCTAACGTTTTGAAACAGTGAATCGGTAAGGAACAAAGTTAACTAAAACAATTGGTTTTCCGTTTTTCCCCGGTGTCCTATTGAACACGGGCCTGTTGTGTGCTGTCATCCTGCAGGCGAACCCTCCTGGTGTGCTGGCTCTGTTGGATGAGGAGTGCTGGTTCCCCAAGGCCACAGACAAGACGTTCATAGACAAGTTGGTCCAGGAGCAGGGCACCCACTCCAAGTTCCAGAAGCCCAGACAGCTAAAGGACAAGGCTGACTTCTGCATCATCCACTACGCTGGCAAGGTACGGACCGGTGAGATTACATATAGGTGGTGGAGGATAGTTTAAGGGATAGTTTTTATTTTTTTTGTAACCCAAAGATTGGTGTACAAATCCAGAAAACTATCCCTTTAAACACTTATGGCTCTGCTGTAATCCTCGAGTCAAAGATTAAACATGTACAGTACACTGGGATGGAGTATAGACCGATTTTTCCTCTGAGGCAGTTTTTGGGGCTATTTTTATGTATCCACTTACAAGTTACTTTGGATTACGTCATCTGCACTACTTGTAGACCCCAGAGCCTTTGGCTTGTCGTGTTCATGGAGGAATACCAGGTCCTTTCAAGCTGCAGGACTTACTTCTAGACCTTCCAGATCTTCTGATTTCTCCGAGGTTTTCCCCTGTAGTGGTCTTGGAGGCACACCAAAGCCACTGTTCCATCACTAGCCCCTATTCTGTTCCCATCAACCTCTGGCTGCTGTATCACTCTTGACGCACAACTTCTCCTCTGTGGTATTCAAATCCCGCAGGAGTATCATCCTGGTTTTATGTATTAGATATGTGGGAGGAGGTTTGGCTAGTTTCTCTAGCGTCCAGTCAGTGTTGTGTAATAGAGACCCGGGCCCTTTCCAGTGCAGGCAGTCCTGCGGTACACCGTAACCACATCTGTTCAATATTACGCAGACGTCGTCTTTAAACAACACACTTTCCTGGAATGATTTGGAGTCTTATGTCATCTCTAGTGAAAGGAATTTGGAACCTCAACAGTCATTTTGTTGTATATCACCACTCTCCAACAGTTCAATTCAATAAACTTTATTCATCCCTGAAGGGGAATTATTGCTAATATCTCTCACGGCCTGGATGGTTCTGACCTCCCCCCCCCCCCCCCCCCCCCCCCCCAGGTGGACTACAAGGCAGATGAGTGGCTGATGAAGAACATGGATCCCCTGAATGACAACGTGGCCACGCTGCTCAACCAGTCCACTGACAAGTTTGTGGCCGAGCTCTGGAAAGATGGTAAGTTATGTCCCCGGCCCCTGTCCTGTCTACATGGTTAACAGAGAAGGAATGTGTTAGCACTGGCTTGATGATTAACAGTTATTATTAGTTAGATTGGTTAATTCATCATAATTTAGGCCTATTTGTTTTAGGGATTGTCAATGTACAATGTTTGCTGCTTATTTAGCTAACATGATACTAATAGTAATCAGTCGGACTTCAGCCTACTAACCTCTGTTTATGTTTTCGCCTTTTTCTGTTTTTATTTTCTCTTCTGTCAGGTGTTTTTATCCCCCTGTCTCTCTGTATCGTAGAGATACAGAACAATGTCACTAGTCTTGATGAGCCTCCAGGTGAATGTTATGACTGTAGCTGTAGAAGGTTCCATGGCTTACCAGCGCAGCATGGTGTTGTCCATAGAGATAGATGACGTTTTATGTTATGACATGCTGATGTAAATCCATGGCTTACCAGCGCAGCATGGTGCTGTCCATAGAGATAGATGACGTTTTATGTTATGACATGCTGATGTAGATCCATGGCTTACCAGCGCAGCATGGTGCTGTCCATAGAGATAGATGACGTTTTATGTTATGACATGCTGATGTAGATCCATGGCTTACCAGCGCAGCATGGTGTTGTCCATAGAGATAGATGACGTTTTATGTTATGACATGCTGATGTAGATCCATGGCTTACCAGCGCAGCATGGTGCTGTCCATAGAGATAGATGACGTTTTATGTTATGACATGCTGATGTAGATCCATGGCTTACCAGCGCAGCATGGTGTTGTCCATAGAGATAGATGACGTTTTATGTTATGACATGCTGATGTAGATCCATGGCTTAGCAGTGCAGCATGGTGAAGCCTACCTCCATACAGAGGCTTCCGTCGCTTCTAGGCTGCATGTCATTGTTGGTCGTCGCCTATGTCTCAGTATTAGTATAGTAGTCATTAGGCTAATGAATGGCAATACCTTTCAGCAATGCTCTTCTCCTGCTAGCATAAGATACTGCCTACTTAGACTGAATTGGTCTGAAAAGCCTGTATTATTGTTTTGTTCAATTCAAATTATCTAATGATTACACCATGAAGAAAATACAACAAAACAATAATACGGGCTTTTCAGGCCAATTTAGTCCACTTCCCGGAGAGTAGTTATGGTATAGGTACCTAATCATTTGGTCACAGGACCTATTTTGTATTAGAACCAATACTGAAGTGTCTGCCAATTTACTACTTGAGAATATGGGAGACCTAATGTCTTATACAGACAGGTGTCACGCTTCAAATATCACTGTTGTTGACAACACACACAACCAAAATGATTCACAGATGTATTCCTATTTCCACACAATCTGTCATGGTTCCCTGACCCAATAGGGCATAAACCAAACATTCTCCTTATTGCTACTGCTTATACACACAAGTCATGTTAAAAAAATATTTGATTATCTTTTTGGTTTTCTAACCGTGAATGAGGCTCTCCTCCAGAACTTATAGGCAACCTTCGATCACCATCCACATTACTCCTTTGTCCTTCTCCATGGACTACTTCTCTACAACCTACCGTACTAGTACTCAAGCATGATACTTTATCCATACACACACACACACACACACACACACACACACACACACACACACACACACACACACACACACACACTCTACGGCCTCACGGCCACTGCGGCTGGGACTTTCGTCCCACTTACAGATCTCGCAGAGAAACACCCCCACTAGAGACCTATCCTACACGGAACCTACCTTACACTGTAGTGTCACCCACAGATCTCGCAGAGAAACACCCCCACTAGAGCCCTATCCTACATGGAACCTACCTTACACTGTAGTGTCACCCACAGATCTTGCAGAGAAACACCCCCACTAGGGACCTATCCTACATGGAACCTACCTTACACTGTAGTGTCACCCACAGATCTCACAGAGAAACACCCCCACTAGAGACCTATCCTACATGGAACCTACCTTACACTGTAGTGTCACCCACGGAACTTGCAGAGAACTAGCTCCACTCGGGACCTATTTGTTACGGAACCTACCCTTAACCCTATATTTCTATGGCTCTTGCAGAGGAACACCCCCACTTGGGACCTATCCATACGGAACCTACCCTACACCATATATTTATGACTGGTCGTAACACAATGGGACTACTGAATAAACTTAGGCTTTCTAGGTCTGTATCCTATAATTCGTTCAGCCTACGACTCTCATCTCCCCAAGATGTCAGAATGAGTGGTAACAGGTGTAGGAACTGTGCCTAACTTGTTTTTGTTTTTGGTGCCGGTTCCTGTTTCACTGATTCGGACTCTTTTAGTTTGACTGTAAATCGTGGTGAATCCTGCCGACAACGCCAACTGTTAGGTTCTGAACAAGCAGAGTAAAAACTCACGGACAACTAGAAAAAGCTCAAACCAAGTTTATTCACCCACTGGGTCATACAGCTGCAAAGACAAAGACATGTTTACACAAGCGCATATATTTATTCCCTCCTACTAGTCGGAGTCAACTCCTTGCACATCTAGACAGCCAATACACCTCTGTTGCTAGTCAGTAACTTAATTGGTTCCTCTCACTGGTGTAGTCATGGCCCTGCCTGATGCTGGAACCTTCGTGGGCGTGGAAGTATGTGTGTGTGGGATAGGACTGTTCCTTCTCACTTCATCTGACCTGACCTCGGGCCGAATTCCTCGCTCCTCCCTAACCCACTACTGTCCTACCTTATCAGTGACTGAAACCAGACTGTTGCCCTTTGCCTCCCTCCTTAGGAGCCATGAGATTTAACAATAACATGTTTGACAGAATGTCAACTTTCTGCACTCCCTCAGTCAGTAACTTTCCATAAACTTAGTTCCTATCCACCCTCCATTGACCCCAACATATACATTCCTTGTACATGTACAGTAATCAAGAAGTTCTGGTAACATGAAGTAGTATATTTCAAGCTAGAATCCAACAATAGTGACAGAATCACACATTACTTCCCATTTGTTTTGTCTCCTCGGCTCTAGAAGGTTGTAGCATAGAGACAAACCAAAGATATCCCATATGCATCGGAGTCACATCTTTCCCTGTATTTTACAACTTGTTTCTAGCACAAACATTGCGTTATAGATCACTTTATATAATCAGGTCAAAATATATATATATATATTAAGCTAGCAAGGAGCAAGCCTATGCCGTTTTCTTTAACAAAAGCCACACTACCCTTGCATACCACCTCAATTCGCACCCTGGTTTTAAGTTCACACACCAAGCCCTCCACTGACACTTAAGGAGTGTCTGAAGGACTTGGCTGACAAAGTCTATGGATAGTAGACTGTAATTTAATCTGTCAAACAGGTAGGTCTACCTCTTATTTCTTGAATAGGAAGAAATCGGCTCCAACACAAAGCCCTCTTGTTGTTAGTAGCCTAAAGTCAAATTAAAATGAAGATAGTTTAAATGAATTAGGACTTGAATTAGCCTTTCAGCACCCATGCGCCGTCCTTCTCCGCGGCTGACGCTTCATCGTAATGTAAGCTATGTAAATGGCTTGAATATGGCTTATTGTGAGGTCAGTAACTCTGATAAATAGCTTCATTATGGGCAACGAAACATTGTTTTTTATTAAAATCAATTATAGCAGCAGCAAGCTTACCTCCGGTCCTCCTTCTCATCTTCACGCTCTTCCTCTGAAACTGAACAGGACGTCAGTAGGGCTAGTCCGCGCACACAAATATAGCATTTTTGGGACGAAGCCTTTGACTTGCCTCCTGAAGTGCCACCGTACACAGCACAACCATTGGTTAGGCTGCACAAAATACTTGGCCTACAAGGCCTACATCAACAAGAGCAGGGCAGGCCAGGGCTCATGATTGGGACAGCCTGTCAATTGCAGTGTGTAATTCAACTCTCCCTCGCTCTCTCTCACTCTCTCTACCGCATCTACTGTCTCGACCTCTGAATGCTCGGCTATGAAAAGCCAACTGACATTTACATCTGAGGTGCTGACCTGTTGCACCCTCTATAAACACTATTATTATTATATGACCCTGCTGGTCATCTATGAACATTTGAACATCTTGAAGAACAATCTGGCCTTAATGGCAATGTACTCTTATAATCTCCATATTTTATGGGAAATATAATGTTGCCCTGTGCTTTTCCAAGCATGCTCTTCATATAGCCTAGGCATATAGTATAGTCTCTGGATCATTTTATTGAGACTACAGTAGTGCCACTTGATATTGCGCACCAAGCAGAGAATCAGGGATGAGGGGCAGCATTGGGCACACATCCAGATATAATAAGCAACTAATTCTCAGACACTGAGCAATACACTCTTAGATAAAGGGTTCTTCGGCTGGCCCCATAGAATAAACCTTTTTGGTTCCAGGTAGAACTATTTTGGGTTCCTTGTAGAACCCTCTGTGTAAAGGGTCCACATTGAACTCAAAAGGGTTCTGCCAGGTACCAAAAAGGGTTCTTCAAAGGGTTCTCCTATGGGGTCAGCCAAATAACCCCTTTAGGTTCTAGATAGCAACTTTTTTCTATGAGTGTATGACAGTTAATCGATTCCAAATGACATGACCCTCCCCTGGACTAAATAAAATAATACTAAACCCTCCCTTTGACTGAAATTGAAAAAGCATGACCCTCCCCATTTTCCTCCGGGTAACAATAGTGTAAATTTCGACCGCTTCCTTACAGTATGGTGGAAAGGTTAAGAGCACTGGTTATTCAGTATTCCGAACCAAAGCCTATTCTCCTTTCTGGAATCTGTATTTTTATTAAGGGTTGTATTCCCTTTCCAAGGCATATATTTAAGCGTAAAGGGAATTAAAGAATTGAGGCTTGACTGAGGAAAGATTAATGGCATTCATTTCCCCCTTTTATTTTTTCAAAGTAGCAGAGAATTGGAACCACATGTAGTATTTGGCATTTCTCTTGGCCCGATTCTACAGTATTATAGACGTTGATACACAGCAGGTGTGACAGTGGTACAATATCTACAGAATGAAATGCAAAACGTCTGGAACTTTGTAGGACATTCCTGGAGTTCTGTCTGCCTGAAACCCTAGGAGCCTAATAACACAGTTGGAGGTTTGATTTTGATAAATTACCTGTATGGACTCTTGGATAAACAATTGTTAATTCATCAGCATGCCTCCTAACGGTTTTATGCAACGTGTTGTAAATATGACGCTTGTCAACACAGCCCAGCAATAATGACACAAAACAAGGCATGTTGTGAATCTGAAGTTATGGATAGGATGTGGCCCTGTGTGACTGACTGTCAGATTATGCTAATATGATGAAAAAAGCCAATGTTTACGAAAGGTCCCAGGCTGTGAAATCAATGACTTTTATTTCATACCAAAGAATAGGCCTTTCAGTTGTAGTTATCCTAAAAGGTTGTCACTTTGAATGACTGCTGGAAGGAGTAGTGTGAGAACATAGTGCTCAAGAAGACTAGCAACCATCCCTCCCCTCATCAGCTGTACCGAGCCTGAAGAACGTTTACGAATACAGACCCTGGAACCAAGCATGTACACTGTATAGCAGTAGTTCCCAACTCCAGTCCTCCAATACCCCCACCTGATTCAACTCATCGAGGGCTTGATGATTACTTGACATGTTGAATCAGTTGTGCTTGTCCGGGACTACAGTTTTAGGTGATCCTCTTGCCCTGTCCTTGCCCCATCCCCACAAATCCACAGAGGCTGCCAGTCATACCTAGTGGTCCTTATCTATCTACACCTGCAGCTGACACACATTGCTGCTGGCTGCTGCTACTCCCGGCATCCTGTGTCTGTCTGTCTGTGATTTAGCTCCCAACACCTCTCTCCAAGTCCGACCCCCCCCTTCCCCTTCTAACCCCTTTCCTTCCCTCTCTCGCTAGTGGACCGCATCGTGGGCTTGGACCAGGTGGCGGGCATGGCGGAGACGACGTTCGGAGCCACCTACAAGACCAAGAAGGGAATGTTTCGTACGGTGGGCCAGCTCTACAAGGAGTCCCTCACCAAGCTCATGGCCACCTTGAGGAACACCAACCCCAACTTCGTCCGCTGTATTATCCCCAACCACGAGAAGAAGGTGAGTAGTATATCCTGTCATACTTTACATGTCAATCTAACTATACCAGGCCACCTGTTCTATACTATAGCCAACAGAAGGGGTGAGACTTGAATTGATCGCTTAATTTCAGGGTTTTCTCTGAGTATATATTGCTAGACCTTCTGTAGACACAAGGTTAATAGGTAACAGTCTTTGCTTGTACACCTGTACCAGATTTTTGCATTATTTATTTATAACACTTCACTTCATCTCTCTCCCATGTCAGGCTGGTAAGCTGGAGCCCCATCTGGTTCTGGACCAGCTGAGGTGTAATGGAGTTCTGGAGGGGATCCGTATCTGCAGACAGGGCTTCCCCAACCGCATCGTCTTCCAGGAGTTCAGACAGAGGTAACCACGGAAACAGGACACATAACTATTGTGCTTGTGTTCTTTGTCTTCACTGTGAGCCGACTAGACTGCCCTCACTTTCAGTGATCTCTGGGTATATGCCAGTGTGTTAACTCCTAATACTTCTCTATTTATCCCAGGTATGAGATCCTGACCCCTAATGCCATCCCCAAGGGTTTCATGGACGGGAAACAGGCCTGCGAGAGGATGGTAAAGGGCTTCCAATGTTATCTATTAACTAACACAATAAGCAAAAGTGTTGAAACTCAGGAAAATATGAGTTGTGTCAATGCACCACCCTGTTTAAAATGATACAATTGACAAACAAAAAAGATCTGATTTGCATGCTGACTTTCCTCATTTACTCGTATTCTCCTGTGTATTGTAACAGATCCGAGCGTTGGAACTGGACTCCAACCTGTTCCGTATCGGCCAGAGTAAGATCTTCTTCAGGACCGGAGTCCTGGCCCACCTGGAGGAGGAGAGAGACCTGAAGATCACTGACATCATCATCTACTTCCAGTCTGTCTGCCGCGGCTACCTGGCACGCAAGTGAGTCATTAGGATTAATAATTGATTCATAACTTAATTCATATTTATATAGCCAGACTTTCCAGACTTCAAATCACTTTACATAGTAAATACCATGACTCAGCAGCCCCACTGTCTGTCCCCTATCACTCAATCAAGTAAATGTCCACCTCATTACTCATGTTCATGCCCTTTGATTTCAATGCAACTCACAAAAATGGGGCGTAAGTACAGATAAGTTATGAAGTTGCTAAAACTGTATAAAGTCAAAATGATACTGTGTGTGTTATGGTTTGGGATACAGCTGTGGCCAAGTTAAGTAGTGAAAGTAAAGCTGTATGTGATATCAGTCTCTTAATTATGCATCTCCTCAGGGCGTTTGCTAAGAAGCAGCAGCAGCTGAGTGCTCTGAAGGTCCTCCAGAGGAACTGTGCTGCCTACCTCAAGCTGCGCCACTGGCAGTGGTGGAGACTCTTCACCAAGGTGAGTGGGGGTTTTACTGATGGAGAGTGCTGTGAGTCCACATCTACACCCACTGTTAACAGGATTCTTATGACCATTTCTCTACATCTTATCCTATTCCTGTCTTCCATTCCTCCCTCCCCTGACCTTGATGGGACCCTCCTCCCCTTTCCCTTCCAGGTGAAGCCTCTGCTCCAGGTGACCCGGCAGGAGGAGGAGATGCAGGCCAAAGACGAGGAGCTGGTCAAGGTGAAGGAGAGACAGAGCAAGGTGGAGGGAGAGCTGGTGGATATGGAGAGGAAACACCAACAGGTGAGTTACTACCTGGAGCCCGTACCTGATCCCAATACCATGGTTCCATACCTCAATCTAGCTATTCTTCTGAAATATGCACTGCTGGAGATAAAACAACATATGAACTTACTCCAGCCATTCTGAATGTTGTTGGCTTCCATAGTTCATGCTGTGTAGTAGAAGTCCAGCCACTGGGTTTGAAGGTTGAGTAGTATACTCTTAGAAAAAAGGGTTCCAAAAGGGTTCTGCTGTTGTCCCCATAGGAGAACCATTTTTGGTTCCAAGTAGAACTATTTTGGGTTCCATGTAGAACCCTCTGTGGAAAGGGTTCTACATGGAATTCAAAAGGGTTCTACCTGGAACCAAAAGGAGTTCTTCAAAGGGTTCTCCTATGGGGACAACCAAAGAACCCTTTTTGGTCCTAGATAGCACCTTTTTTACAGGCTTGAGGAGATTTGACCTTTCAACATTCTAATCGAATAACATCTAGAAAAGAAGCGTAGGTAAACTTTGCTCTCTATCCTCTGTGTCCCCCACAGCTCCTAGAGGAGAAGAACATCCTCGCAGAGCAGCTGCAGGCGGAGACGGAGCTGTTTGCCGAGGCGGAGGAGATGAGGGCCCGCCTGGCCGCTAAGAAGCAGGAGCTGGAGGAGATCCTCCATGACCTGGAGTCCAGAGTGGAGGAGGAGGAGGAGAGGAACCAGAGCATGCAGAACGAGAAGAAGAAGATGCAGTCCCACATCCAGGTCAGAGAGCGAGACTCATATATGCACATATGGATGCAGCATGGACACCTGCGCACACACACACCATCAGTTAACGAGTTAATGTTGGCTTAGATGGAATTAATTCTAACTAAAACTATGGATAACTTCAGCATTGCAATACATATCCTTGTGCTGAAGATACTGAGTGTCTCTGTTGGTTGAACGTATGTATGTCCATTGTCAATCCATAGGATCTAGAGGAGCAGTTAGATGAAGAGGAGGCAGCCAGGCAGAAGCTGCAGCTGGAGAAGGTGACGGCCGAGGCCAAGATCAAGAAGATGGAGGAGGACATTCTACTGCTGGAGGACCAGAACTCCAAATTCCTCAAGGTCAGAGAAGATTGCACACTTAAGCCTCATTTACACCTTCTGCTTCCACACCATCCTCTAGGTCCTCTCGAACAAAACCAGAAGACGTAATATCGAATGTTCCCTGCCAACACTGAACCCAGTGCGGATGGTAGCGGGCATTTGATTGAAGCAGAAGGCATAAATTAGGTATTAGACCTGTATAGAACCCTGAAGGGTACAGGAAATAGTTGAGATTTTTAAGATTATCTTAATCTGATACAAATGATTTATTACAAGATGCCATGAAGGAGAAGCTAAAGAACCACATGCGGCTCTGGAGCCACATGTTGCAGACCCCTGTTGTTAAACCTCTCTACAGTTTTCTACATCTCTCCTCTCCTCTCTCCACCCACCAGGAGAAGAAGTTGCTGGACGACCGTGTGGCCGAGATGACCTCCCAGCTGACGGAGGAGGAGGAGAAGGCCAAGAACCTGGGCAAGGTCAAGAACAAGCAGGAGGTGATGATGGTCGACCTGGAAGGTAAAGGCTTCACTGTGGCTCTTCCTCAATTGGTCTCCTCGATTCCTTGCTCTCTTTCTTCCTTGCTCTCTTTCTCAACCTTCATTGGAGGAGAAGGTCCAAGGTCTTTCCCGTCAGGCATTCTTCTCCAAAGCGTTTTGATGATGCAAGGAAACGAGGAAAGTTGTAGAACTTACTGTAACTCCCTCTACATGGCAGACGTTCAACTGCATATAATAACATTAAGATGAGACTACAGACTAGATAAGATTAAGACTTCTCTGCTAATGTGATTCTGTGTATGCATAGGAATTCCATTTCAGTTCGGACACCACAATGACTTAATGGCTTACCAAGCTGAAGAATCTGGTTAATTCTGCTTAAGTGGAATGTTCGAGTGGATACTTTTGAGTGCTGGGCCAACATCTATTTTCATCGTTTGGTTGACCCCGCTGCCCTTCCACCTTGTGTGTGTGTGTGTGTGTGTGTGTGTGTGTGTGTGTGTGTCAACAGAGTGCCTGAAGAAGGAGGAGAAGACTCGCCAGGAGCTGGAGAAGGCCAAGAGGAAGCTAGACGCTGAAACCACGGACCTCCAGGACCAGATAGCTGAGCTGCAGGCCCAGATAGAGGAGCTCAAGATCCAGCTGGCCAAGAAGGAGGAGGAGCTACAGGCCGCTCTGTCCAGGTGAGATACTCGCCTCCAGCCCCAAAATGGATTCTCAATAACATTCATGGGTTGTGTTTAGTTTGCACCATACAAGAGAAAATGTTTTGAAACGGTGAAATCGAATGAAATGGAGGATGCACTATGTGAACGCTACCTGGATCAATAAGGGGAATACATGATGACTAGATAAGCTTTGCCCACCGTGCAGGCCTGTACCGCGCATGTTGCCTGTTCCTATGGCAACCGGCCCAACCTGCCCGGCCACTACTGTGGTCCAGTAAACCATACCGGCTAGATGTGCACCCACACATACTCCCACTTCCATCGCCTGTCCCCATAGCAACAGTCCACTCTACAGGGCCCAAGCAGTTGAGACCCCGCGGGCACACACACGCATTAAAAAATACCACAGTTTACTATAGAATACTACAGTACTTTCTAAGGAATTCTGTAGTATACTGTAGAATACTATACTACACACTGTAGAATCCCTCGATCGTGTGTAGAACTTAGTATAGAATGGTGTAGTATACTGTAGAATACTATACTACACACTGTAGTATACCTCAGTCATGTATAGTACTTACTATAGAATGTTGTAGTATAGTAAATACTACAGTATGCTACAGCCCACAAAAACACTACAGTAATGACTATAGTATATTCACAGATTTGCAGGTGTTATAGCAGGTGCAGCGAAATGCTTATGTTACTAGTTCCAACAGTGCAGTAGATTGTAAATACTACAGTTCACTACAGTAAAGTCCGCAAAAACACTACAGTGAATACAATATTATTTAACCACAGTATACTATAGTATTTTTTCATGTGAGCACATACCCTCATGTTGGCTTTGAACTAAATATGTAAAAGCAGCCACACAGTCCAGCTGCTTAGTTGTTCAGTGGTATCGGTTCACTCTAAACTTAACTAATGCCTTCCTTAGTGCAGTGCGTGCTGGTATGCTGGCTATCACCCTCACTAGAGACATAATATACACGCACACTCCGAGGCAGATTGATAGAGATTGATGATATGCCCAATCCAAGTCTCTCACTGCATTTCCCAACGGAAAGGAAAAGGAATCTCAGCTTGGGCATGGCAGCCACGACGGATCGTCTCACACCTCAGAGGGAGTTGGTCACGGAATCTGTTTGTACTTCACAGACGTTTATTTTTAATAGCTTCTGAACAGGACTGCTGGATTCAAGGAAAGCATTACCAGCTATGGCTTGAAAAAGACCTGTCTCTTGGAAGAAGGAGAAAATGTCAACTTGCATCCAAGTATTACCTCAATTTAGCTTGATTGTTCATTTAACATTCTTTGTAATCCGAAGCCAATTCAGACCTAATTTAGTGGAAAATATTAATGAGCAACACATTTGGTGTCACGTTCAATTAAGTCCCTTTTGATTAGGGAAACTGAGACCACATACTAATGAGCTCCTCCTCTGGCTGCAACAGAGGTCATTGGCATGAAGGTGAAGTCCAATCATTTAGATGTGGCGAATTCAGGTGTAGACTAGCAAATTCAGGTGTAGACTGTAGGCCAATGGAAAACAGTCTCCCCTAAATGACCTTCTGAAATCATCACTTGGTCATAGGCTAGTTGATTAAACCGTTACTTAGGCTACAGTATTCCAGTTGGAATTTTATGACTGTTTATAATTGTAGGGCTATTTAATTACCATAGTCTGGACAGTTGCTATTTGACTAAAATGTCTCATTAGTAGCTATATTGTTATCCATGGCTTCATCAGTGTAATACCTAATTGGACATGGAGTCATTATTTGGTCCTGGCAAAGGGACAGGCCTCTTCAGAAGCTCTTAACGCAGGAATGTCTAAGGAATGCAGGCAGGGCTCAGGAGTCACATCAAACTTTATTGTTTGCTTCCCCATATTAGCAGGTGTTATAGCAGGTGCAGTGAAATGCTTATGTTACTAGCTCCAACACTGTAGTATAATGTCTCTCAAACACAATACACATATACAAATAATGAAAACAAGAAATCAAGAAATGACAGAACGAGTCCAATTAACAATCCAGGGGTAGATATATTAGAGTGAGTATGTGTCAGAATCCATAATAATAATAATAATAGTAGTTTCATCTAGCCTGACTGCCAGCAACAACACATATTCAATCTCATTATGGCCCCGCCCGCAATGGCATTTCTACTGACCGAGAAAGGCACAGACAGACACGGTCAAGAAACTCACTGCTCAGACACACACACACAAACACACACACGGCAGGCTGACGAACACACACTGGTCCTCATGAGCTCACCCACTGTAAGGTCGATCACACTGCCACCCTGTGTTCACTGGGATTTTGTCACCACGCTGCAGTCTCACTTGCTAGGGCCTGTATGATTTTCAAATGATCAGCCATTTTGGGGGATTTAGAGAATGTGCAGTGATTTCATGTAGCAGTTTTGTGTACCATGGTTTTACCAAAAAGTATCCTAACATTTGGACATCTCTTGTACTATAAAAGCACTGCTCAGATGAATGCCCCACAACATGATTTCTCACCTCTTCATTGATATGGAATGTATGCTGGCATTAGCTAGCTAATCTAATGATTTCTATGTTGTTGTTTGGAATTGATTGGTTTGTTTTGTGTGTGTGTGTGTGTGTGTGTGTGTGTGTGTGTGTGTGTGTGTGTGTGTGTGTGTGTGTGTGTGTGTGTGTGTGTGTGTGTGTGTGTGTGTGTGTGTGTGTGTGTGTGTGTGTGCACACCAGGGGTGATGAAGAGGTGGCCCAGAAGAACAACGCTCTGAAAGCTGTGCGGGAGCTGCAGGCCCAGCTGTCAGAGCTGCAGGAGGACCTGGAGTCAGAGAAGGTGTCCAGGAACAAGGCAGAGAAAGTCAAGAGGGACCTCAGTGAGGAGCTGGAGGCTCTGAAGACTGAGCTGGAGGACACTCTGGATACCACCGCTGCCCAGCAGGAGCTCAGGTACTGGGACTCTGCTTGTCAAGCCTCGGATGTATTGCTCTCTGCTGCAGTGAAACGCTTATATGTTTATTCGGTGCTTTTAGAAATGGATAAAGAACCGGTGTAGGGTCGCACTGAAAAAGTGGCACTGTCATAGTTTGTTAAAGTACCTGTGTGTGTATCTGCATGAGGGCTATGGAGAGAGACAGCACCTCAGGGAGATGTCTTTTATGGGTCTACCTTCCTTCCTAACCCCTCTCTCCTCTCCTTTCTCTCCTCTCAGGACCAAGCGAGAGCAGGAGGTGGCTGAGCTGAAGAAGGCCATCGACGAGGAGACCAAGAACCACGAGTCTCAGGTCCAGGAGATGAGACAGAGACACTCCACCGCCCTGGAAGAGTTGTCTGAGAATTTGGAGCAGGCCAAGAGGGTGGGTCTATAATCAGAGACAATACACCTGTCAATCATCTAGTAACATATCTCATTACATGTTTAGCAGGCTAGAGGCTAGGTCCACCATCAGACATGACACCTGCCTACCATAACGTCGTTATACAGTAGTAACACCACACATGTTTAGCAGGTCAAGAGGGTGGATCTTCTCCAACGATGTACAGTGAGGGAAAAAAGTATTTGATCCCCTGCTGATTTTGCCCACTGACAAAGAAATGATCAGTCTATAATTTTAATGGTAGGTTTATTTGAACAGTGAGAGACAGAATAACAACAAAAAAATCCAGAAAACCGCATGTCAAAAATGTTATAAATTGATTTGCATTTTAATGAGGGAAATAAGTATTTGACCCCTCTGCAAAACATGAATTGGTACTTGGTGGCAAAACCCTTGTTGGCAATCAGAGGTCAGACGTTTCTTGTAGTTGGCCACCAGGTTTGCACACATCTCAGGAGGGATTTTGTCCCACTCCTCTTTGCAGATCTTCTCCAAGTCATTAAGGTTTCGAGGCTGACATTTGGCAACTCAAACCTTCAGCTCCCTCCACAGATTTTCTATGGGATTAAGGTCTGGAGACTGGCTAGGCCACTTAATGTGCTTCTTCTTGAACCCCTCCTTTGTTGTCTTGGCCGTGTGTTTTGGGTCATTGTCATGCTGGAATACCCATCCACGACCCATTTTCAATGCCCTGGCTGAGGGAAGGAGGTTCTCACCCAAGATGAAGTTGTCCTGTCCCCTTAGCAGAAAAACACCCCCAAAGCATAATGTTTCCACCTCCATGTTTGACGGTGGGGATGGTGTTCTTGGGGTCATAGGCAGCATTCCTCCTCCTCCAAACACGGCAAGTTGAGTTGATGCCAAAGAGCTCCATTTTGGTCTCATCTGCCCACAACACTTTCACCCAGTTATACAGGTAACAAACTGAGATTAGGAGCACTCCCTTTAAGAGTGTGCTCCTAATCTCAGCTCGTTACCTGTATAAAAGACACCTGGGAGCCAGAAATCTTTCTGATTGAGAGGGGGTCAAATACTTATTTCCCTCATTAAAATGCAAATCAATTTGTAACATTTTTGACATGCGTTTTTCTGGATTTTTTTGTTTTTATTCTGTCTCACTGTTCAAATAAACCTACCATTAAAATTATAGACTGATCATTTCTTTGTCAGTGGGCAAACGTACAAAATCAGCAGGGGATCAAATAGTTTTTTCCCTCACTGTATATAAACCCTGGATTGCTGATGCTATTTATTGGCCATTGAGAGGCTTTGAAGCCACCGGTCGGCCATATTGACACTCCCCAGTAGGAGAAGTCCTCCATAGGAATGAATGGAAGTCTACAGTATTTAAATGAAATGTTTCAATGACAATATGTCATGTATTTAATTTTGTGTTGTCATGGGAACAGTAACTTAAGTAATCTCTAAAAAAGTATACAGTGTTTTTCTATTTTATTTTAATTAAAAAATGTATGTTTAGCTCACAATATAATGTAAAAGTATGCATTAAGGTGTTTCTAATAGAATACACGTGGCAAAAACGAATGTCGACATAAATGCATTTCTATAGCTTCCAAACTATTTTTTTACACTCCCAAAATGGAGGCACGGTGGCTTCAACACAGCACCCCCTATCAGTCATCTAATGTATATATAAATCATTGGTCGCCACCTGAGAAAATAGACCTGTCAACATAACTTCATCTCATACAGTAGTAACACTACGCTTTCACTTCTTTGCTAAGCCGGCCAAGAGGACAGGCCTACCCAACATACCTTATGTAAAATTCTCTCATCTCCCCAATGTATACCACAACCCCTCTCCTCTTTCCGCTGCAGTTCAAGTCCAACCTGGAGAAGATCAAGTGTACCCTGGAGAGTGACAACAAGGAGCTGGTGAGCGAGGTGAAGGGGCTTCAGCAGACCAAGACAGAGTCAGAACACAAGAGGAAGAAGATGGATGCTCAGCTGCAGGAGTTCATGGGCCGAGCCACCGAAGGAGAGAGGGCTAAAGTAGAACTGGCTGACCGCACACACAAACTACAGGTTAGAGGCCAAGTCAACGGACCACGCTGTCTGTCTGTCGTCATCACTATGTGTTGAAGTCAATTGGTTTCTCAAAATGGGAGTGAATATGTTTTCATGTGAATATGAAGAGATATTTATAGACCTTTGTCTGTAGACGGAGCTGGACACTGTCTCCGCCCTGCTGGAGGATGCTGAGAAGAAGGGAATCAAGCTGGCCAAGGATTCAGCCGGCCTGGAGAGTGCGTTACAGGACACACAGGTGAGCAGAGACTCCTTATACGTCACCAAGCCATTACATGCTCTAATAGTTGAAATCCAAGTTGGAGGTATTGTAATATGCTATGGAAGCAAATGTCCTTTGATGACGCTTCATTATTGGAGACGCTAATGCCAGTCTGCTGTAAAAACAACTTCATATCACTGTCTCCATCCAACGAGTCTCATTGTAAGTGATGTTTAACTACTGTTGGGTCTTTGCGTCTTTTGTGTGTGTGTGTGTGTGCGTGTGCGTGCGTGCGTGTGTGTAGGAGCTGCTCCAGGAGGAGACTCGTCAGAAGCTGAACCTGAGCTCTCGTATCCGTCAGCTGGAGGAGGACAAGAGCACCCTGCAGGAGCAGCAGGAGGAGGACGAGGAGGCCCGCAGGAACCTGGAGAAACAACTGGCCACGCTGCAGGCTCAGGTATGGACCTCACTGGTATTCTTAATGTTTCACTGCCAATAGGACAGGGTTTCCAGCTGTGAATACCCACCATTGATATTTACTACAGGTTGTGGTAGCTAGATTCCTTACTCACAAAATAGGTATTGGGTATAAGTTGAATACAGTGTTGGGGAGAAGTAAACGACATGTAGTTCTACTAGTAATTTAACTACATTTTGCAGTAGCTTGGTGGTAGTTGAACTAAATTCAAATCTAGGTAGTGTTGTGAGTAGTTAGGAAATAAATGTTTTTATTTTTCAGCATCAGACCTGCCTAATTCTCTCATGGAACATCGTTTTTGTTTAATAGGCAAAATAACACATTCTGTTAACATATGACCCCAAAGTGAACTATTCTTGCAATTTGTAGTCTACGACATTTCAGATTTACATATAATTTTTCATGAAGTAGTTTTGGATGTAGTTGTCATGGAAATTACCACCAGGGACACCTGAAGTCAATTTTAAATGAATCATTCTTTATTAACAGCAAGCTGGATAGGTCACAGTCAAACTAAAGTACCGGTCTGAAGTGAGCTTTGTCGGGGCAGTCTCGTTAGATCTCTTATATACAGCTTACACAGACATGTTATATTTGCATGATTTAGCTTATTCATTATTCATAATGAATTCATCATTAACGTTTAGTTCATGCATGTGACAGACCAATACCTCATGAGGCTTCTTCTCTCCAAGCTGAGACCTTGAAACTGAGATATTCCTTTCCGTTCTCAAAATAATGTTCTGGGCGTACTGCCAAATTGCAGATACTGATAGTGAGGGTTCCTCCCGGGCACGATCAGTCACTTGCATGAACCCAGTTGAATTGGTTATTAGAAAAGCACAAACATAAAATGTTCCTTCACATACTACTTTTTTAAAGTCACTTTAGTTAAGAAAACTTATATTTTTCTTAAGGGTAGCTTTAGTGTAGTTTAACTTATTTCACTGTGAAGTAATTGGTATCTTGGTAAAATATATTTTCATAGTAGCTTCCCCAACACTAAGATGATGTAATGTGGTTTTTCAAAAAATACCACTGTCATTTTCTGTATATCAAATGCTCACTCACAAAGCTGTGGACATTATTTCCTCATGTAAGAACTACAGAAAAAAAAACTGAAAACCATTGTCTTCTCTACCTAGCTGTTTGACTCTAGGAAGAAGCTGGATGAAGACGTGGGGACCCTGGAGTCTCTGGAGGAGGTGAAGAGGAAGCTGCAGAAGGACATGGAGCTGACCAGCCAGCGGCTGGAGGAGAAAGCCTCCGCCTTCGACAAGATGGAGAAGACCAAGACCCGCCTGCAGCAGGAGCTGGACGACCTCATGGTGGACCTGGACCACCAGAGGACCATTGTCTCCAACCTGGAGAAGAAGCAGAAGAAGTTCGACCAGGTATCGTATCATCTCCATTTGTCTCTATCCTTTCCTCTATCTCGCTTCCTTTTCTCCTTCCTCTCACCTTTGCTTATCTCCTTCTCCCCTCTCTGTAAAATTAAAGTAGACCTGACATTATTGAAGAAATGGCAGAGTTTTTGGGATTTCTTGATTCCAGTGAGTGCCTTCGTTAACATAACTTACCAGTAAGACATTACTTGCCATCCTTCTTCATCACTATCTTCTCCCTCTATGTTAGCTCCTGGCTGAAGAGAAGACCATCTCTGCCCGCTATGCTGAGGAGCGTGACAAGGCCGAGGCTGAGGCCAGGGAGAAGGAGACCAAGGCTCTGTCTATGGCCCGGGCTCTGGACGAGGCCCTGGAGGCCAAGGAGGAGTTTGAGAGGCTAAACAAGCAGCTGAGGACTGAGATGGAGGACCTGATGAGCTCCAAGGACGATGTGGGCAAGAGCGTACGTAGTTTAAACTCCCCGTACAGAAGCTGAAGGTTCTCAAATACCTTATACAACCCAGTCCTAAGCCTTGACTTGGCTAGGCTCATCCAATGAGGATTGATAGAACGAAAATGTACAGGTTTTGGTATGTTTCTTCCAATATGGCCACCAATCCACCCACCACAGAATGAGTGAGAATGCCTATTTTACAGGAGCTGGTGGTGGTTCCTAAACATTGTTGGAGACCTTACATACATGAAGCCTTCTGTAAATTACTTCATTTTGAAAGAACGCTGTCCACCCACCTTAGAATGTTGCTTTGAGTGAAGATTTGTTTGACTAATCCTATGGGATGGCTTCCTTAAATGGCTTCCTTAAAAACTTCTTGAGGCTACCTGGGACGTTAGCGTGCCACCTGTGGCGCACCCTATCAACAGCAGGTGCATTTCAAGAGCGGCAAATTTGAAACCAAATAAATGTACAAATTCAAATTTCTCAAACATACAACTAACTTACAGCCTTTGAAAGATAAACATCTTCTTAATCTAACCACGTTTACCGATTTCAAAAAGGTTTTACGGGGAAAGCATAAAGTTAGGTTATGTTAGGAGAGTACATTGACAATAGCGGTGTGCAATGCATTGTCGATTCAAAGACAGGCTTTACCAAAACCATACAATCAGCTAAAATTATGCACTAACCTTTTACAATCTCCATCAGATGACACTCCTAGGACATTTTGTTAGACAATGCATGCATTTTTAGTTCTATCAAGTTCATATTTATATCTAAAAACAGTGTTTTACTATGGCGTTGATGTTCAGGAAATCGTTTCCCTCCAATACCGGCAGTCAAGTCATGACGACAAAATAATTAATTAGTATTAGAAAACATTGCTAAAATATTATATTGTCATTCAAAGAATTATAGATTTACATCTCTTGAACGCAATGGACTTGTCAGATTTTAAATTAACCTTACTGGGAAATCACACTTTGCAATAATCTGAGCACTGCGCCAGAAAAATACGCATAGCGATACAGACTAACCGCCATGTTGGAGGAATCTAAAATCGAAAATACTATATAAATAATCCATTACCTTTGATTCTCTTCATCAGATGTCACTTCCAAAGAGTCCCAGGTCCATAACGAATGTAGTTTTGTTCAAAAAAGCTCATCATTTATGTCGAAAAACCTCCGTGTTGTAGCGCATGATCTAAGCCAGCCGGACTTCACTTCACTTCAAGAACGGAAAAAATATATTTCCGTTCGTTCAAACATGTCAAACGTTGTATCGCATAAATCATTAGGGCCTTTTTTAACCAGAACATGAATAAAATTCAAGGCGGACCATTGGGTTTTCTTTTAAAACGTTTCGGAATGAGAGTACCCACCATCAAATCGCGCGCCAGGGTGAATGATGGACCATCACGTTCCATGGCTCTTATTCGGTCAGATCTCACTGTAGAACACTCAAAACACTTTGTAAAGGCTGGGGACATCTTGTGGAAGCAATAGGAAGTGCCAGAATTTACCTCACCCCCTTTGTTTTTCAATGGCATAGGCTCAAAGTCAATTCAACACATCAGGTATCCACTTCCTGTCAGAATCTGTCTCAGGGTTTTGCCTGCCAAATGAGTTCTGTTATACTCACAGACACCATTCAAACAGTTTTTGAAACTTTAGGGTGTTTTCTATCCATATATAATAAGTATATGCATATTGTAGTTACTGGGTAGGTGTAGGAGGCATTTAAAAATGGGCACATCTTTTTTCAAAAAGTCTCAATACTGCCCCCTATACCCTAACAGGTTAAAACAGTTTTTGACCCAGAAAAGAGATGTTGCTGCTAACAGTCTCTCTACGTCCCCCTGTGTGTAGGTCCATGAGCTGGAGAAGTCGAAGCGCACCCTGGAGCAGCAGGTGGAGGAGATGAGGACCCAGCTGGAGGAGCTGGAGGACGAGCTGCAGGCCACGGAGGACGGCAAGCTGCGTCTGGAGGTCAACATGCAGGCCATGAAGGCCCAGTTCGACAGGGACCTGCAGGCCAGAGACGAACAGAATGAGGAGAAGAAGAGGACGCTGGTCAAACAGGTACAGAGACGAGCAGAGAGGACCCTTTTTGGGGAGTAACATGCAGACCTCTAATCGAAACTCAGGTGATTTAGCGAGGCCAACAGTTCGGAGAAAAAAATCACCGTATTATTATATTGTCAAAAACTTTAACTTATGGACTCATTGTGTACTTTCCATCCATCTTCACCCTAACCGTTATTGCATCCGAGCAAGCTAGAACCCAAACTTCACTAGGTTTCATCACTTACTTGGTGTTTTCAACCCTCTCTGTAATATCTTGTTGTCTGACCCCTTCCCCAGGTTCGTGAGATGGAGGCAGAGCTGGAGGATGAGAGGAAGCAGAGAGCCCTGGCTGTGGCAGCTAAGAAGAAGCTGGAGATGGACCTCAAGGACCTGGAGGGGCAAATAGAAACATCCAACAAGGC
Organism: Salmo trutta; assembly: GCF_901001165.1. Classification (NCBI taxonomy): domain Eukaryota; kingdom Metazoa; phylum Chordata; class Actinopteri; order Salmoniformes; family Salmonidae; genus Salmo; species Salmo trutta. Next base: position 68,293,951 of record NC_042970.1, read on the forward strand.
CAGAGATGAAGCCATCAAACAGCTCAGAAAACTACAGGTGAGACTTCATACAGGATTTGTGTTTGCTTGTTCATTCTCAAGTTGTGTTGATCTATTATGTAGATTATAAATATTGAATCTTCCAACCAGGAATTCTGGGAATATTGGGAAAGTTAGCAGAATTTTGCAACCATAAAATGTCTATATTTTTTGCCTGATTAATTAGGAACTCATAGTTGTCTGATCTCAGCAATATTATTTCTTACACCTGTATCCTTTTATCAATAAAATGGACTGGTAGCCTCTGCAGGTATGGTATCTGTGCCTGTCTGTCCACTGTGTAGTCAGCTTTAATGTAGCCTAGATTAGAATATGTCCAGGACTACCAACGTTTGTATTTAGATGACATCCCTGATGCTGTAAACTCTAGTTGTCCAAGTGGGTCTGGTCTCATTTGTAGCTTCCCCGCTGGCCTTACACTATTATATTCAGTATAGCTACAGGGTTTGGGTCGGTTCTATTTCAATTCGGGAAGAAAAACTGAATTTGTAACATTTTCTCGTAGGCTGCATTTACACAGGCAGCCCAATTATGGGCAACAGATTGATCTGATTGGTTAAAAGACCAATTAGTGGCAAACAATATCAGAATTGGCTGCCTGTGTAAATGCTGCCATAGAGGAGTATTAAAGAAAATCTCATTTGAAATGGAGTTGACCCCTAACCCTGTACAGTTGCCCCAGAACGTTGGTCTCACTCTTTGCCTTGCTGCTGCCCCCTGCAGGCCCAGATGAAGGACTACCAGAGGGAGCTGGAGGAGGCCAGAGCATCCCGTGATGAGATCTTTGCACAGTCTAAAGAGAACGAGAAGAAACTAAAGGGCCTGGAAGCTGAGATCCTACAGCTGCAGGAGGACCTGGCGGCTTCAGAGAGGGCACGTAGACACGCTGAGCAGGAGAGAGACGAGCTGGCCGACGAGATCTCAAATAGCGCCTCTGGAAAGTGAGTAGCTACATTTTCCTGATTAGTGATAAAATTCAAGCATGATATTTTCCAGATTTAAGGTGCAATAGGCAGAAATCGCTGGTTGCTAAAATTGTAATAGTTCACCTAATTTTAGGTTCTGTGACAAAACAAGCAATGTATCGTGTGTAGAGAATCATTGTACCATCTAAACCGCTATGAAATATATTTTCAATAACCCCAAATCTTTTATTTCCAGATGTTTGAAGCTGGTGTACAAAACTGAAAGTAAAAGACACAAAAACGAAACTTAAGAACGGCAAGCATATAAATAGTGCGCGTAGAACAGATCTACCGCTTCTTAGACTTGCTTTCAATGAGAATGACAGATCTATAACTCAGATTTCTATCTGAATTTGTTCAGGTCACCCAAAAAGTTACATACTGCAGCTTTAAGTGGACCAGCAGCCTTCCCACCCTGATTTCTATACTGTGTTCTGTACCAACCACATCACCGAATCATTCACTTGTTTGTGTCAGGTCGGCCCTGCTAGATGAGAAGAGGAGGCTGGAGGCCCGCATCTCGCAGCTGGAGGAGGAACTAGAGGAGGAACAGAGCAACATGGAGCTGCTCAACGACCGCTTCCGCAAGACCACAATGCAGGTACAGTACAACTCTCACATTGTCAAACACGTACACACAGCTCATGAAGGTACAGAACATGTAAAACTCTCTTTAAGTCTCTTTTTGGTCCCGTGTGTTTGCAACGCCAGGGTTGTGGGTTCGATTCCCACGGGGGACCAGTACGGAGAAAAAAATGTATGAAATGTATGCATTCACTACTGTAAGTCGCTCTGGATAAGAGCGTCTGCTAAATGACTAAAATGAAAATGTTTAAACCGGCATTGTCTCTTGAGAGATCGAACAAGAGGAAAGTACTTTTGAGATTCACTCATACCTAGAGACGATTCCTGGACCATAGAATGTAGTCTCTTTATGGCCTGGAGAGTAGTCTATAATGAACTGCACTAACAAGTAGCACACCAGACTACTTCCTGGTACCCACAACTAACGGCTTTATATAGAGATGGTCACCCTCTCTCCCTTTATCCCCATTTCTCTCCCAAGGTGGACATCCTGAACACGGAGCTGGCTGGGGAGCGCAGCGCGGCCCAGAAGAGTGAGAACGCCCGTCAAGGAATGGAGAGGCAGAACAAGGAGCTGAAGGCCAAGCTGGTAGAGCTGGAGGGGGCAGTCAAGTCCAAGTTCAAGGCTGCCATCACCGCCCTGGAGGCCAAGATACTGCAGCTGGAGGAGCAACTGGAGCAGGAGGCCAAGTAAGAAGCCTTCTATATACTGTACTAAGTAGACGTCATAATGGGGGTCAGAGTTTAAAGATGGGAGGTTACTTAGAATTAAATGAGGGCTTGAATAGGTGGACTCCAGCTCATACACTCAATGTAATGATTTACCCATACTCAATAGACCGCTAGAGGTAGGAGTTTCCCCTATTGTGATGACACCAGGCAGGCAAAAACTCCATCCCACCAAAACGGGCTGAAACTTTCAGGCTGACTTTATACTAAAAGGACATTATCATAATTTTCACAATTTCACAGTGTTATTCCAACCTCCAGGTGTGGAAATATATATACACAGCATAGGAAAAGATTACAAACTACTCAAAATCTGGATCTTTTAAAGGCCCAGTGCAGTCAAAAATGTGATTTTCCTGTGCTGTGTATATATATTTCCACACCCGGAGGTTGGAATAACACTGTGAAATTGTGAAAATTATGATAATGTCCTTTTAGTATAAAGTCAGCCTGAAAGTTTCAGCCCGTTTTGGTGGGATGGAGTTTTTGCCTGCCTGGTGTCATCACAAGATGGTAAATTAGTTAATAGACCAATAAGAAAGAGTTCCAAACTTTTCTGCCAACAGCAATTTTTTTTCCCCCCCTCCCCACTCCCTGACAGTCCTAGCAAAATTCTTGCTTGAGAAATTGCTCTTTGCTAAGAATCTATTTTTGTTTCTTTTTGACCATTTTAATTGAAAACAATCACAGTAAGGTACTTCATTGCTACCCAGAAATGATTTGATATTGAGATATATATGACTATATGCATTGGACCTTTAACATTAGGGGGCTGAAAATATCCACTACCGTTCAAAAGTTTGTGGTCACTTAGAAATGTCCTTGTTTTCCATGAAAACATACATGAAATGAGTTGCAAAATGAATAGGAAATATAGTCAAGACGTTATAAATAATGATTTTTTAATTGAAACAATAATTGCTTTCGTCAAAGAATCCTCCATTTGCAGCAATTATAGCCTTGCAGACCTTTGGCATTCTAGTTGTCAATTTGTTGAGGTAATCTGAAGAGATTTCACTCCATGCTTCCTGAAGCACCTCCCACAAATTGGATTGGCTTGATGGGCACTTCTTACGTACCATACGGTCAAGCTGCTCCAACAACAGCTCAATAGGGTTGAGATCCGGTGACTGCTCTGCCACTCCATTATTGACAGAATACCAGGTGACTGCTTCTTCCCTAAATAGTTATTGCATAGTTTGGAGCTGTGCTTTGGGTCATTGTCCTGTTGTAGGAGGAAATTGGCTCCAATTAAGCGCCGTCCACAGGGTATGGCATGGCGTTGCAAAATGGAGTGATAGCCTTCCTTCTTCAATATCCGTTTTACCCTGTACAAATCTCCCACTTTACCACCAACAAAGCACCCCCAGATCATCACATTGCCTCCACCATGCTTGACAGATGGCGTCAAGCACTTGTTCAGCATCTTTTCATTTTTTCTGCGGCTCACGAATGTTCTTCTTTGTGATCCGAACACCTCAAACTTAGATTAGTCTGTCCATAACACTTTTTTCCAATCTTCCTCTGCCCAGTGTCTGTGTTATTTTGCCCATCTTAATCTTTTATTTTTATTGGCCAGTCTGAGATATGGCTTTTTCTTTGCTACTCTGCCTAGAAGGCCAGCATCCCGGAGTCGCCTCTTCACTATTGACGTTGAGACTGGTGTTTTGCGGGTACTATTTAATGAAGCTGCCAGTTGAGGACTTGTGAGGCGTCTGTTTCTCAAACTAGACACTCTAATGTACTTGTCATCTTGCTCAGTTGTGCACCGGGCCTCCCATTCCTCTTTCTATTCTGGTTTGAGCCAGTTTGCGCTGTTCTGTGAAGGGAGTAGTACACAATGTTGTACGAGATCTTCAGTTTCTTGGCAATTTCTTGCATGGAATAGCCTTCGTTTCTCAGAACAAGAATAGACTGAAAGTTCTTTGTATATGGCCATTTTGAGCCTGTAATCGAATCCACAAATGCTGATGCTCCAGATACTCAACAAGTCTAAAGAGGGTCAGTTTTATTGCTTCTTTAATCAGAACAACAGTTTTCACCTATGCTAACATAATTGCAAAAGGGTTTTCTAATGATCAATTAGCCTTTTAAAATGATAAACTTGGATTAGCTAACACAACATGCCATTGGAACACAGGAGTGATGGTTGCTGATAATGGGCCTCTGCACGGCTATGTAGATATTACATAAAAAATCTGCCGTTTCCATCTACAATAGTAATTTACAACCTTAACAATGTCTACACTGTATTTCTGATCAATTTGATGTTATTTTAATGGACAAAAAATGTGCTTTTCTTTCAAAAACAAATGACATTATGTGAGACACAACTTTTGAACGGTAGTGTATGAGGTTGACTAAAGTATTTTACTGCATCCTGATGCAAATGTATGTCCCCATCAGATATGAGTCAGTCAGGGTGACACTATGTACACACTTTCCCGTTATCACTCTTTTTCCTCCCAGGGAGAGGGCAGCAGCCAATAAGATCGTCCGACGCACGGAGAAGAAGCTGAAAGAGGTGGTGATTCAGGTGGAGGACGAGCGTCGCCATGCCGACCAGTACAAGGAGCAGGTGAGTGGTCGTCTCGGGTCCATAGTGAGCTTGAAACAGTCTGTTCTGACATTTAGAAAGGGTGAGTAAAAGGCCATGGATGCCATGTTAGCTACTAATTCACTATAATCAGAGTGTCTCTGTATCATCTGTGCTGAAGTTCTCTCTCTCTCTCCTATTCCCACCCACTCTCTTCTGTAGCTTTGGTTCTCTCTCTCTCTCTTCTATTCCCACCCACACTCTTCTGTAGCTTTGGTTCTCTCTCTCTCTCCTATTCCCACCCACGCTCTTCTGTAGCTTTGGTTCTCTCTCTCTCTCTCCTATTCCCACCCACGCTCTTCTGTAGCTTTGGTTCTCTCTCTGAATTCTTCTGTCCCAAACTTTTGTCTCCAAACCTTCGTCTCCATCTTTGTTTTTCCAATTTCTATCCCACCTTTTGTCCATCTCCCCCCTATTCTCCAAATCTCTCTTTCTATTTCTCTCTCTCTCTCTCTCTCTCTCTCACTCCCCCTCTCTCTCTCTTACACTTGCAGTGTTTTAATCTTGAATTGGCCCATGAATGTGCTATGTAAATACGTTGAATTGTGCCAATAAAATTCAAATCCTCCCCCTGTCAGATGGAGAAGGCCAACTCTCGTATGAAGCAGCTGAAGCGTCAGCTGGAGGAGGCTGAGGAGGAGGCGACCAGGGCCAACGCCTCCCGGAGGAAACTACAGAGGGAGCTGGACGACGCCACCGAGGCCAGCGAGGGCCTGACCCGCGAGGTCAACACACTCAAGAACCGCCTCAGGTACAGCCTCTCATAACACTCTGTATATACACTAGTTATTTATGCCTATTGGTGTTCCCTCTGCCAGTTTCTTTAAAACAAAGAAGAATACATTCATTGTTATCACTGCCCATACATGTTCATCAACACACCTATAGATGCAACAGGACACACACTTTCATAGATCTGTGGGTGTGATAAATGTCCATGTATGTACAGTTGAAGTCGGAAGTTTACATACACTTAGGTTGGAGTCATTAAAACTTGTTTTTCAACCACTCCACAAATTTCTTGTTAACAAACTATAGTTTTGGCAAGTCGGTTAGGACATCTACTTTGTGGATGACAGAAGTCATTTTTCCAACAATTGTTTACAAACAGATTATTTCACTTATAATTCACTGTATCACAATTCCAGTGGGTCAGAAGTTTACATACACTAAGTAGACTGTACCTTTAAACAGCTTGGGAAATTTCCAGAAAATGATGTCATGGCTTTAGAAGCTTCTGATAGGCTAATTGACATAATTTGAGTCAATTGGAGGTGTACCTGTGGATGTATTTCAAGGCCTACCTTCAAACTCAGTGACTCTTTGCTTGACATCATGGGAAAATCAAAAAACATCAGCCAAGACCTCAGAAAAACAATGTGTAGACCTCCACAAGTCTGGTTCATCCTTGGGAGCAATTTCCAAATGCCTGAAGGTACCACGTTCATCTGTACAAACAATAGTACACAAGTATAAACACCATGGGACCACGCAGCCTGCATACCGCTCAGGAAGGAGACGTGTTCTGTCTCCTGGAGATTAACATACTTTGGTGCGAAAAGTGTAAATAAAATCCCAGAACAACAGCAAAGGACCTTGTGAAGATGCTGGAGGAAACAGTTACAAAAGTATCTATTTCCACAGTAAAACAAGTCCTATATTGACATAACCTGACAGGCCGCTCAGTTGGAAGAAGCCACTGCTCCAAAACCGCCATAAAAAAGCCAGACTACGGTTGCAGCTGCACATGGGAACAAAGATTTTTGGAGAAATGTCCTCTGGTCTGATGAAACAAAAATAGAACTGTTTGGCCATAATGACCATCGTTATGTTTGGAAGAAAAAGGGGGAGGCTTGCAAGCGGAAGAACACCATTCCAACCGTGAAGCATGGAGGTGGCAGCATCATGTTGTGGGGGTGCTTTGCTGCAGGAGGGACTGGTGCACTTCACAAAATTGATGGCATCATGAGGGAGGAAAATGATGTGGATATATTGAAGCAACATCTCAAGACATCAGTCAGGAAGTTAAAGCTTGGTTGCAAATGGGTTTTCCAAATGGACAATGACCCCAAGCATACTTCCAAAGTTGTGGCAAAATGGCTTAAGGACAACATAGTCAAGGTATTGGAATGGCCATCACAAAGCCCTGACCTCAATCCCATAGAAAATCTGTGGGCAGAACTGACAAAGCGTGTGCGAGCAAGGAGGCCTACAAACCTGACTCAGTTACACCATCTCTGTCAGGAGGAATGGGCCAAAATTCTCCCAACTTATTGTGGGAAGCTTGTGGAAGGCTAACCAAAACGTTTGACCCAAGTTAAACAATTTAAAGGCAATGATACCAAATACTAATTGAGTGTATGTACTTCTGACTAACTGGGAATGTGATGAAAGAAATAAAAGCTGTAATAAATCTCTATTAAATAAATAAATAAATACTATTATTCTGACATTTCACATTCTTAAAATAAAGTGGTGATCCTAACTGTCCGAAGACAGGGAATTTTTACTACGATTAAATGTCAGGAATTGTGAAAAACTGAGTTTAAATGTATTTGGCAAAGGTGTATGTAAACTTCCGACTTCAAATGTATTTGCCTGTCGTCCTCAGGCGTGGAGGCCCCATCAGCTTCTCGTCTAGCCGTTCAGGCCGCAGCCGGCAGCTCCAGATCGACGGAACCTCTGTGGACAATTCTGATGACGACGCCGACAGCCGCGCCAGCGACCACAACGACACGCAAGCCTCCAACCAGACCGAATAGACGCTCCCTGCTAATCCTACCAACCTTATCGATTAGCCAGCCTGGCAGCATGGTGACTACAACACCTCAGCCTCTCCATCTGTCCCTGTCCGAGTCAACAGCAGGGAGAACCAGGGTCCTGTTCATTAGGCACCAAAACCGAAGGAAACAGTCCGAAACAGGGAGGGACTACCTGGATTTGTCCAATAAGTACCACTTGTTTTCATTTTCCGTTGAAAGACTTTTTAAAACGTTTTTCTACGGAGTGTTCTAATGAATACGACCCAGACCACCCCACCCCCCAGAAATGCTCCCTTCCTGGGGATAACAAAACAATTACTCCCACTTGAGCGGCTTACTCTGCCTTACTCTAACAATATTCCTACTCTACTCTGGCTAGCTGCTCGGCCCGGCGAGTGTCCCAACGATCTTAATATAGTCCTCCCTAGGCGTGGAATTATGTGCTCTGCTTAAATGAGTATGTAAACTTATGTACAAGTGCTTTTTACTCATGAACTATGCGTGTGTGCACATGTGAGTATGTAAGGTATGTGTATGCCCCTACACGCCAAACTGCAAGGAAAGGAGCGAAACTAGGAAACGTTCACTTTTGTCATCCTCCTCCCACATGAAACAAAACATTGTCTTGTAATACAAGTGTGTCACCAAATGTAAAGCCATCATCTCTTCCCTAGCTTAAAGCAGACCTAACAAAACTCTGTCCTCTCTGATGATAGTCCTATTCAACAGTAGGTCAGAGGTCAATGGACTGTCTCCGCTTCCCTCATTGCATGAGTCTCTTCCTGATGTACAGACTATTGTTCCGCTTCCAAACATTACAATGAAACAAGATGGTGGATTCACACAGTCTGACCTGTTCTGGGAGAAAAACATGGAATGGAAAGGACGTTTTAACTTTGAAAAGCTTTTCTCCACTTGCTACAGCATCTCGTCACAACTCTTTAAAAACAATTGGTAACTGACTTCTTATAGGAATCGCATAGGTCATGGTTGACGTTTTTGTTGTTGTATTTTGACCAATTGGAATACTATTTTTCCTGTTGTTCAGGAAGAAGGGTTGAAGGCAGTGAAGTGTGGTATGCTTAGATAGATGGTCGCTGGCGTACGGATTACAGAGAATCGCTGGAAATTGCACGTAACTGCACAATGAGTGTTCATATGCCCCTGTAACTGGAGCCAGGAAACCCCAAGCTTCTGTCTGAGTGGTCACATGATGTACAATACAGCCCCTTAATCTAATACTAATGTTGAGAGCTTCGATTGAACGTGTAGTTTGACTAGCTAAAGCCTACCGCTCAGAGCAAGGGGGGCCCGCCATCTCACTGTGTTTGTGCCATGGTTTGGTTGTAAAGTAGGACCCCTAACTCTCTTTTATAATACGCTGACACACCAACTACCAAGCACTTAGTATTCCTAGATATAACAGCCTTCTACTGGGGATAGCATCTCAAACCTCTAAAACTATTAAGCCACTCTTAACATACCAGAATGTCCATATCCATCAGCACTCTCTGTTCTTCCTTTGGTATCTCTGTTCAGTATTAAAAGAGGGTAATGTATGGAAACTGCCACTTTCATTTGACTTTTACTCCAATGTTAGCTCAGCTGTAATGACATGTTTCTTTAAAGTGCCTTAGACACTAGATAAGAGCATTAGTGGGTAATGTACGGTGAGCACCTGTATTAAAAAGAAAGACGTGTAGGTGTGCTGTATGTGTTACATAAAAACCTAACGAGGAAAACCTGGTGAACGGAAAACAAACACTACTTTTTCTTCTTCTAACCCTTTGTCTTGTGTATTTTTGCTGTGCGTCATATCATACCCAGTGCGCACCTCCTCTCCCGTTCATATACCTGTAGCAATGTCTCTATAGGTGGCGTGTGTGTGGGTCAGAAATCAGTGTTACTATTAACTATGTGAGATGTGGAGCCTTCTGCTCCCCCTTCAAGAGCAGAATGTGATTTCATTTGGTTAAAAGCTTTAACATCCATGATGTAGTTTTACTTGTATTATTATTATTATTATTATTCTCAGACTGGCTGTTGACGACCAGGCTTTCATTACAACTTCAAATCCCCCCCCCCCTCCCCATTTTATTTCTTGTATGCCTCCTGTATTTCTAGACTACAGTGATTTTTTTGTAAAAGAAAATAAAGCATATTCATTGTAGAAATAACGTGATTCCACTTTGTCCTGAGCGGAGGACCCACTAGAGACTTTCAATTCAGTCATGCATGTTTCTCTCCTCAAATCGGAGAGCACTGAGGGTTGCTCTGCCTGAAGGGCACGGACAATTCAGTAAGGAGTTGGGAATAGTTAGAAAATAAAAGCTACTCTGTGATTTGAACCAGGGCCCTGCTGCAGATGACAACCCAAATTGTATACTCTCTACCAGCTGGGGGGCATGCAACATCATTGGCGTAGCCAGAAACTTGTCAGGTGGGCCTGCATAAATTTGGGCAGCTAACTTTCTGCAATTTTGCCATTGGGCAGAGGAAAATGTGCAGTTTTATAACTCATCTCATGCTATTCTACACATTTTGCCATGAGGCTGAGAGAAAATGTAGCATTTTTAAGGCTAATTACATGTAAAATATACAGTGGGGAGAACAAGTATTTGATACACTGCCGATTTTGCAGGTTTTCCTACTTACAAAGCATGTAGAGGTCTGTAATTTTTTATCATAGGTACACTTCAACTGTGAGAGACGGAATCTAAAACAAAAATCCAGAAAATCACATTGTATGATTTTTAAGTAATTAATTTGCATTTTATTGCATGACATAAGTATTTGATCACCTACCAACCAGTAAGAATTTCGGCTCTCACAGACCTGTTAGTTTTTCTTTAAGAAGCCCTCCTGTTCTCCACTCATTACCTGTATTAACTGCACCTGTTTGAACTCGTTACCTGTATAAAAGACACCTGTCCACACACTCAATCAAACAGAGTCCAACCTCTCCACAATGGCCAAGACCAGAGAGCTGTGTAAGGACATCAGGGATAAAATTGTAGACCTGCACAAGGCTGGGATGGGCTACAGGACAATAGGCAAGCAGCTTGGTGAGAAGGCAACAACTGTTGGCGCAATTATTAGAAAATGGAAGAAGTTCAAGATGAAGGTCAATCACCCTCGGTCTGGGGCTCCATGCAAGATCTCACCTCATGGGGCATCAATGATCATGAGGAAGGGGAGGGATCAGCCCAGAACTACATGGCAGGACCTGGTCAATGACCTGAAGAGAGCTGGGACCATAGTTTCAAAGAAAACCATTAGTAACACACTACGCCGCCATGGATTAAAATCCTGCAGCGCACGCAAGGTCCCCCTGCTCAAGCCAGCGCATGTCCAGGCCCGTCTGAAGTTTGCCAATGACCATCTGGATGATCCAGAGGAGGAATGGGAGAAGGTCATGTGGTCTGATGAGACAAAAATAGAGCTTTTTGGTCTAAACTCCACTCGCCGTGTTTGGAGGAAGAAGAAGGATGAGTACAACCCCAAGAACACCATCCCAACCGTGAAGCATGGAGGTGGAAACATCATTCTTTGGGTCTGCTTTTCTGCAAAGGGGACAGGACGACTGCACCGTATTGAGGGGAGGATGGATGGGGCCATGTAGCGCGAGATCTTGTCCAACAAACTCCTTCCCTCAGTAAGAGCATTGAAGATGGGTCGTGGCTGGGTCTTCCAGCATGACAACGACCCAAAACACACAGCCAGGGCAACTAAGGAGTGGCTCCGTAAGAAGCATCTCAAGGTCCTGGAGTGGCCTAGCCAGTCTCCAGACCTGAACACAATAGAACATCTTTGGAGGGAGCTGAAAGTCCGTATTGCCCAGCGACAGCCCCGAAACCTGAAGGATCTGGAGAAGGTCTGTATGGAAGAGTGGGCCAAAATCCCTGCTGCAGTGTGTGCAAACCTGGTCAAGAACTACAGGAAACGTATGATCTCTGTAATTGCAAACAAAGGTTTCTGTACCAAATATTAAGTTCTGCTTTTCTGATGTATCAAATACTTATGTCATGCAATAAAATGCAAATTAATTACTTAAAAATCATACAATGTGATTTTTAGGATTTTTGTTTTAGATTCCGTCTCTCACAGTTGAAGTGTACCTATGATAAAAAGTACAGACCTCTACATGCTTTGTAAGTAGGAAAACCTGCAAAATCGGCAGTGTATCAAATACTTGTTCTCCCCACTGTAGGTGTGTTGACTGATAAAGGTACTGGATTATGAGTTGTCTTGTTTGCTAAATGAACAAATTAAATAGGCAGTAGCATGGTGATTATAGCCATAGATGCACAGTAGCTAATGGCTCAATGCAGTCATATTCATGGTTTATTGGGGGTGTGGTTTTCAGTTAGTTAATTTTGGCAACCCATCCAGTGAGAGTGAATGTAAATCCAGGTAATCTGTTCTATGTAATCAAATCTGACTAACCCAATGCACTGCTTGCTATGAATTCTATCTGACTGTGTTTGCATATTTAGGTAAAAAGACAGTGTCCCGTTTGGAACATTTTAAAGAGCAGATTTGTTTTTGTTGCTCAATGTGAGTGTGTGTCCTGGGCATGTGAGTGGAAGGGCTCTAGCGCATGGCTTTCACATGTCCAGACATTTCTAATCAGTTACTTCAAGGGAGGAACAAAGGATGCACTTTTTAAAGAATCCAAACCGGGCTAAAAATTGGGAAAACTCCACAGAGCCTTCCACAAAGCTAGGGCCTGTTGTTACCTGGAAACCACCGGCATGGATGATAAAGGTCAAAGAGCAACAAGTGTAATGATGTATTTTGACAGTGAGGGCTCGATTCGATCCGTTTGAAGATCCGTGCTACAGCGCGATTGAGGTTTAAAGGCAGTCTCCGCATTTGCAGAAGACTGCATTCACAGTATACGCTGCTGATGTCCACTCAATAGGAATTTACCTTTAAATTTCAACTGCATTGTAGCACGGATCTTCAGCCTTATGGATTGAATCGAGCCTTGACCTTTCCTGGGTACAGAAAGTGAACAGAATTGAGGGACTGTACAAAAAATTCTTACTTAAGGCTCCCGCGTGCAAAGTCTGTTCACTTGGGGCTCCCAAGTAGCGCAGCATCTCAGTGCAAGAGGCTTCACTACAGTCCCTGGTTCAAATCCAGGCTGTATCACATCTGGCCGTGATTGGGAGTCCCATAGGGCGGTTCACAATTGGACCAGTGTTTGGCTGGGGTAGGCTGTCATTGTAAATAAGAATTTGTTCTTAACGGACTTGCCTAGTTAGGTGAAATAAATAAAAAGGCTCTATTCAATCTGAAGCGTTAACAGTTCACACACTAGAAATGTTAAGGTCAATTCTGATTGAGCTGACAATCGGAAATTACCTTTAAGGTAGGAACATTGTCTTTAAATGAAAACGGATTGAATAGAGCCCTTACTTCCTTTAACAGGTATCTCGAGAGTGTAGTTTTGCCCTACCTTCAGAACTAGAAGGGTTCTTTTGAAAGACGTCGGTCACAATGGAGGACGAAAGACAGGGACCACAAAGAAATGACTCAGGACCTATTGAAAACCAACTGTATTTTATTCCATAAATCAACACACAAAAATAATCTACAAAAGAGACCGAATTAAGTAACCAGTTACCATGAAATGTAATCTTTACCCGCCCCAAAAGCACAAAAGCTTTAAAATTTCACCTCCTGCTCCAGTCACAGAAAGAAACAACTTTTCACCATGACATCCTGACAGACCACAGACCGACAACACTCATGGGTACATTTCAAAGAGAATGATAGGAACACACACACACACACTGACCAAGGCACCCCATCTATATGCTAGGAAACTCATCTTTGGCGCCATTCTTGGTGCAGTTGGTCGACATTCATACTGACATTGGAAGGAGGGACGAAGGGCGATAAGAGATGGACAGAGGCAAGAAAGCCAGAGGTCCCTCCCCTCTGACCTTCTCCCCCAATGGGTTTTGAGAAGAAGACTAGGAGAGAGGAAGTGAGGAGTAATGCTATTGAGATCTTCCCAGATATAGGAAGAGAGTAAGGAAGAACAGTTTCTAGAGAGGTATTCAGTAGGTGAGAAGGGAGTTCTTTAGCTGGGAAAAAGGACTCAGACGTACGTACACACATTCACAACTCCCAGAAATACATTGACAGCTGAGTAAGAGGTTGAAAGCCAAGCGACGACTTGCACTTTTGCATTGAAGCATTTATAGTCCTGCATAGTTCTTTAATGAAACTTACAAACTAAGGCGTTTTGTCATATTGAGTTTTGAGTGTGTTTGAGTTGATAAGCGTTTTTTTTTACAAAGTAAATTAATTACAATTAAAAAAAAAAAAAAAGTTCAAGTAGGCTACAATCTCGCATCTTTGTCCCCTCTCTTACGCTCCAAGAGGAGTCTAGCTTTTACATTTCAAGTTTTTTTCTCCAGAAAAGGTCCAGTGTGATTATACAGCACCAAAGACACGCTGAGCAAGAGAGGGGAATACTCACTCTCTCAAACACACAACAGAGAAAAGGGGATATGCAATTCGCACATTCACACAGCACAGACTGACCTGGAAAGAAAATACAATATATATGTAGGTTGTGTACACACACATTCAATCTCACCGGCACACACATACCTCAAAATATTATTTTTTTATCCCTGTGTAAATTACAAATAATTTATCAATATTTATATTAGCTATACTACCTTAACAGTCAGTTGTGGGGAGCAGAGGAGACTTTAAAACAGTACAACTCAATGGCCACGCCATCTCACATCGGAGACAAGTTAACAACTACCTTTCTCAGACAGTCAAGACAACGACCAAAAAATGATTTATACTCAAATCTGCTTTAGACGAGAAAAAATATAAACAGACTTAAATTCAAATTAAATTACTTCGCTAACAGCGTATTCCCTCTCCTGGGTGGTTTTCATTAAGGAACGGACACACTGGTAGCGTTTGCAGGCAGAGACTACTTAGCACCCCTGAACAGAGTGCCAGCTGTAATTTGCAAACTGATTCTACATGTAGAATTGAGTGAAAATGTCAGCAATCAGACCCTCACTGGCGGGGTTGTCCGTAAAACAGACCGCACCGAATGACCGGCAGATAGATCGACATTCGTTGCGGTATGTGCGCTCTGTTGGGACACAACATAGCAAAACGCTTTTTAAACGAAAACGAGTGTTCAGGCAGTCCGTCCTTGTTTCTGTATTTTTTTTTCTACGTTTGGAGCCTAATGAATACGACCCTGTCCTCATTCCACAGTGATAAAGGTCGGTCATGTAAACATGTTGACAAGAAAAAAATAAGGAAAAAAAGTTTCATTATCATTCACCACAGGTCCATTTTATACCCAGTAATCATAAAAATACAGTTAAATTAAATTAATAAATTGTCATGGTGAGGGGGAATTGATTCTTCAGGTCCATATTGAGGGAAGAAGGCTCCTCCCCCCTGTATTATTACATCATTGTGTCCATCTGTCCAATCAAAGTGATCCTAGTGGATGTCTCGATGTCACTCTCTGTCCTCCATCTCTATTGGTCAGTGGGACTTCCTCTTCATGTCGCCACCCTGGCTTTGGTTTGCATCTGAGGAAGGGGGGGTTAAAATAATTGTGTAAATACATGAAGATGCAGAAACATACCAAACACCCAACACGCTTCATCGACAGACAAGACATGTGCTTCTAGTGTTAACCTGGTCATGCAGTAACACAGGCATGCAGATCACCACTAACACTGAAGCAAGCAGACAGGTTGGGAAAGAAGACTTTACAGCCAAACAGTGAGTGAGCGATATCAACATGACGCAGGGAATGACAACAACACAAATGGAGGAAGGGAAGAGGAGGAGGGAGGTAAGGGAGGAGGAGAGAAGTACAGGCGGAGGAGGTGTGAAATTTACCTGAGAAAGCAAGCTGCAAGTGAGGAGGTAGAGCAGCCTGTGACCCTGACTGGAGACTCTTATACAGATCTGAGGAGAGATGGAGGGAGGGAGGGATGAACAGAAGGTAAAAGTGAAGAGGTAAAAAAAGGGAAGAATGGAGAGGGGGAAACGGTTGAGGAGAATAAAGGTGAGAAAAGGAACATTAAAAGATGAAAGTAGAATTTGAGTAAAGCATAACATCAGAAAGTGAGGGCAGATAAAAGGGGGATTAAAGAACACAGGAGTGAAGGAAGGAGCGGGTGGATGGATGATGGACGGAGGGGGAGAAGGAGGGTGGGATTGGATGAGAAAAGGAGACAGGCAGGGCAAGAGGGTTACAGTGAGAAACCTGGAGCAGAGGGCACATTAGAGCCGATTATACTTCAGTATGGATCCACAGCACGCACACACACACTGCACGCACACACACACACACACTGCACACCACAACACTGACCATGAGTAACACAAACTAAGACGAGATGAATCTCAAGGGACCACAAACAAATCTAACTGCGGCTCCATTTATTATGCCATCTTAATAAACACTGATTTTCTTTGTCAGTTGATCAAATTCACGCAATAAAATGTCATACTAATGAAGTAGTAAATTCTTTAAAGACGTTTACCACATAATGATGTACAGTACAGACTTTATCAGTGGTATTAAGAGCCCTAAAAGTGTTACTGAACCGTAGAGAACAGAGAGAACAAATGCTTTATTTTTGATCCTATACATTTGCATGCCCGGTGCTTTGAAAGATCACAGTCTTGTGGAGCCACTGCCAGTTGGGCACCGGCCAATTACTCACCCATTAAGTCGCTCTGTGAGAGGCTGTATCCTGAGTTGGCGCCCGTGCCCAGGCCGCTGACCCCCGGTGCGCCAGGAGGAGTGAAGTTGAGCAGCGAGGGGAACGGGAAGGGCAGCGAGACGGGCACCAGCCCCCCTAACATCCCAAAGCCAAGTGTCCCACCCAGGAGGGGGCTGCCAGCTGACACCTGGGGGGGAAGAGAGAGAGAGAGAGAGATAGAGAGAGAGAGAGAGAGACACAAGGGATCAGGTGACATGTAAAGTGCCTGACACAATCTCTTCTGTTCTGTTCTGTTCTGTTCTGACTACTTGGCCAAGTCTTTCCAGAACATACTCAAAACACTAGCGAGAGAAATGCAGTCAGTATCTAAGAGGTGCTTCTCTTGATCCTGTTTTTCACTCTTGACACTTTTTCTGGTCGCCTGTGATTGGCTGACTCACCTGCGTCAGGTGTGAGGTGACAGAGGGTGTGGCCATGGTTGCCGTGGGCATCCGACTGCCTACAGCCTTGGATCCGCCCACGGCCCTCTGTCTCTGTCCGTGACTGGACGAGACCGTCCCGGAGGGGGAGGGGCTGTTGTCCGGGCGACTGGTGACGGGCGACATGCGCATGGGGCTGCTGTTGGAGCTAGCGCTGCTAACGCTACTACTGCTAATGACAGACGGAGCCTTCTGGCTCCCCGCGAAGCTATAACTGCCCTGGCCCGACTTCACCTGACCCCCACCTTGGACACTAAATGGTGGGCGGAAGCCGGCAGTCTTGGGGGACTGGTACTGGAGAGGGCTGGAGATCATTTGAGAGTGAGAGAGGAGGTTGGAAGAGGAGGAGGAAGGGGAGGAGATGGGAGGAGGGGTGGGGGCAGGGGGGCGAGGGGTGAGCTTGATGATGGGGGAGGAGTTGTTGCTGTGGGAGGACTTGGTGAGGGTTGCCTGCATGGGGGTGATGAAGTTGGACTGGTGGTGGGGCTTGGATTTGCTCTGGTGGTGGGAGGGGGACTGGGAGGGTGAGGAGCCCACCGTGGAGGTGAGGTAGGAGGGTTGCTGGGGGCTCTTGGAGTTGAGCTGCTGGGGGCTCTTGGAGTTGAGCTGCTGGGGGTGTGAGTGGGAGTTGGTGGCACGGGACTGAGGGGAGGAGGAGGGCATGTTGCTCATCATGGCACCGCCGTTACTGCTGCTGTTGGCTTTGACACTGCTCTTCCCCGGTCCTGGTATTGCCACCCCCATGCCCAGGGCGACCTTCTGATGGGGGGGCAGGAGTGGAGAGGCTGTGGGAGGGGGCCGCTGCTTGGTGGGAGGGGAGGGGGACGACGGTGGGTGGAGCTTACTCCCTCCGGTCATGCCCCCTTGCCTGTGAGTGGCAGTCGCCATGCTGACATTGTGTCTCTGAGTCTGTCCCATAGAGCCTGCCCCTTTCATCATGCCGTACACTCCGTCGGCGCCACGAGACACCAACGTGGCCCCCGCGAGCTGCATGCGAGCTGACGACGCCGTGGAAGTGGAGGGAGAGGTAGATAGCGTGGTCTTAATGTTGGCCATCGATGGCATCGTCACCGTCGTCGACGAGTTGGCGTTTAACTCGGAAAGAGAATGTGAGGTGAGTAGGGAAGACGAGGGGGAGTAGTGAGGGGTGATGGAGGGGGGGGAGGAGTTGGGGATCTGGAGAGGCGGAGGGGAGAGGGGGGAGGTGAGGGTGAGGTCAGTGACGCTGCCGTGGGGACCCAGGCCCTTGGCGGCTTGGCTGAGGAAGGCGAGGGCGTGGGAGACAGAATCCAGGGAGGGGGCGCGGAGGTCCTCGTCCAGCGAGTCGGACAGGCAGATGGGCTCCGAGGGGGACGAGGAGGTCCCTCGGGCCTGGATGACGGAGGGGGTGGAGGGGACGTGGGGGAGAGAAGGGGTGGTGGCGGTGGGGAGATTGGGCCTCTGCTGGATCCATTGGCCCTCCTGGAACATAGGGAAAGGACAAAGGTTCCCATTAGACCCGCATCAGAACATATGGCACCGCAAGTAATACCAAATAACCATCTTGTAGAAAAGGTTACAAACGTCAATTGAGAGTGAAGAGATGTCACTGACCTTTGCTTTAGCCCTGGGGGTGGGGACCATCCTTTTCTTGACCCTGGACAGAGAAACCAATGGTGTGTTAAGTTAACATCCGCACAGGAATGCTAATCCATCTGTCAATCGATCATCTGTTTCTTCAGATATTCTGTACATCTTCTATCCATATAGTCTATACATCCCATCACATACCGTGTGTGTGTGTGTGTGTGTGTCTGTCTGCGTGTGTGTGTCTATATTGTTTTTCCCCTCATCAATCTACAATCTACCCCATTATCACAAAGCAAAAACAGGTCAACAGAAATAACGTTTACATAAGTATTCAGACCCTTTCCTCAGTACTTTGTTGAAGCACCTTTGGCAGCGATTACAGCCTCGAGTCTTCTTGGGTATGACACTAGAAGCTTGTCACACCTGTATTTGGGGAGATCTCCTATTCTTCTCTGCGGATCCTGTTAGAAGGTGAACTGTCTCCCCAGTCTGAGGTCCTGAGCGCTCTGGAGCAGGTTTTCATCAAGGACCTCTTTGCTCCGTTCGTCTTTCCCTTGATCCTGACTAGTCTCCCAGTTCCACTTAAAAATATTCCCACAGCATGATGCTGCCACCAGGCTTCACCGTAGGGATGGTGCCAGGTTTCCTCCAGACGTGATGCTTGGCATTCAGGCCAAAGAATTCAATCTTGGTTTCATCAGACCAGAGAATCGTGTTTCTCATGGTCAGAGTCTTTAGGTGCCTTTTGGCAAACTCCAAGCGGGTGGTCATGTGACTTTTACTGAGGCGTGGCTTCCGTCTGGCCACTCTACCATAAAGGCCTGATTGGTGGAGTGCTGCAGAGATGGTTGCCCTTCTGGAAGGTTCTCCCATCTCCATTGAGGAACACCTCCCTGACCAAGGTCCTTTTCCCCTGATTGCTCAGTTTGGCCAGGCGGACAGCTCTAGGAAGAGACTTGGTGGTTCCAAACTTCTTCCATTTAAGAATGATGGAGGCCGCTGTGTTCTTGGGGACATTCAATGCTGCAGACATTTTTTGGTACCCTTCCCCAGATCTGTGCCTCGACACAATCCTGTCTCGGAGCTCTACGGACAATTCCTTAGACCTCAACGCTTGGTTTCTGCTCTGACATGCAGTGTCAACTGTACCTTTCCAAATCATGTCCAATCAATTGAATTTACCACAGGTGGACTCCAATCAAGTTGTAGAAACATCAAAGATGATCAAAGGAAACAGGATGCACCTGAACTCAATTTCGAGTCTCATAGCAAAGGGTCTGAATACTTATGTAAATAACGTATTTCTGTATTTCTATTTTAAACCTGTTTAGGCTTTGTCATTATGGGGTAATGTGTGTAAAATGATGAGGAAAGAAATTGTATTTAATAAATTTTAAAATAAGGCTGTCACGTAACAAAAGTCAAGGGGTCTGAATACTTTCCGAAGGCCCTGTTTATTTATACTCCGGACTCCGACATTGCTTGTCCTAATATTTCTGAATCCCATTATTTTACTTTTTAGATTTGTTTGTATTGTTGTGCATCGTTAGATATTACTGCAGTGTTGGAGCTGGGAACACAAGCATTTCGCTCCACCCGCAATAACATCTGCGAAATAAGTGTATGCGACCAATAAAATTTGATTTGATCTGTCAATCAGGCATATATACAATAAAAGGTATAATTGCCATTATAAAGCCAACTTATTTCTAAGGTCCAACTATAGTTGAGATAACTTACATGTTGACAGTGAGGTGACTGTGTACAACACGGCTCTCCTTGAACAGCATCCTGGCCTGCATCCAGCCCTTGGGCCACAGTGGTTTGACCTCGTTCTCCATGAAGGCCTTGAGGTAATCCTCCACGGAGAGAGAGCACTGAGACGACTCCCGTTCATAGCAGCTCAACTTCACACGCACCAGGTTACACAGCAGCGACCTACACACACACACGCACGCACCCGCACACGAAGAAAGCTTACTAGTCTATTATCTTTTCAAACCAGCCATTTTCTGTGTGACTTCGCTCGAGAATTTCACTTCAGTGTCTAGGCCGGATTACTATAAAAGCACTTTGTGACAACTGACAAATAAATCAGATTTGATTGAGGGCAGTGGATGGGCCATTACCTGAGCTTGTCGTCCCAGACAAACTTCTTCCGTGGGCCCATCATCCTCTTCCCCGGCTTCCCCTCGTCCTCCTCCTCTGATCCGTTCTTCTCTCCCTCTCCAGGCTGCTGCCTGCTGGGGTCCAACACACACACACACACACCTCAGCACCAACATATTCTACCAACCTCAATATATTCCCGCAGAGGCAGAGACACATAGAAAGAAGAGGAGTAACCAAACAACCTTTATGGATAAGCGATATAGCATTACAGTATACCAGAGTACTCAAGTACTATTTAAGAAGGTCCGGTCATACAAATGTCCTAGGTGGCAAAGGTCAGGATGAATTTTGTCATTTATTGGCGTAGTAACAAACCCCCTCCCAACAACTACAAACTGTTCAAATTGTTCACATTCTTCTTGTTGGTGGAGAGAAAATGTTGCCGTTTTAAAGCTAATTTCCTGCACTTCTACACATTTTACCATATGATGCCTGAGTGAATGACTCAACAAAATCAAAATGGGGGCCCGCTGGGGGGGGGGTCGAGGCCCCTGGGCGTACCCATCTACCTAACATAGGCTATTTGATCAACTGGACATTTCTGACAGGTGCTAAATCAAAATGTCTCTCTGTCAGGGAATGACAAACTGCCCAATGCAATACCAAATGTAGAAACATGACAAATGCAAAGTCGGGACCGGCGGTCCGTATTGACCCCCTTCTGGGTCCGCGGTCCGCCTGTTGAGTTTGGCTGCAGGACACTATGGAGTATTGTAATCTTCTTACTTGGCAGCCTTGACCATGCAGTCCGTGTTGTATCGTTGGATCTGCTCGGGCATCACACTGCACACAGCCAGCTTCAGCTTCATCAGGGGCGTCCGCAGGCGGTCGTCCTGGATGTTGAGGCTAAGCTTCTTGAGGCGTTTGAGCAGGGCCTCCTTATTGCAGGGCACAAAGGCCTCCAGGTGAGAATACACCTCCCCACGTAGCCCCATCGGCTGCTCCTGCACCTGCAGCTCAATACTGGGGGAGGAGAGAGTGGAGGGAAGGGAGAGGAGCAACAGAGGGAATTAACAGGAGTGAGAGAAGGGGGGGGGGTGGAGAGAGAAAGATGGTAAGCAAAGAAAAGGGGATTAAGAAGAGGCGACAAAGAATAAAACAATTTGAGCGAGAGAGAAAGATGTTGGGAGAAATGGAGAACAGAGTGTGGGTGAAAAAGACAGGAAAAGAGATGAACAATCGACTCCAACATCAGCAGTATGACACATTCAGGGTGGAGACGGAGAGAGATGTACAATGTGTCCAAAGAAGAACAAACTCACTCCAGTAGGATGTTATTCATATCGAGGGTGAAGAATTTCTTCCTTCCCTCTTGATCAAACTGACGAGAGGCCTGTGAAGAAAAGAGGTTGGTGAGCAGACTGTCTTCCATGGAAAGATGCACAAAAGCAAAAAAGGAGCCTTCCGTGTCAGTTTCAAAATGGCTGCATCGTCATCTTGCCAGTTTTCGCTCATCCTTGATTTGTCACTCTCTCTTTCTTCTCTCTCCCTTTTGGCCACCAGTTGTCTGTTGCTAGTCTACCTTTCTTTCATGTGTTTTGCTCTCATCCGCTCTTCCTTTCTGCTCTGCTCCTCTCTAACCTCTCTTTGCATTTTTATCAGCCTGTCAAGAAATGTATTACAAATCTTCCAAGAACTGAAACCCTATTTTAAGTGATATCATCATGGTTTAAGAAAATGGCTGCCACACATTTCAACTGCACAAAATTCCAGGAAGTTACTCAACAATTAAATCAAGGGATGATCACATAAACATTAAATAACCAAATAAATCAATCTATGATAAAGTGGAAAAGCCCCATCAGTGCGACTCACCGCCCGTAGGTCCTCGATGCGCTTGATGAGGGGGGCGGGCAGGCCGTCAGGGAGCGGAGGTGGGTGTAGGAGACCCCCTGAAACCCCCAGCCCCCTCCCTAACCCGCCCCCACTCGGCTTCGGCCCTGAAACTCCAATTCCCATCAGGCCATTCTCTCTCCCGGGCGTGGCCACGTGCGGATTAGCTGAGCTGTCCAGAAGGCTGAAGTCCAGGTCACCCAGAAGATCCTGGAGCTCCTTCTCATTTGCCGAGCCCAGCAGTGACATCATGGCGGGGTCCGCGGTGAGCTCGGCCAACGAGACGTCGTTGTTAGCCGCGTTAGCGTGCAGGTGGGAGTTAGCCAGCAGGTGGTTGGCTCGCGGGGCATTGGCCACGGAGCTGCCCATGCCGGGGTGGGGCGCGGTGGGGTTCATCTTCCTCATCTCCTGCTTCTCCCGGGTGAAGCGGCGCAACATGGCTGCCAAGCACAAGGAGTCCTTCATCAACTTCTTCCTCTTCTTCTTCTCTGGCCGGTGGATGTTCATCAGAGACGACACTCTGGATCCGAAAGACAAGAGAGAGGGGTGAAGAGGGGAAAGAGAGCGGGAAGAGAGGAGAGGGTGAGAGAAGGAAGAAAGAGGAAGGAGAGAGAAAATAGTGAGGGAAGTTGTGATGTGTAAATTCGAAGACAAGAAACCTATAAGCAAAGCAATGTATTTTCAATATGATACAGGGGAAACAACAGTCTCATAATATCTGCTGGTCTATTTCTGGGAATAGGAGTATTTATGGCAGCGGAGTGATCAGCCTATCAGAGCGTAGCTAATGGAGCCTTTGTTAAGGACACTTGGCCTGTCACACAAGCCCACAAGCCATTCAGAGAGAGCATCACAGTGTATCATGTCATAGTCAGACATATCTGTACATGGGTAGGAATGAACTAAAATATATCTCTATGATGAATTTGTCTATTGTATTCTATGCTGAAGTGCATACATTTCAATTTCAGTGCACATTTGATAGGGTTTGACACGGGGATGTATAAAAACTGATTCAAAAACCATTACAAGACATTTTGAGGAATGGTTCTTGCAACATGCTCAGTTCTATTTGAGAAATATGCATAGAATCACAATGTCCCCTTAGATGATTTGCTCTTACAGCAAGAACAAAATAATCTGAATTATTCAACAACCATTCCATCTCAAATTGTAATTTGTGAAGATACAGACATGCCTGACAGGCACAAGAAGCAGCGATTTATCCATCCCATTATCCTATCATCTCACCCTGGTTTGGGCACTCTGTTCTTCCGGGGTTTCTTCTCCTCCAAATTGTTTCCTTCTTTCCTCCTTCGTCTCTTGATCACTTGCTCCTCGCCATCCTTCAGCTCCTGCTACCACCGGAAGGCACAGACACAATTCATGAAAAACCAAAACAACCAGTTGGATAAACACAAATAAAGCAGCTTTGTCATACTCCTATCAGGAATGGGGTCAATTATTCTCATCAATTCAGTAAGTAAACAAACATTCATTGATTTTCTCATTGATTTTAAATGAATTAGAATTTCTGTTTACTTCCTGAATTGACATCACTGAAATGGAATTGACCCCAACTGACTAATATAGTGTAATTTCACTGTATACAATACTTCATGCCAGTATCCCACACTTACTCTGGGTTTGACATCCTTGCCCCCATCCTCTCCCTCTGACTCGGAAGCAGCTCTGAACTGCAACGTGCCCGTGTTGATGTAGAACCCTCCCAGCTTGGTAGTCAGGGAGGCCGGGACCAGCTCGTCATACTGTCACACAAAACAAAATGGCAGCCGTTACAATCATAGCACACAGGAGAGAGCATAGATGCAGAACACAGAGTAACTTCAATGAGTCTCTGACAAAAAAAACAACAACATGTCACTGTGGTGGATGTAGGTTAGTATTTATGAAGTGAGGTTGATTGCTTGTGCAAATTTGTGCTGTGGATGATTGACAGTCTCAAGCACGCTCCAAACAGGAAGCGAAACTCCAGAGCAAAGTTCGCCAGAATAGAGCAGATTCCTATTTTCTCCGCCTATAATACTTTATTTCTCCACATGAAGGGGTGTAAAAGGTAAAAAAAAAGGGATACTTACAGCCTCTGAGTTGTCAATAAAAGGGTCGGTCTCGTCGTAGCCGAAGCCTATGTCAATCAGATCCTGCATTCTATCCTTCCTCTTCTTCTTTCCTGCTGCATTGGCATTGCCCTGTGTCACAGAGGATACATACTTTCACATCTACATACTGTATAACCAGTAGTCATAAACGAGAAAAAAATGGCTTATAACCAGATATAACAGGCTTATAACTTAGTACAACTAGCTATTAATCAGATACAAAAAGTCAAACTAATCTTAAAACTCGCATCTTATAAGTGGAGTTATTAGAGCACAAAGTTTTACCACGGCTCCAAAAATAACATACATATTTGTTCTCAAACTTCTTGGCCAGGGCCTCCACCTGCAGTCGTTCTTTCTCGTCATCGTTGAAATGGTCGCTAGGGTCAAGGGCAGGAGGCAGGATAAAAAGAGTTGGAGTCTGAGTTGGGGCTGGAGGAGGAGTGATCTTTTTTGCCTAGAAAGGGGGGGAATGGGTGAAGAAAAGTGTGACTACTGGAAAAGAAATGGACTTACCCACAATAAACAAACAATGAACAAAGTAACAAATAATATTGTGTTGTTATTGTACCGGATGAAAAGCATATTGTCATGCAATCATATTGCCCAAATAGCATTGGTGAGGAAGCATTTGTATTTAGATTTACAGCTGGTTTATAAAGTAGTAGTATCACTTGTAATTACAAGTTTGAGAACAATTTATTATATATTCAGCATAATCGCTATGCAAATATGTAACAACAAAAAAGAGTAAACTACTGTACCATACAATGATGTCTGTACACACCACTGAGTGTCTTGATAACATAATACCGATATTTGCATAACTCCCTTTAGGCTACATGCTTGTACTTCCAAACCTACTCCATCTATTCAGCACTGACTGATCTTCAATATGTCACCCATAGGAGGCTAAACTCAACTGTACTGGGGCACTTATTCTACGTGCCATATTAATGGCTGTATGTCTGGTGTAAACTAACAAGAGAGTTGGCAAGTTAACAAGAACAGGAAACAGGTAGCGCCAGACAACCTTTATCACTGCATGTGCATAAGGCGTGCCTACAACTGTAATCTTGACGTGCCGTTCGAGTTGAGTACCAAGTGATTTGAGTGAATGGCTTAATGAATGGCTGAGTTAGGGTCTTTTGTGTGAAGTCCGTGACTAGTAATTTCCTCCCACCGACCACGCTAGTCCGTGGAAAGACAAGATACACCAACTTTCATATCCTATCTTTTAACAAGTCCCCACTAACCAAGTTAATAAAATCAACTGGTGTTGATCTATGTCTTTCTTGGCTAAACAGAAGGAGTCATACCTGGATGTTTTGGATGAGTTCGCTGTAGTTAAACTCGGCCGACGATTGATCGCTGGGCTCGGACAGAGATAGGTTCAATCGCACGGTAATCCGTTTTCCTTCAGCGTTGTCCTTGTCACTACTAGTTTTGCCGAAAAGCCCACCGCTACCATCTGCCCCGGACGCTTTCGTGTCGCCCTCACCATCCGCATCCAAGTCGATGTCGGCCTCGTCATCCTCCAACCGGCGTTTCCTAGTCTCCGTGGCTGATCCAGCAGCGAAGGCCGAGAGGGTGACAAATTGTACTTTTCTCGGTTCGGCCATTTGGATGTGCTGCCTGTCTGAACCTCGCTTCGGACAGACAGCGACAGCGCGAGCTACTTCGCGAAACTACTTCAAATTGGCAAATTGAAGGGGTTTGCGCGAAAATGCAACGGCTATTTAGTGGCTAATAAGATGTAAGGGGGTCATCCGCACAATTCGAATTGAATTTCAGGGGATGAGATGGTCGGGGAAAAGTTGTTTTTTCGGTAGCTACTTGCATCCTCAATTGCTATAGGATCGAGACATTCAAGGTGGCCATCTTGGATTTCAGGAGTAAATAAAATATCAGAGTGATGTCACTGGGCCTGCGCGCACAGACAAAACGGAAGTAGCGTGAGGGAGGGGATTATCATGGCCAATCACCGCATTTGCCCCCATTTTAATCCCGCCCCTATCACAACAGGCGATAATAAGAACGTCTGAAGATGGCACTAGTATTATGACCTTAACGGAGATGTCTTTTGTGAAAGGACATTTTATCAGATCATAGCCCATGTCACCAGAATAATTTATGCATTTTGCTCGCTAATATAGAAAATGGATGGCATCTGTTTTGATGCCATTTTTATGTCATCCATACAGTCAGTGCTGAAATGCTGAATTGTGCGTTTTTCCACAATGACCTGGCTACACTCATAGTGAATCCCAAAAGGAACCAAACAAGCCAGTTGAGTGGCTCTGTGAGTTACCTATGACGCAACACAAGCAAACATTGGTGGACACCTGTTGAAATGTATGGGTTTTGTGTTGAGTTATTTTGTAGAGACACTGCTTCCTTTAATTTAGATGAGGAAGAAGCTGATTAGCAATAGGGCATTTTGGACTTCAAAAGACAGTACATGTACTATTTCATTCAAATGTATGCCTACAGTATTTGTGTCAGTATGGCCACAATAAAACAACAACAACATAATGACAGAACTAGTGAATGCATATAGAGCAAACAATAGAGAAAAAGGTCAACAACCCTTTATAAAGAGAATACTGTTTAATACTCTTGTATCAGCATCATTTGAGTAATACAAAATACACATTTCAATACAATTGATTGGCAAGATTGTACAGAATTATATACATTGCAAATAAAACATGTATTACATGATATAAATACTGTGACACATACAATAAAGCGCATCAATACACATTGTGCATGACTCATGAGAACAGGTTATTTTATAGATTTTCACTAGTAAAAGAGTCTGATAAAAAATGCACATGTAAACCACATATATAATGTAATAACAACATGTAGTAAGTGTATTATGTGAGTAAAGCAGGTTATGACATTGCTATGTCAGAGGAACCCTGTTGTCTTTGGCCCATTTCCTCAGAGCTCTGATGATGTACTCCACCTGGGGGTTCTGTGTGCTCCTCAACAGGGGCAGCACCTCCTTCAGGGTTTCCCTGTAGAACCACAGACAATGGTTATTAGTGATGGGAAGTTAGGAACAGGTCATATTGTACAATGGCAATTTTTTCATAACATTACCATAACGGTTGTCAATAAAGTTCAAATGAACGAGCTTGAATCACAAAAGTCACACTTTACCGTGCAATGTAAATTACTCAAGACACAAAAATTATGTGCCAAAACATCTCTGTGGAGGACAAGATTTTCATATTTGATGTGTTGGTGACTGTGTATGGGACAAATCTTTAACACAGACAAGTGTTGGTATCAAAATTGGACTAAAGACTAAGAAACTTAGCCAATACTTACTTTGGCTCTCTGCCTGCCAGTATGAGCTGGAAGATTCCGACACAAGCCCCTCTCTTGCCCTCCCAGTAGTTGGAGTCGGGATCCAGTTTCTCCAGAGTATCGAACGCTTTGGCTGCCCAGTAGAACTGACCCATCTGAAAGCACAGACAGACAGAGCAACATTTAATTGCATTGAATATTGAGAAAGCTTGGCCTTTGCTAATCTCGTCCCCAGTATATTGTGGAGGAAGTCTGGTGCGGGAGATTAAGCCATTGCTGACTTGTGGTTAGCCTGGAAACTAAGTTAGTAGAGAGAATAGTAGTGAGCCTCACCTTATAGCAGTCATTGGCAATGAGTTGTAGGAGGCTGAAGGAGTCTGGCGAAGCCCCCATCTTCAGATACAGCTCCCAGGCTAGCCGGCCTTTCTGGTTCATGATGTCTGAGCGAGAGGAGAGACAACACTATTTAGATAATATATTTATTTAAATGAATTAGTAATATATTTACTTTCTTAGATCATGTATGTAGATATCGTATTGATGTAAAGGTATAGGTATTGAAAATGTATTGACGACGAATGGATAACGCATTTCAGACTGGGTACATACAGCAGCGAGTCAGCCAGCTCAGATATACATAGTCAGTCTTCATCTTCTCACCCTGGATCAGCAGAAATATCTGTCCAATATAAAAGAATGTTACAACATGAACCTTGAACTGATTCAATACACTACTCATGCAAGCAGTAATGCATTTTTCTATGTTGACAGTATGTACCTCCTCTGCTTCTTTGTAGTTGCCCAAGGCAGCTTTGGCCTGGGCATAGTTGAAATTGAACGTATCCTCGGTATAGAAGTAACTCTGTCAATGACAAACCAAAAATGAACAAACAGAAATAATGCTTGCCTCCTTTCCCCAAGTATACATGTTAATTCCACACCAATCCATAAATATGTCAAGCACTCAAATGCAAAAAGGAAAAGAAAGGGATGATGTGTGTGCAAACATGCCTATGTGGTGTTACTGTCCTATTGGTCTGTATGCTACATGTTTTGGGCCATGCAAACCTTGACTGAGTTGAGGTAGATGAGAACGTCTTCAAACTGCCTCAGAAGGAAGAAACAGGAAGCCATACACTGTCTTCCAGGTATCGTGTCTGAGGAGAGCGAGATACAGACAGTGAGACAAAGACGCACATGCTCACTCCAACGCAGACACACACACACACACACACACACACACACACACACACACACACACACACACACACACAAACACAGACACACAAGCTAACTCCTAGCTTCTTGGTTGAATCGCTTAAGATTCATTCATTCATTCACATTACCACATTCGCTGGCTGAGCCTCCGACTAGCTGGAAGAACTGTTGAGCGATCTTCAGGTGATCCCTCTGCAGCAGAGATACAGGCAGGGACGAGGAGGAGGGAATAGAGACTGTTAGTCAGTCAGTCAGATTTCAGTGATGATCTACTAAACCAGGTTTATAAAGCATTCCTAATCTACTCAGACATTTCTACTGTGTGGTCCTAGGGGGTTTTCGGGTGGTTTGTCAAACACTTACTCACCGATCCAATTTCTTGACCCAAAGCGGCATTCACCACTCCTTTCAAAATGTACTCCTTAAAGAAATAGATTTTGTTAAGACACTGCATGTACGGTATTAAGGCTTTATTCTTTAAACAACGAGACTTCCTCTGCTTATGACACCTGATAATGTGAAACTATTACTACCTGTGGTGTGGTTGGCTCCAAGTCTTTTATGAGGGTGTAAGCCTCTTGAACATCCTCTGAAACATAAAGATGCACATTATTGATGATAAAAATAGCCATTCAACATTTCAATGTTAGGATTAGGATTCAAAGACAACCACCAGTGGCTAAGGCCCACCTTGTCTGAGGTAGTAGATGACCAGGTTCAACCGAGCCTCAGAGATGACATCAATCAACGGGGGCAGCACCTGCAACGCCCCCTCCCCACCACGAAACACCACCTGGGGTGATAGAGGTCAAAGGTTATAGAGCATGGGGTCACTGTCCTGCAAAACACAGTCACACAACAGAGGTGGTGGAACGGCTTACCAGGTTATGCCGGATAAGCTCCTTAGCAAACTCAAAGGAACAGGAGGAGATGTCTATGAGGTTCTTTAACTCAGCCTGAGAGAGAAAAGAACAAATTGAACCACATTATTTATTACTGTACGATGACAAGTGTAGGCATAAACATCGACTGTGGTTGTCAGGCAAACGCTTGTAGATGCACGGCAGTCTGTTTTGACCGTTGACGCATACGGAGTTGCTTTACCTCGGCTGCCTTGCCGTTGTACAGCCTGAAGTGGTTGCAGGCCTTGAGGTTGAGAGCGATGGTGGATTCAGGAATACTCTGCAGATACACAGCTAACACCTCTTGGGAAACATCATAGTAGTCCAACTTGTAGTAGCACAGCGCTACGTACACGTTAAGAGCCAGGAAATCTCTGGAGTTAAAAGAAAATCGGTAAATATGGTAAAATATCCAATAGCCAGTCCTATAGCTCACACTGCGTTCTTGAATAGAAGTCTTTGTGCATCTTTCTCCCTTTCTTTTTGACTGTACCGTCCAATATAATGCACCTTTCTCCACTTTCTCCAATGCATCTTTCTCCGCTGCAAAATAACTATAGCCTCCCTTCATCTTCTTGTCTCGGTCTCAACACAAGGAAATGTGTTCTTCCAATTTTCTAATACTTCATCCTAAATGTATGGCTTATAGTATGTTTACTGTATATAGATATAAGAATTTACAGTAAAATTGACACTGACTCATTCAGACAATCCACAATACCTATTGGTACTAGTGGGACCACTGTAATCTGGCATATGAGGGATTTGTGGGGCTATGCTCTTGCCTATCAGTGATTTTGATGAAGGGACATGGGAGAATGGCCCAGCATAAGTACCTATTCTGTAGCAGGATGCGTTTGTAGATGTCAATGGCCTCCTGGTAGTGTGATCTCATATAGTGGATGGAGGCCAGGCTCAGCTGGTCCTCAGTCACATCCTCCAGGTTCTGGTGGAAACCCATCAGCTTCTTCTCATCGTTGAACTGGGAACAGAGAGGAAAGACATGGTTGGTTTGTCTATTGGTTTGTTATTACACAAGTAGGTGTGCACCTACAGTAGCATACAGTTTCATTACAAAGAAAGAAAAAGTACACCGAACAAAAATATAAACATGTAAAGTGTTGGTCCAATGTTTCATGAGCTGAAATAAAAGATCCCAGAAATTTTCCATACGCACAAATAGCTTATTTTGCTAAAATTTGGTGCAAATTTGTTTACATCTCTGTTAGTGAGCATTTCTCCTTTGCCAACACAATCCACCCACCTGACAGGTGTGGCATATCAAGAAGCTGATTAAACAGCATGATCATTACACAGGTACACCTTGTGCTGGGGACAATAAAAGTCCACTCTGAAATGTGCAGTTTTGTCACACAACACAATGCCACAGATGTCTAAAGTGTTCGAGGGAGCATGTAATTGATGGAGTGTGTAATTGGCGAGCTGTTGCCAGAGAATTGAATGTTAATTTCTCTACCATAAGCCACCTCCAACATAATTTTAGAGAATTTGACCGTATGTCCAAAAGGCCTCACAACCATTGTGTGGGCGAGTGGTTTGCTGATATCAATGTTGTGAACAGAGTGCCCCATGGTGGTGGTGGGGTTATGGTATGGGCAGGTATAAGCTGAACACGCATTTTATCGATGGCAATTTTAATGCACAGAGATAACGTGACGAGATCCTGAGGCCCATTGTTGTGCTATTCATCCGCCTCCATCACCTCATGTTTCATCATGATAATGCATTGACCCATGTCGCAAGGATCTGTACACAATTTCTGGAAGCTGAAAATGTCCCAGTTCTTCCATGGCCCGCATACTCACCAGATATGTCACCCAATGAGCATGTTTGTGATGCACTGGATCGACATGTACAACAGCGTGTTCCAGTTCTCGCCCATATCCAGCAACTTCACACAGCCATTGAAGAGGAGTGGGACAACATTCCACAGGACACAATCAACAGCCTGATCAACTCTATGCGAAGGAGATGTGCCACGCTGCATGAGGCAAATGGCGGTCACACCAGATACTGACTGGTTTTCTGATCCACGCCCCTACCTTTTTTTAAGGTATCTGTATTCCCAGTCATGTTAGGGCCAAATGTATTTATTTCAATTGACTGATTTCCTTATACGAACTATAACTCATTAAAATCTTTCAAATTGCTGCATGTTCTGTTTATATTTTTGTTCAGTATAAGTATTGAGACTTGGGAATTGTGTAAAACATGATTTTATGCAACTGTTAGAGCTGAGCGATTAACTGAAATGTTGGTTATTTTTCAGTCTTTAAACAACTAATTGACCGGTTCAATTATTTGTCGGTTCAATTATTTGAATTTCATTTTGTGCTCAATGCACAGTTTCTCTAGAGATAAATCAAATTATGTAGTAAGGGGTTGTCGTTTCCAAAAGGCCAATATTCAACATTGTTTAGCACAGAAAACGTGGTAATTAACTACAATGACCATAATCCATTGCGTGCCTACTTGTCTGACCTGAGACGGAGAGAAGAGACAGAAGAACGTGTGATCGAGAGGGATAGAGAGCAGTTGCTTCGTGACGTATCTCTACCTGAAAATACATGATCTATGATTGATAATTGGTATTCAGCAGTCGTAAAAGTATGCCTTAATTACTTTGAAGAACTACTAAAATAGTTTTTGTCAGAGAGCATAGGTAGCAGCTCTATAGTGATGAGACGATGACTTTGAATTAAATAATACAGTAATCAAATAGGCCTAAAACAAATGTAATATACGCAACAACTGAAATATTTGATTAAAGTAATGTGAATAAATGATGGTTAATAAGTGATAAACAGTAATGGGCAGTCACTATCATCATGGGACTTTTACTAATTGTTTTATTCTATGTTCTTTCAGCATTAAAACCCACATAATGAATAGTGCATTTAATGTCTAGAAAAGTGTTGAAATCGAAAATCGTTAATCTAACCGAAACCGAACCGACCTCAAAAAGCTCTAATCGCTCAGCACAAGCAACTGTACAGAAGCAAAAAAGAAAGAGTGATGAGAAACACACATGAACATATTAAAGAATACAGAAAAGGAACTGACCTTATGAGCCAGGTGGAAGAGTAGGCGATTCTGAAGTGCACACTTTGGAGCTACAGGAAAAATGGGGGAATACCTTATCGACAAGGGCAAGAAATAGAAACAGGAGGATGAAAAACAGAACATTTACAAAACATGTTATCTTAACACTCACCCTTGTTTGCAGCCTCCTCTGCCTCTCTGTAGAGCCCCAGGAAAAACTGAGTGCAGGCCAGATACACCCACACTTCCCCTGGTTCTTCTAACCGGAGTGTCAAGGCCCTGTACTCCTGTCATGGAAATAAATAGACATATGTGTCAAATATAGCATTGTAAAAATGGCTTTTTTTCCAGACAAGAATGAATTTGACTGAACACACACACCTACCTCCATTGCTCTCTTGTAATCACCCAAGTGAAAGGCACAGTAGCCAATCCAAAGGTCTGCATGCTCCTCTTTTTCTCCAACATCTCGCTGAAACTGGTAGACAAAGCAACACAACAGTAGGACACGGTGCTCTCGCTTGCTCGTTCTCACACGCACACACACACCTATGCAACTGTAATTAGGAAAAAGAAAGACCTTATAGACATAGCAATGTCAAGAATGAGGAAGGAGAATGTTGAGAGGAGACAGGACTTTCACAGATCTCATGATATCTTGTGTCTTATTACAGAGTTGCTCATCATTCATTTGCTGATTGCACATGACAGTTAGCTACATGAGTTCCTATCTGGCTACCTCTAACAGAGTTTGTGCCCCAAGGTAGTCTCTCTGGTTGAGGTATTCCTCCAGGCGAGGGCTCTTCTTGGCTTTGTTTTTCTTCTTCTTCTCACTGACGCTAGCTGCAGAATCTCCACCTACTGCTGGCTTCACCCGGGACAGAATCTGGATGGATGTGACAAGGAAGAGAATCCTTATTGTGGACATGACAGCTGGCAATTGGTTTACTAAAGCGGGAATCAAACAATATTTGCACGTTTGGTAAGATAGACAGTGATGTTTCAATAGATGTAGTGTAGCTATAGCAGTTATCCTATGTCAAACTAGCTAACTGCCATTACTTTAACATTAACCTCGTCACATATCACAGATAGGTGAAATAGACTTTGGTAGCTGGCAAGCGACAATGATTCATCTAGAAAGTTAACTACATAGCAAGACTTTTAGCTAACCAACTAGTATGTTACTCAACTAGTAGGCTAACTTGTAAGACTTACCATGACGGCACAGCAGTTACTCTTGCATAATGTCACTGTTCAGTTTGAAGAAATTGATTATAGCTAGATAACAACACTTGGTAACGTTAGTGGTAAATTAGCTACACGTTAGCACTATTAGAATTTTTCTAGCTAGAATTAGCTTAGCTGGCTGGCTAGCTAACAGTGAACCAACAGATACGAAAAGAAAAGACCTCTTCGCTGTCTAAAATTGTTATCAAAGAATAGCATGAATAAGTAAAGTGAACGAAGCGCATCAAGCTAGCTAACGTTAGCCACTAGCAAACGAAACATCTGACTGTGATTTCCTTGCCGTATGGGGATTACGCTTGTGTTGCCTAGCAACGTTTATTTTCTTCACGTCAGGATCAGATGTCGAAATGCAAATTTAACTCTGGATTTAGCACAGTTGTTGTCGCGCATATTTGATATATTTGAAATTGCCACCCACATAGCATTGAAATAGAGGCGTTTCGTCACATATCTTCGGAACAGCCCCAGTGGCCTAATGGATAAGGCACTGGCCTCCTAAGCCAGGGATTGTGGGTTCGAGTCCCATCTGGGGTGATACTATTTTCACCCAGAAACAACCTTCACATTCATTGGGTAGGCATAATAACGTGAAATCAGTGTTGATAAAGGCGCTTCTTGCCTGCAAAGTGGACATAGATGCTGTTCATGTCAGGGTCTGATTTGTCACTTTCCCCTCACCCCTTGCAAACACACCCGATTTAAACTTATTTCATTTTTAACTGTGTCTGGTGTATTGGCTGGGGCAAAAGTGTGACACCAATCAGGCCAGGCTTGCTATATATATATATATATAATGCCTGATCCATAATCTAGCCATCCCAAGGTTCTTTTTTTTATGGACAGGCAGCCAAATAAGATAAAATCTGTCAAGAATTTTCTACAATCAACCTGTTATGCACAAATTCACATCCACCTTTGTCTGTTATTCCCCTTTAAAGCTAGAATCCTTAATTGAAACAAGTTTTATAATAGTTTAACTAAGCTCATTAGGCATTTATAAATTATATTCTTCAAGAAACAAAATGGGTCTTTATCATTCAAGTCCAAAAATGGATACAGCAACTAAGGATTCTATCTTTAAATATCAATTGTAAACTGAATAGTCACTATAATATTTGAATGGATTTCTGATTTATGTGTATACATTGTGACTCCGTGGTTGAGTGTTGAAGGCCAAACTGAAGACACAAGAGTAGATGACAGATTAAATTCTATGTCAATGTGAAAAACACTATAATAAACCCATGTATTTGTAATCGCCCTAATCCCAAGAAAAATAGACAAGTTTAAAAACAATAAGACAAGTTTATTGACAGTCACTGTTTAAAGCACAGCTTTTGACTCTTGATTGACACCACTTAGGACCAATCAGCGGAGGCACCACCCCACTCGGTAGCCTGGGCAGTGGGGGCAGCGGACCAATCCTCTGTGGCGGGCTGGGCACTCCAATCCTCTGTTGGAAGACAATCATGTGTGTGAGAGAATACAATCAAACCATTTATTGTACAGACATTTCCACAGTTAAGAGAAAGAGACATCGTGTTTCTCCCGACAGGATCCACAGTGAGGATTTGAGGCTTCACTACAGGTTTATGAGAGAACTACTCTACCCCTCTGTGTTGGTCATATAGGACATTTTAGGTCCTAGATGGGCAAAAAAGGGGTAATACTAATTTACTTTCAGTAGATCTTACCAGCAAAGCCTTCAGCTGCAGCTGGGGCCTTGGAAGGTGCAGCGGCTGAAAAGGAGAATTAAACAAAGTTTGAGTCAAATGTATTCCGGTAGCCATTTTGTTTTGTGATTGTCAAAATGTGCTACTCCATCCACCTTTGCATTTGTGGCCTCCACTCCTGTGTATTCATCGCTTACCCTCGGTGAAGCTCTTACCCTCAATGCCAGCAGGGAACTGCTGGATGGGCACAGAGGGCACTGCCACTCCCTCGGACCAGTCGGCCACCTCGGGCTGGGCAAAGTCGGCCGTGGGGGCGGTCCACTCGCCCTGGAACTCCTCCTTGCCAACAGCCTTCTCGGCCGCAGCCTGCTCCTCCTTCTCAATCTGGAACGGGACGAAGAGGTTAGAAGTTAGGGATGCGACGTCATAATTTGCATGAGCGCTCAGGTAAGCAGGCACCACAGGTATATAGATTCTTAGCGCAAGCATACAACACTCCAACACCACATCAGAAGCATATTTTGCTTCAAGTTGTTCCATCACTGATTGAGATAGGTCAGTTACGGTTTCAGACTGCCATCTCACCCACAATGATGGTTTTACTATTCCCTTCCAACGACAACTCACCCAGTCACTGACCGGACAACGCAAGTGCTTTTAGAAGGGGAATGTGCATTCGATGTCTCCAAACTCCGTTCCTGAATAGCTACATGGTGAGCAGGCTTTTGTTCCAGTCCAGCACCAACACATCTGATTCAATTAATCGTGGTCCAGACAGAGGCCCATGATTAGTTAAGTTGTATCAAACAATTAGTGCAGGGCTAGAACAAAAGCCCCAAACACACAGCTCTCCACAGTCAGATTTGAAAACCCCTGGTATAAACAGTGTGTGAACCATAGTGTCCCAATATGTCAGTTACCTCCTCTGGATCTCTGTAGAAGTAGAGATCAGGCATGACCTCCCAGGGGTGTTCCCTGGAGATGGTGCCCCTCATCCGCAGCACCTCCCTGGACAGCATCCACCACATCAGACCAACAGAGTGGTGGCCCTGGAACACATCATACAACAGTCAGTTAGACCTAGGGTTGTATACTAAGTCAATGACGATTATATGCACCGGCAACAGTCAGTCATACAGAGGCACGAAGGCCATCAACAGAATTGATCAGTCTAAACTAGTAGAATTTGTTAGTGATACCCAGTAAAAACATGACTACATGGGAGGGCATCTTCAACTACTGACGAGGAAGTAGAAAGGAAACGCCCTAGGTAGTAAGAGTCCGAGTAGGGTTCATGGTTGTGGCTCAGATCACTATCAAACTCCAGTCATGGGGCAGCAGCCCTACTGATGTTAGCGAAAACCTGGCCAGATCACTCTGGCACACTTCCCGACATCTTAACACAGACATCAGACCGTGTCAGGCTTCAATTGTGTGCTGCATATTTCCATCAGTTGACCAAGATATCAGCGGAAGTTACCATCTACTCTTTCATTGAGGAAGCACCATTGGGGACAAAACTGATATGATAGGCTGTTCAAGTCATATAAAAATGTAAGACCACTAGAACATACATCTGTAGTCTATGGCCTGTCTGTACCTTGTTGTTGCAGGGGATGGCGATGTCCACGTATCTGAGGGGAGAGTCAGTGTTGCACATGGCGATCGTGGGGATGTTGACGTAGGAGGCCTCAGTCAAGGGCTGGTGGTCGGCACGGGGGTCTGTCACGATCAGGAGGCGGGGCTCACGGAAAGCAGCCTGGATCTGATTGGTGAAGGTTCCGGGGGTAAAACGACCGTGGAAGGTGGTGGCGCCGGTGGCGGATGCAAACTTCAGCACAGCCCTCTGGTTGGAGGAGAACGGGGAGTGGAGTTAGTGGATTGGCCGGTGACTCAGTCAAGAATATAACTTAGCAGTTATTTAGTATGTTTTGGTTGTGGCTCAGGTCACTATCAAACTCCAGTCATTGGGCAGCAGCCCTACTGATGTTAGCGAAAACCCGGCCAGATCACTCTGGCACACTTCCGACACCTGAACACAGACATCACAGTGCCAGGCTTTAATTGTGTGCCGTTTAGCTAGTCACCCACAATTACATCAGGCCAACTGAGCTGACCAAAGTAATGTTCATTAGGGCACACCAGTAAATAAAAACAAGTTTCTTATTGGACAAGTATAGATAGTACCTCTCCTCTTTAGACTGTTGACTTCCATTTTGCGCCTCCTGAACATAACCCAGGAGAAACTCTGGGCCATCATATGTCAGGTGAGCTAGCAGTGGGGGTCTCACCTGTCCAGTGTTCCTGGAGGAGATGACGCAGACATCAGCTGGGTTCTCAATGGCCACGATGGCACGGGCAGCCAGCAGCAGCTTCTCCCATGTCTTCTTCAGGTTGATGATGTACACACCTGAGGGGACAACCAGTTACATTATTTACATGTTGATTCCCGACATGCATACAACCATAATGTCTATACACATGCTAGCCTTTCTCAGGACTATCAATGAAGAAAAAGACTGTACCAATTAAAACTGACTGAGGACTGGTGTTTCACCCAAATTGAGCTCATTATCTACTGGATAAGTGTTTGAGCAAGAGAAAAACATTCAATGTTCAGTGTTCCATCACTGATTGAGATGGGTCAGTTACGGTTTCAGACTGCCATCTCACCCACAGTGATGGTTTTACTATTCCCTTCCAACGACAACTCACCCAGTCACTGACCGGACAACGCAAGTGCTTTTAGAAGGGAAATGTG
The DNA here is from genome assembly GCF_901001165.1 of Salmo trutta. NCBI lineage: Eukaryota > Metazoa > Chordata > Actinopteri > Salmoniformes > Salmonidae > Salmo > Salmo trutta. The sequence continues at coordinate 68,332,730 of NC_042970.1, forward strand.
TATTTCAGAGGTCTCCCAACTCCGGTCCTATAAACTTGTGTGCAGACTATTGTTCCAGCCCAGCACCTGATTCAGTGTATCATGTCAAGACCACGAATTGTTGAATTACGTATGATAATGCAGGGCTGGAAGAAAAGCATTCACATCCTCCCCAGTCAAAATATGTGCAAGTTCAGGAAGTCTTCAGATCATAAAGAGACAAATATCCAGGGATCTCGTATTCCTCCACTCACCATCACTCTTTCTCTTGTACGTGTAGTGCTCCATCTGGAAGTCCATGTTGGTACCTCCCAGGTGGGTCCCGGCTGCCAGGAACTTGAGCACATCCTCCTCCTTCATCTGCAGCACATCCAGACCTCCGGACATCGTGACCACTTTTCCTAAGTTACGAGTTATGTGGAAAAGCTGCAGGGGGAAAAAAGAGACAGGTGAGATGTTGCACAAAGGTAGGGAAGCAGAGAATGATTGCAGTTGGAACTGAGGGGTAAATGTGGCTCAGGTCACTATCAAACTCCAGTCATGGGGCAGCAGCCCTACTAATGTTAGCGAAAACCCGGCCGGATCACTCTGGCACACTTCCGACACCTGAACACAGACATCAGACCGTGTCAGGCTTTAATTGTGTGCTGAACAAACTATCAAAGCTACAATGCTTATCATTATTTAGTGTACTTATACAGGCACTTGCAACGGGGACTTGGCATCCATTTCTAAAAACAGAATTTACAATTATTAAATCAAAATATTGTTGCAGTTCCTAACTACTGACATCTGATCTCTGAGTGATGATCGGCATGAGCATGTGGGGAAGAGGGGCGGCAGGTAACAGTGGTTAGAGGGTTGGGCCAATAACCGAAAGGTTGCTGGATCTTATCACTGAGTCTGGTCGGCCCCTGAACAAGACAGTTAACCCACTGTTCCCTGGTAGGCCGTCATTGTAAATAAGAATTTCTTCTTAACTGACTTGCCTAGTTAAATAAATAAGTGTTGTTGTAAGCAGCAAGTTTACTCCACTAACCCCAATTAGATGCAATATTGCTGGCCAATTAATATCAATACAATTTTGCAAATGAGCATTACATTACATGTGTGAAACTAGTCTAATTGAATGTATGGATGTTGGCTACTTCAGTTACTAGTATCCAGCTTCTTCAATGGATTTCACGAGCACGCATGGCTAACTAGCTGCTAGTGCTAAGGTTAGTAGTAGCTACATGGCTTCTGGCCTAGCTGTCTAACATGTAATTCGCTATTTACAACGGTTGTATTTATACGTATATGTGAAACATTCAGACTGAATTTCATAGTTGTTCGTAACAAGGCTTTAATATTGGTCTCCGCAACTTTTATCTCAAGAAAATAGAAAATTGTTATCTCACCACGAGACAACGCCGTATGGAGTTCTGTACCTCACGGTAAAAGAGAAAGAGAAACGGAAGTTACGTTTTTATATACTGTAAATTCCACCAATCATCTTCCATTTCCTTCTCCATGATTAGTAGTAGAAGCAATTCATAAAAAGGTCGATAGATGGTAGTCAAATCATTTGAGACGAAAGTGCTATGAGAAAGGGCATAAATTGTGATGGGAAGCAGTTGTTACTTCAAATTCAGTTACATTTATAATTAAATACTGTAAAGTTATTGCCAAGAGATCATGCCTTCACCCCATATAGTAATGATTGATTGAACGGCTTTATAGTCTATTTATGTCAGTAAAATTAAAGGTTGCCATTCTGAGGTACTTATATCTTTGAATATTTTGATGCCATTTCAATTAAAACATTATCCAATTCGGTAATGTTCAAAGGGAATATAAAATCCACTGCTTTGAAATTAAATCAATTCAGGCCACATCATAAGAAAGTGATTAGTTACAGCCGGTTCCTGCCTGGGATGAAATACATAGTCAGGAGAGAGAAGAAGAGGAACACTGCAGCCTGCCTGGTTTTCAACCTTCCCAAGTTCTCCTGCTCCTCCCCACAATCCACTGGCTTCCAGTCGAAGCTTGCATCCACTACAAGACCATGGTGCTTGCCTACGGAGCAGCAAGAGGAACTGCCCCTTCCTACATTCAGGCTATGCTCAAACCCTACACCCCAAACTTAGTACTCCGTTCTGCCACCTCTGGTCTCTTGGCCCTCCCACCCCTATGGGAGGGCAGCTCCCGCTCAGCCCAGTCCAAGCTCTTCTCTGTCCTGACACCCTAATGACGGAACCAGCTTCCCCCTGAAGCTAGGACAGCTGAGTCCCTGCCCATCTTCCAGACGCACCCGAAACCCTACCTTTTCAAATAATATAAAATAGTCCCCTTCCTTACCTCAAGGAAAAGTATACTTACTCTGCCTGTGATATGTGGTTGTCCCACCTAGCTATCTTAAGATGAATGCACTATCTATAAGTCATTCTGGATACGTGTAAATGTAGGAAGCAATGAGTCATACAAGACCATATCTATCTATATCTGATGGCTGATAATCCACTGAAAGACCGGAGTTCTCTGTGAACTCCCCTCACTCTTTTGATATCTCCTCACTGTCTTTAGTTCTCCTCTCTGTCACTGGTTGACCACCTTACTCTGCTTTTATCAGCCAAGTCTGTTTGCATTATGGATTGGTACTGTATTCACGAGTGTATGTATATCTCATGGTTATGCATGTTATTTTAACAGGGGCAATGGTAAGTGTGAGAGCAAATACAGTGGATTGGTGTTTCAAGGGAGATCTGTCTTACTATGCAAGGAATCTGTGCTGTTAGAGAATACTTGCCAAAGAGGTAATTTAAGAATACGTTTACCTGACCTCAGTCTTAGTGACTGTGTCGTGCATATCAGCATGTGTCGATCACACTCTGATTATTTCCCCCCTCTCTCCACATCAGGGAAAGTCAGCTGTGGGGCTGTCTAGTGCAGTGCCTGTCTCTTCCTCAGGACACATGGACCCCGGTGTTCTGAGGACATGAGCTGTAGCCTGTCACTGTCTGTTATGTCAATGTGGTGTTGCTTTGGAGAGACCAGCGGGCTATACAACAAATTAGGATCAATGAGTTAGCCAGCTAACTTTGATAAGCAACCAGAAATAACTATTGATCTTCTGGTTCATTATAAAAGCTAAACTTAGATGTGTGTTCATTTGTTGAATCAATTAGATCATGCCCATCTCATGCTTGTTTTAATAAAAAATTAAAACTTTGACTATTTAGGCAAGTTAGCTGGTTAACTCCTTGATCAGCGTTGTTTTGAGCCTGAAAATACAGCAGCTCAAGGTAAAGAGACCCACAAAGGATGATAACATGATGAACCAATGTTGACGTTAATCTAGGCAAAGATTGAATCAAATAAACACCAGGAATTGTACAAAAATGGGGGAATTTTATTCACTTAAAAACAAAACAGGCACAGCATCGGTCTGAGCAAACTCACACACACAGACAAAATTTTGACAATAATTGACAATATGCAGTGTAAAGTCACAATATCAAGGACAATAGTGATAGCGATGATAATCGCCAAGGCAAAAATGTTACGGCACAGAACAATTTGGTGGTAAGAGTTACTGTGTTATGACAACACAAACACACAGACAAGGGCTGAAGAGCTACCAATTCTAAAGAAACGTCAATCACCCCAGTCCTTTTACCAGCCGCTAAGGGGCTTGAATGAATGAATGAATATGAGTTGAATTCTAAAGTGCATTCACTGACTGGCATTGAGCTAGGATTAACTCAGTGTTTCCCCTCTCAATGACTCAAACGACTCAGCGGCCAGTTTATTAGGTACCCATTCACGAAAATGGTTCACTCCTACAGACAGTGAGTCACGTGGCTTGCTATAAAAAGCAGGCAGACAGGCATCTAGTTACCAGTCGATTGAACGTTAGAATGAGAAAAACGAGTAACCTATGCGACTATGAGCGTGGTATGATCGTTGGTGCCAGGCGCGCCGGTTCCAGTATCTCAGTAACGGTCGGTCTCCTGGGCTTTTCTCTCACGACAGTGTCTAGGGTTTACAGAGAATGGTGCCACAAACAAAAAACTTCCAGTAAGCGGCTGTCCTGTGGGTGAAAACTGCTTGTTAATGAGAGGTCGAAGGAGAATGGCAAGAATTGTGCAACCTAACAGGAGGGCCACAAACAGGCAGATAATGGCGGGGAACGGCATTTGGAAATGCACAACTCATCTAGCCTAGTCTAGGATGGGCTATTCCAACAGACAACCACACCGGCGTCCACTCCTAACAGTTATAAACAAGCGGTTCCAGTGGACACGTGATCTCCAACACTGGACAACTGAGGGGTGGAAAAACATTGCCTGGTCCGACGAATCCAGGTTCCTGTTGCTTCATGCTGATGGTAGAGTCAGGATTTGGCGTAAACAGCATGAGTCCATTGCCCCATCCAGGCTGGTGGCGGTGGTGTCATGGTGTGGGTAAAGTTTTACCGGCGCACGTTAGGTCCCTTGATAGCAATTGAGCAACGTTTCCACGCCCCAAAGAATTCAGTCTGTTCTGGAAGCAAAGGGGGTCCGACCCGGTACTAGATGGATGTACCTAATAAACTGGCTGCTGAGTGTATATTGAAGCTATGTTATGTCCTTTTCATTTGTGTGTGTAAAACGCAAAAACAGTTGGCAAACAGTGATTGTAGTGATGGTATTGGATTTAAAACAGTTTCTCTCAGCCATCTCTGGTCCTCGAAGCTTCAAGCTCTATAGACTGAGTATTCCAAACATTAAGAACACCCTCCTAATACGGAGTAGCGCTCACTTAGTGTATATTTTGAATCTGTAACAATACTTTTCAACATAACACATCCCTTTAAAACTGACATGTTCAAAAATAATACCCATGACATGGCACACTGGACACTGTGGGTTAAAACATATACACGTGTATGGGCTTCCAAAAATGAACTACTCAAAATACTGAATACATAGGCCTATTTATTTACAAAACTAACAACAGAGACCATCCAGGACCATGGCTGTGCATCACTGATATGGATTCCTATATTTAGCTGGGTAGTGTACATTAGTGCACACCGTAGCAAAATGTTTTGCATTGAAAAACAAAAACATTTTACGTTTCGTATAGGACAAGATCAGCTAGTCCCTCCGGTTTGCTTTCTTTTCGTGACGACTGAAACCGGCCCATGTAATACTGTGATGCTGAAGCCGCATGTTCATGATAGCGATGTTGACTATTGTCTCACAATGCTACAGCCCCAAAGGGGGCCAGAGTTGCATTGTCTGGGTTCCAATGGCATTGACTAGAGCCAATTATCCATCTATGGCTCTGGGATTGACTATCATTACTGGTTAGATAAAGCACATCCAGTCTACAACACTGCAACCAGAATGGAATGCACTAGAAATGAGATCAAAGTTGAATTGGGTATAGAGAACACCTGCTGTACACTATTTTAATATGGCTAAGTATGCCAATGCCAAGTAGCTACTTGTGCAGTTGCAGTATAGAAAATATCAGCCTAGTCTTTTGCTACAATGCACAGCAATATTGTCTTGATTGTCCAAGCTAGTAAGAAATATTTTAGTTAGTCACTAAATATCATATTTCCTTCAGTCAGTCGACAGGTCCCAATGATCACTGTGCTGTTATAATGTATTCTGCCGGTCATTTGTAAATATGTTGCATGGTTATGGCACTGGGTTGCTTTGTCCAGTCCACTACACTTTTAGCCAGCGGATAACCTCTTGCTGAGGTAATTCAATCAAAGCTGCTGTTTCGTCTTGAGAGTGTTAGAGACACCTAGATGTTAGTAACAGTCATTCATAGTCATAGGAAAGTGGGTGACAGTCGGCGACAGTCTGTCACTGGAGTGGTATCCAGAGCTAAACCACAGTGGTCATAGTCTGAGAGTCTCCCCCATAGAAATATAATTACATCATTCTCTATGGTCTCCCCAGTCTGAGAGTCTCCCCCATAGAAATATAATTAGAGCATTCTCTATGGTCTCCCCAGTCTGAGAGTCTCTCCCATAGAAATATAATTAGATCATTCTCTATGGTCTCCCCAGTCTGAGAGTCTCCCCCATAGAAATATAATTAGATCATTCTCTATGGTCTCCCCAGTCTGAGAGTCTCTCCCATAGAAATATAATTAGATCATTCTCTATGGTCTCCCCAGTCTGAGAGTCTCCCCCATAGAAATATAATTAGAGCATTCTCTATGGTCTCCCCAGTCTGAGAGTCTCCCCCATAGAAATATAATTAGATCATTCTCTATGGTCTCCCCAGTCTGAGAGTCTCCCCCATAGAAATATAATTAGATCATTCTCTATGGTCTCTCCAGTATGAGAGTCTCCCCCATAGAAATATAATTAGCTCATTCTCTATAGTCTCCCCAGTCTGAGAGTCTCCCCCATATAAATATAATTAGATCATTCTCTATGGTCTCCCCAGTCTGAGGGTCTCCCCGATAGAAATATAATTAGATCATTCTCTATGGTCTCCCCAGTCTGAGGGTCTCCCCGATAGAAATATAATTATATCATTCTCTATGGTCTCTCTCCCCAGTCTGAGGGTCTCCCCGATAGAAATATAATTATATCATTCTCTATGGTCTCTCTCCCCAGTCTGAGAGTCTCCCCCATAGAAATATAATTAGATCATTCTCTATGGTCTCCCCAGTCTGAGGGTCTCCCCCATAGAAATATAATTATATCATTCTCTATGGTCTCCCCAGTCTGAGAGTCTCCCCCATATAAATATAATTAGATCATTCTCTATGGTCTCTCCAGTATGAGAGTCTCCCCCATAGAAATATAATTAGATCATTCTCTTTAGTCTCCCCAGTCTGAGAGTCTCCCCCATATAAATATAATTATATCATTCTCTGTCGTCTCTCCAGTCTGAGAGGGTCTCCCCCATATAAATAGATCATTCTCTATGGTCTCCCCAGTCTGAGAGGGTCTTCCCCATAGAAATATAATTAAACAGATCCCTATGGTCTCCCCCATAGAAATAGATAGTTATCTATGGTCTCCCCAGTCTGAGAGGGTCTCCCCCATAGAAATGTAATTAAATAAATCCCTATGGTCTCCCCCATAGAAATAGATAGTTCTCTATGGTCTCCCCAGTCTGAGAGGGTCTCCCCCATAGAAATGTAATTAAATAAATCCCTATGGTCTCCCCCATAGAAATAGATAGTTCTCTATGGTCTCCCCAGTCTGAGAGGGTCTCCCACATAAAAATATAGTTAAACAGATCCCTATGGTCTCCCCCATAGAAATATAATTAAACAGATCCCTATGGTCTCCCCCATAGAAATAGTTATCTATGGTCTCCCCAGTCTGAGAGGGTCTCCCACATAAAAATATAGTTAAACAGATCCCTATGGTCTCCCCCATAGAAATAGATAGTTCTCTATGGTCTCCCCAGTCTGAGAGGGATGTCATTTAAGGTCAGGGTTGACAATGAAAGGACATACATCAAACATTCACAATCACTCTCATAAACATCAACATGTAAAACACACACACCTTTCACTCTTCCATGCCACCGACACCCACCTCTTTTTCTTTCCCAAGCTAGTTGCAGTGATAAACAGTCCCTACACCTCCTCTCTCCTTCTCCTCTCTTTCTTCTCCTTCAAACTGCTGCTTTGTATAAAAACAACTCCCCACATCACTCTTCCATTATCAGTTCCTCCCTGTCTCCTCTCCTCAGGACTTGAGTCCCATGCGGGCCATCAGCTGTTCGTAGACGGTCCAGGCCATGGCTGCCATCAGAGTCCTCCTCAGAGAGCGTGGCACAGCCCCACGGAAGAAACCCCTCAGACCATGCTCCTGAAGGAGAGAGAAGAGGAGAGTTCAATCACTGTTCAGTTGGTAAAAACAATAGTGTGTGCAAGAGATGTTCAGTCGCTTTTGGAGGAACATTTACGTTCAATAAGAAGTGCTTCAAATCCATAGCTATATCTCATGGATTAAAATACCCTCAGAATAGGAAAAATTGGAAGACGAAGAATGGTACCTTACACATAGGAAATTAATCATGTAGTGTATATTTTCATTAAGATTCAGGCCTCACCGTATAGATGTAGCGAATGGCGTCCTTGGTGGTCCAGTGGGCGGGGCTGACCTGGATGTGAGTCTTGACCACGTCAGCTGGCTGGGTGACCACAGAGGCCAGGACTCCGGCCATCACCCCACAGCCAAAGTTCCCCAACGGGGCATAGGGCGACGAGCTCACCTCTGAGGGAAGAGACCGCACAGAGAATATCAGACCTACACGGGCACTAACAGAAAATACATCGGCAGGTAGCCTAGTGGTTAGAGCGTTGGACTAGTAACCGAAAGGTTGCAAGATCGAATCCCCGAGCTGACAAGGTACAAATCTGTCGTTCTGCTCCTGAACAAGGCAGTTAACCCACGGTTCCTAGGCCGTCATTGTAAATAAGAATTTGTTCTTAACTGACTTGCCTAGTTAAATAAAGGTAAAATAAACATGTCATTATTCTGGATTACTTGGAATTCAGTGCAAGCAATACCCCACATGGCGTTTAATAGCTGTTTACACTAACAGACACCAATGTAAAGAAATCCTGCTGAAGTAACACACTTGACTATTTAGTGTGTCGGTGTGACATTTTGTAGTCTCTCACTCGCCCTCTTCAACTCCTCTCACATAGAGTGTGTTTCTCTTACCCGGTGGCAGGGACCTCTTGGCCTGGCTGTAGAACATGACATAGATGCCAGAGAAGGGGGCGTCTCGGAGCAGTGTGGCCGTCAGCCCGGAGAACAGAGCCCTGGGCCCCTCCGTCTCACACACGCTCTTCAGAGCTCCCAGGACGCTCACGTAGTTGTACCTTCCGCTCTGCGAAACACACACAGTAATACACCACATTATACACTACGACCACAGTAGATCACATAGTTATACCGTCCACTCTAGAATACCTACAGATTACCACGAGTGTTGGGGTTGGTTCCATTTCAATTGACTGAATTGAAATGGAATTGACCCCAACGCTGAATACAGCAGAGGACGGCTCATAGTAATGACCGGAATGGAGTCAATAGAATGGTATCAAACACATGGTTTTCATCTGTTTGATACCTTCCCATTCACTCCATTCCGGCCATTATTATGAGCCGTCCTTCCCTCAGCAGCCTCCACTGACTGAATACTAACTCAACACACAACATTACACACAACTACTAGCAACATTAAACCAGACAGATATAAACACTAAACCAGATAGATATCCACCACCACTGGAAACCAACGGAGCACCATTAATAAACAGATGACACATCATAGTCATACAGATGAAGAAACTAGCAGGCGACATAGTTATATTAAACATTTGTAGTCGTGACACATCCTCTATGCACAGCTAGATGCACGGTCCTTATAAAACCAACACGACAGAATTTATTCAATAGAAGCGTTTAGTTCCCAAGGCAATCAGCTCTCCCTTCAGATAACCTTCTCTCTCTCCACGCTCTCTCTCCTCTCTTTTCCCTTTATCTCCTCCTTCTCTCTCTCTGCGGTAGCAGGCTGCTAATTCTACCATCATCCTCTCTCTAATTCTACCTTCCAGCTCCAGCCCACAGACACCAGAAATATCCCAGCCTATCTGCTAGTGCTTGTTCTATGCTATTACTGAACCACCAACTCCTCCCCTTCCTCCTTTGTTTACTTCCTGACTTCATTCTCCCTTTCCTCTCACACACATTCTGATTCTGAACCATTCCTCATCTTAAGTCATACATCCTTCCACCCCTTCTTCCATCCATTCATGCTCATCTTCCTCCTAATCCATCCTACACATACATGGCTGTAGCAAACCTCATCCTTGCTCCTCTCCCTCCACCTCCTTCTCTCCATCCTACACCATTGCCTCAAAGTCTTTTTCCATCCTCATATAGCTGTAACAACCTTCGCCCACTCAACCATGCCTTAATCCCAGCTCCTTCCCCTCTCCATCGCGCCATCTTTTATTTTAGTCCGTCCTCATTCACAACACCGAGAAGAAGCTCTCACCTCGAAGCGTGTCTTGATGACGGTGACAGGCAGCATGCAGACCCCAGCCACGGCCCTGGCCCCGGCCCCCAGCAGCACAGCCTCCCCAGCGTTAGGGGCCCGGCCCTCCTGGAAGTAGTGCTGCTTCAGTGAGTAGAAGGTAGAGAAGTAGATCCCTACGCCTGGGATACAGCGCACAAACGACTAGAGAGAGAGAGAGTGTGAGGACAGAGAAAGAGAGGGGAGAGAGAGAGCGAGGGGGAGAGAGAGAGAGGGGTGAGAGATGGGAGAGAGGAGGGCGAGAGAAAAAGGTTAAGATTTAGATTGTAGCTGAATTCTTCTTTAAGGTAGAAACAATGGCGAAGTGGATAAAGATGTTGGAACTCAGATATGACATCCACTGAGTTTTTAAACGACGGAGCGCGACATGGTTCAGCAACAATAAATCAGCACAATCAACTTTTTGGGTTATCAAATTGCTGCCGTCTTGGAGCTAGAATTGGAATCATGTATACTGTGCTAATGAGGACATGATAAAAGAGTCAAGGAGAGCAATGTACAATTCGGTGAAATGCGCAAACGAGGCATTTGTGACAGTTGAAGTCGGAAGTTTACATACACCTTAGCCAAATACATTTAAACACAGTTTTTCACAATTCCTGACATTTAATCGCAGTAAAAATTCCCTGTCTTAGGACAGTTAGGATCACCACTTTATTTTAAGAATGTGAAACGTCAGAATAATAGTAGAGAGAATTATTTATTTCAGCTATTATTTATTTCATCACATTCCCAGTGGGTCAGAAGTTTACATACACTCAATTAGTATTTGGTAGCATTGCCTTTAAATTGTTTAACTTGGGTCAAACGTTTTGGTTAGCCTTCCACAAGCTTCCCACAATATGTTGGGTGAATTTTGGCCCATTCCTCCTGACAGAGATGGTGTAACTGAGTCAGGTTTGTAGGCCTCCTTGCTCGCACATGCCTTTTCAGTTCTGCCCACAAATTGTCTATAGGATGGAGGACAGGGCTTTGTGATGGCCACTCCAATACCTTGACTTTGTTGTCCTTAAGCAATTTTGCCTCAACTTTGGAAGTATGCTTGGGGTCATTGTCCATTTGGAAGACCCATTTGCGACCAAGCTTTAACTTCCTGACTGATGTCTTGAGATGTTGCTTCAATATTTCCGCATTATTTTCCTCCCTCAAGATGCCATCTATTTTGTGAAGTGCACCAGTCCCTCCTGCAGCAAAGCACCCCCACAACATGATGCTGCCACCCCCATAATTCACGGTTGGGATGGTGTTCTTCGGCTTGCAAGCCACCCCCTTTTTCCTCCAAACATAACAATGGTCATTATGACCAAACAGTTATATTTTTGTTTCATCAGACCAGAGGACATTTCTCCAAAAAGTACGATCTTTGTCCCCATGTGCAGTTGCAAACCGTAGTCTGGCTTTTTTATGGTGGTTTTGGAGCAGTGGCTTCTTCCTTGCAGAGCGGCCTTTCAGGTTATGTCGATATAGGACTCGTTTTACTGTGGATATAGATACTTTTGTACCCGTTTCCTCCAGCATCTTCACAAGGTCCTTTGCTGTTGTTCTGGGATTGATTAGCACTTTTCGCACCAAAGTACGTTCATCTCTAGGAGACTGAACGCGTCTCCTTCCTGAGCGGTATGACGGCTGCATGGGTCCATGGTGTTTATACTTGTGTACTATTGTTTGTGCAGATGAACGTGGTACCTTCAGGTGTTTGGAAATTGCTCCCAAGGATGAACCAGACTTGTGGAGGTCTAGAAATGTTTTTCTGAGGTCTTGGCTGATTTCTTTTGATTTTCCCATGATGTCAAGCAAAGAGTCACTGAGTTTGAAGGTAGGCCTTGAAATACATCCACAGGTACACCTCCAATTGACTCAAATTATGTCAATTAGCCTATCAGAAGCTTCTAAAGCCATGACATCATTTTCTGGAATTTTCCAAGCTGTTTAAAGGCACAGTCAACTTAGTGTATGTAAACTTCTGACCCACTGGAATTGTGATAAAGTGAATTATAAGTGAAATAATCTGTCTAAACAATTGTTGGAAAAATTACTTGTGTCCTAACCGACTTGCCAAAACTATAGTTTGTTAACAAGACATTTGTGGAGTGGTTGAAAAACGAGTTTTAATGACTACAACCTAAGTGTATGTAAACTTCCGACTTCAACTGTACATGGGGCCGCCATCTTTATGCACTTCTGCTATTGTTCACACAAAAGAAAACAGTTGTAAAAAAAAAAGTCCTGTCGTTTTTGGAGAGTGACGTGATGTACTAAGAAAGTCTGGTTCTTAGAAAAAGATTGACTAACCAAAGTGATACACTAAGCAAGATTTTGTACACAGACTGTGTTAAAACAGGGAAAGTAAACCACAAGATGAACAGGGAAGCCGGACTGTTTCAATTAGACTCTCACCGGTGACACTCCCTTCCACAGGCCCAGGAAGCTCTCTGTCCGAATGACCTGGACAAGCACCGTCATCATCCCCACTTTAGGAGCTCTGAGACAGGAGATAAATAAATGGTTACACACACACACACACACACACACACACACACACACACACACAGAGAGATTAGATACCTGAAAATAAGCGAAAGCCTACAAAGACAGATTCACCTGTAGAGATGTTCCCAAAACGTCTTTGGGGGTCAATTCTAGTGAGGAGTTGTTAGCATGGAACTGTGTCTAATTAGCATATACGGGTCAAATGAGGGGATTCAAACTGTCTGAAAGCTACTGAAGAGGGATTCTACACTGCAGTGTGTGTGTGTGTGTGTGTGTGTGTGTCTCTGTGTGTTTGTATCGGTGTTTATGCAAGTATACATGCGCGTGTGTGTGTGTGCCTATGTGTCTCTGGCTCTTTCTGTGTACGTGTGTCCTACAGACTAGAGCTGGGACGAGAAACCAAAAATGACCGACACTGACATTTCATACCGAATCAATTTTGCGAATGCATATATGAAAGCAAAACGGCATAGAGAAACGCATCACGCTGCCGGAGCACACTTTCATCTATGCCGTTTCATTTGAGCCAATCAGAGCCCTGTTCTATCCCAAGCTTCCAACACCTGCTGTTGGCAGTTCTCCCAAGTGATGTTGCGAGTGGCCTCGTTCATTAGTGATGTTGCGAGTGGCCTCGTTCATTAGTGATGTTGCGAGTGGCCTCGTTCATTAGTGATGTTGCGAGTGGCCTCGTTCATTAGTGATGTTGCGAGTGGCCTCGTTCATTAGTGATGTTGCGAGTGGCCTCGTTCATTAGTGATGTTGCGAGTGGCCTCGTTCATTAGTGATGTTGCGAGTAGCCTCGTTCATATTGCGGGGTCAAATGAACGGAGTCAAAAACTGCCGTCCCAGAAATCCAAGGACAATTGCTGCCAAATAAGGACGCTGTGTGGGTTGTTTGGGCCTATTTTGGTTTTCAACCTAGTGACATTGAGCAGAGTGAGGCGATGTGCTTGAACTGTCGCACAACTATAGCAACCACTCGAGGTAACACCAACAACTGTTTCCACCATTTCAAACACAGGCAGGTAATAGAGCATGACGAATGCATGGCGAAGAAGAATTAGGCAGAGGTCAACAAGTGTCATGACTAGGGCTGTCATGAAATGTTGTCAGCGGGTGATTGTGATGCAATTAACTGCCTGACTAACGGTAATTGACTGTTAATTAACATAAACGTGTTTAGCATTTCTGGCTACCACACATAGCCTACAAGCCACTGATGCAGACCTTTGGACGTCTACATTTTAAGTCCAATAAACCCATTTAATATTGCTTACAGCATTACAATAAATCCATTGTTTATTTTAGGTAGGTCTAAAGAAACATTATGAGGTGAAGAAAATGTAGCCTATTTCAGAAGAACACAGTGAGGGACAATGAAGGTCTGAGTACCAGCCATTAGCAGAAGTTAGCAAGTTTGGTAGGCTATCAGCGGCATCAGAGCGCAGTTTTGGAGCCTCGTTACCGTGACTCAACGGTCATGTGGAATTTGACTGCGGTCATGACTCATGACTGCCGGTGTGGCGGTAATATGGTCACTATAACAGCCTTAGTCATGACAAGAGCAGTGCCCAGGGACAACAACCCAATAAGGAATCGTTTGCACACACAACTTACTATGCAACACACACTAACCGATGGAAATGAAATGACAGATGGCATAACGTACCACATCGCAAAAGAAGATGGTTCACAATCTGGACAAGAAATACAATGTCATGGCAAAATAGCATCGGAGCTGAAACGGGTGCAGTGCAGTGTTTCGCAACAACAACTGATATGTGATCTAGCAGGACGGTGAAGCCCTACATGTCATTGACACTGCACTACATCGAAGCTGAAGCTGCGCAGCAGGTGCTTGTAGTCTGTTTAAAATACAGGTCTCTTCCTGTCGCAGCGTTACATCCTCTTTTAAACGCTGGATCACCTGGTAACCAAATAACTTAGGATAATATATTATGGCCATTTCTTTGACACAGTGTAAATAGGGTGCAAATGGAGAATAACTGTGCACCTCCCCAAATAATAATTTATCATAATTGAATCGCAAAACATTTGTCAATTTATGGCGATATGGATTTTTGTCCGAATTGCCGAGCTCCACTACATACCCAGGCTTCATGTTGTTCTGCAGGGTCTGCAGGCGCGTCTTGACCAGGTCCAGAGGCTGGAAGAGCAGCGTGGAGCAGGTGCCGCTCAGGGAGCCACACATGAAGGCCTTGAGAGCTGGATGCGCCTGGGGGGGGGGCATGGAGAGAGCGAGTTGGGCGGAGAGAAGAGGGTCAGAAAAAGTGGACGAGGGATAAGCACAGTTCCACATGTCGTTTTATGTGTGACTGATGCTACATACACGGGCATGCAGGAAGGCAATACAGCTTACACCGCACATTCTGTTTGTGAGAACACAAACAATGCCCTAAAAGGCTACGCACAGTACAGAAACATGTTCATGATGTATGCACATGTACACGAAGATACAACAAATTGCAACGGCAGCCACAGAACACAGGCGAGTGCCCACACAACCAGTGGTGATGGAGATGCGTGCAGACAGTCGACACACAAACAGTGGAGCCGTCATGGCGAATCACACGGAGACTCAGCGTTATCACTATTCACACGTCTGATGGACAAACATGGAGGGTGGAGATGTACACAGACAAACACTAAATACAGCTCGAGACGGAGGGATAAATGGGACACACACTGATAAATACACAGGCGCACGTACATACATACATACATACATACATACATACATACATACACCATTGCACTGCACACTCATCTGGACAAAAGGAATGTATACGTGAGGATGCTGTTCATCGACTACAGCTCAGCCTTCAATACCATAGTTCCCTATAAACTCATTACAAAGCTCACGGCCCTGGGTCTGAACTCCTGCCTATGCAACTGGGTCCTGGACTTCCTGACGGGCCGCCCCCAGGTGGTGAAGGTAGGCAACATTACGTGCTCGACATTGATTCTCAACACTGCGGCCCCACAAGGGTGCGTCCTCAGGCCCCTCCTGTATTCTCTGTATGGCCTCACACAGTTCCAACTCCATCATCAAGTTTGCTGACAACACAACAGTAGTAGGCCTGGTTACCAACAACGACGAGATGGCCTACAGGGAGGAGGTAGGCACTCTGATGGCATGGTGCCTGGTAAACAACCTCTCCCTCAACGTCAGCAAAACAAAGGAGCTGATTGTGGACTTCCGTAGGAACCAGGTTGGACAGTCCCCATCCTCATCAACAGGACCCTGTGGAGAAGGTCAATAACTTCAAATTCCTCTGTGTAGACATCTTAGAGCTAAAATGGTCAAATCACACAGACACTGTGGTGAAGGCGGCAGAACAACTTCAGGAGGCTGAAGAAATTGGGCCTCTCCCAGAGGGCCCTCAGTGTTCTACAGGAGCACCATTGAGAGCATACTGTCGGGCTGCATCACAGCCTGGTACGGCAACTCCACTGCCTCTGACCGTAAGGCACTTCAGAGGGTGATACGTGCAGCCAAACGCACCACTGGGTGCACACTGTCTGCCCTCCAGGACATCTACAACACCAGGTGTCGCAGGAAGGCCAAGAAGATCATCAGGGACCTCAGCCACGGCTGGTTCTCGCTGCTTCCATCATTCAGACGCGGGCAGTACAGGAGCATCATGGCGAAAACTGGAACACTGGCCAATAGTTTCTACCGCCAGACCATCAGGCTGCTGAATAGCTACCACTAGTCAGCTACCTACTACCCCCTCCCCTCTGCTACTCCCCCTATGGACATTTCCTCCCCACCCCAATGACATTCATCACTGTTACAGTTGTTAATATGTATATTCTTATTATTATTTCTATTGTTTTATTTCAAAACCCTTCAATGGTCATTTTGTCTGCCTGCTTCTCCCCCCTCAACAGTCTTTAGTCAGTCTGCTGCTCCCCCTATGTTCACCCCTTAAGTTTTTAGTCAGCCTGCTGCTCCCCCTATGTTCACCCCCTCAACAGTCTTTAGTCAGCCTGCTGCTCCCCCTATGTTCACCCCCTCAACAGTCTTTAGTCAGCCTGCTGCTCCCCCTATGTTCACCCCTCAACAGTCTTTAGTCAGCCTGCTGCTCCCCCTATGTTCACCCCTCAACAGTCTTTAGTCAGCCTGCTGCTCCCCCTATGTTCACCCCCTCAACAGTCTTTAGTCAGTCTGCTGCTCCCCCTATGTTCACCCCCTCAACAGTCTTTAGTCAGTCTGCTACTCCCCCTATGTTCACCCCCTCAACAGTCTTTAGTCAGCCTGCTGCTCCCCCTATGTTCACCCTCCACAGTCTTTAGTCAGTCTGCTACTCCCCCTATGTTCACCCCTTAAGTCTTTAGTCAGCCTGCTGCTCCCCCTATGTTCACCCCCTCAACAGTCTTTAGTCAGCCTGCTGCTCCCCCTATGTTCACCCCTCAACAGTCTTTAGTCAGCCTGCTGCACCCCCTATGTTCACCCCCTCAACAGTCTTTAGTCAGCCTGCTACTCCCCCTATGTTCACCCCCTCAACAGTCTTTAGTCAGCCTGCTGCTCCCCCTATGTTCACCGCTCAACAGTCTTTAGTCAGTCTGCTGCTCCCCCTATGTTCACCGCTCAACAGTCTTTAGTCAGTCTGCTACTCCCCCTATGTTCACCCCTCAACAGTCTTTAGTCAGCCTGCTGCTCCCCCTATGTTCACCGCTCAACAGTCTTTAGTCAGCCTGCTGCTCCCCCATGTTCACCCCCTCAACAGTCTTTAGTCAGCCTGCTACTCCCCCTATGTTCACCCCCTCAACAGTCTTTAGTCAGCCTGCTGCTCCCCCTATGTTCACCGCTCAACAGTCTTTAGTCAGTCTGCTGCTCCCCCTATGTTCACCGCTCAACAGTCTTTAGTCAGTCTGCTACTCCCCCTATGTTCACCCCTCAACAGTCTTTAGTCAGCCTGCTGCTCCCCCTATGTTCACCGCTCAACAGTCTTTAGTCAGCCTGCTGCTCCCCCATGTTCACCCCCTCAACAGTCTTTAGTCAGTCTGCTGCTCCCCCTATGTTCACCCCCTCAACAGTCTTTAGTCTGTCTGCTGCTCCCCCTATGTTCACCCCCTCAACAGTCTTTAGTCAGCCTGCTGCTCCCCCTATGTTCACCCCCTCAACAGTCTTTAGTCAGCCTGCTGCTCCCCCTATGTTCATCCTCAACAGTCTTTAGTCAGTCTGCTGCTCCCCCTATGTCCACCCCCTCAACAGTCTTTAGTCAGTCTGCTGCTCCCCCTATGTTCACCCCTCAACAGTCTTTAGTCAGCCTGCTGCTCCCCCTATATTCAGCCTCCACCCCCTCAACAGTCTTTAGTCAGTCTGCTGCTCCCCCTATGTTCACCCCTCAACAGTCTTTAGTCAGCCTGCTGCTCCCCCCTCAGTCTTTAGTCAGCCTGCTGCTCCCCCTATGTTCATCCTCCACCCCCTCAACAGTCTTTAGTCAGTCTGCTGCTCCCCCTATGTTCACCCCTTAAGTCTTTAGTCAGCCTGCTGCTCCCCCTATGTTCACCCCCTCAACAGTCTTTAGTCAGCCTGCTGCTCCCCCTATGTTCACCCCCTCAACAGTCTTTAGTCAGCCTGCTGCTCCCCCTATGTTCAGCCCTCAACAGTCTTTAGTCAGTCTGCTGCTCCCCCTATGTTCACCCCCTCAGTCTTTAGTCAGTCAGCTGCTCCCCCCATGTTCACCCCCTCAACAGTCTTTAGTCAGTCAGCTGCTCCCCCTATGTTCACCCCCTCAACATGCTTTAGTCAGTCTGCTGCTCCCCCTATGTTCAGCCCTCAACAGTCTTTAGTCAGCCTGCTGCTCCCCCTGTTCACCCACTCAACAGTCTTTAGTCAGCCTGCTGCTCCCCCTATGTTCATCCTCAACAGTCTTTAGTCAGCCTGCTGCTCCCACTATATTCAGCCTCCACCCCCTCAACAGTCTTTAGTCAGTCTGCTGCTCCCCCTATGTTCACCCCTCAACAGTCTTTAGTCAGCCTGCTGCTCCCCCCTCAGTCTTTAGTCAGCCTGCTACTCCCCCTATGTTCATCCTCCACCCCCTCAACAGTCTTTAGTCCGTCTGCTGCTCCCCCTATGTTCACCCCTTAAGTCTTTAGTCAGCCTGCTGCTCCCCCTATGTTCACCCCCTCAACAGTCTTTAGTCAGCCTGCTGCTCCCCCTATGTTCACCCCCTCAACAGTCTTTAGTCAGCCTGCTGCTCCCCCTATGTTCAGCCCTCAACAGTCTTTAGTCAGTCTGCTGCTCCCCCTATGTTCACCCCTCAGTCTTTAGTCAGTCAGCTGCTCCCCCCATGTTCACCCCCTCAACAGTCTTTAGTCAGTCAGCTGCTCCCCCTATGTTCACCCCCTCAACATGCTTTAGTCAGTCTGCTGCTCCCCCTATGTTCAGCCCTCAACAGTCTTTAGTCAGCCTGCTGCTCCCCCTATGTTCACCCCCTCAACAGTCTTTAGTCAGTCTGCTGCTCCCCCTATGTTCACCCCTTAAGTCTTTAGTCAGCCTGCTGCTCCCCCTATGTTCACCCCCTCAACAGTCTTTAGTCAGCCTGCTGCTCCCCCTATGTTCACCCCTCAACAGTCTTTAGTCAGCCTGCTGCTCCCCCTATGTTCACCCCCTCAACAGTCTTTAGTCAGCCTGCTACTCCCCCTATGTTCACCCCCTCAACAGGCTTTAGTCAGCCTGCTGCTCCCCCTATGTTCACCGCTCAACAGTCTTTAGTCAGCCTGCTGCTCCCCCTATGTTCACCCCCTCAACAGTCTTTAGTCAGCCTGCTACTCCCCCTATGTTCACCCCCTCAACAGGCTTTAGTCAGCCTGCTGCTCCCCCTATGTTCACCGCTCAACAGTCTTTAGTCAGTCTGCTGCTCCCCCTATGTTCACCGCTCAACAGTCTTTAGTCAGTCTGCTACTCCCCCTATGTTCACCCCCTCAACAGTCTTTAGTCAGTCTGCTACTCCCCCTATGTTCACCCCCTCAACAGTCTTTAGTCAGCCTGCTGCTCCCCCTATGTTCACCCTCCACAGTCTTTAGTCAGTCTGCTACTCCCCCTATGTTCACCCCTTAAGTCTTTAGTCAGCCTGCTGCTCCCCCTATGTTCACCCCCTCAACAGTCTTTAGTCAGTCTGCTGCTCCCCTTATGTTCACCGCTCAACAGTCTTTAGTCAGCCTGCTGCTCCCCCCATGTTCACCCCTCAACAGTCTTTAGTCAGTCTGCTGCTCCCCCTATGTTCACCCCCTCAACAGTCTTTAGTCAGCCTGCTGCTCCCCCTATGTTCACCCCCTCAACAGTCTTTAGTCAGCCTGCTGCTCCCCCTATATTCAGCCTCCACCCCCTCAACAGTCTTTAGTCAGTCTGCTGCTCCCCCTATGTTCATCCTCCACCCCCTCAACAGTCTTTAGTCAGTCTGCTGCTCCCCCTATGTTCACCCCTTAAGTCTTTAGTCAGCCTGCTGCTCCCCCTATGTTCACCCCCTCAACAGTCTTTAGTCAGCCTGCTGCTCCCCCTATGTTCACCCCCTCAACAGTCTTTAGTCAGCCTGCTGCTCCCCCTATGTTCACCCCCTCAACAGTCTTTAGTCAGCCTGCTGCTCCCCCTATGTTCAGCCCTCAACAGTCTTTAGTCAGTCTGCTACTCCCCCTATGTTCACATCCTCAACAGTCTTTAGTCAGTCTGCTGCTCCCCCTATGTTCACCCCCTCAACAGTCTTTAGTCAGTCTGCTGCTCCCCCTATGTTCACCCCCTCAACAGGCTTTAGTCAGCCTCAATGGACATGTATTTATTCATCACTGCTATAGTTATTTATATAGTGCTATTTCTATTGTTGTTTTTTTATAACAATTTTCATTGTTTTATTTCACTTAGTCCTGCAGCAGATGTTCACTGTACCCTCCAATCACACCTGCAACCCTGTACATGTGAATTTTAAACACTCAATCTGAAACCCACATGGACACACAAACATATATACACACACACACTCACAGATGACACACACGGGCACAAAGACATAGATGCTGACAGGCGGATGATGCCGGATCTCAAATACTGTAATCATGGTGATTAACAATTACTTTTAAAAGCATGTAGACAACTGCACAACTGCATAGCATGAAAACGCATCCACACTGGCACTTGACAGTTACACACACTGGCTATCCTCCCTACCTTTCCCAAGATGCTTGAGGGTTTGCCTCCTTGAGAATCCTGTTTCTGTTGCATGTCTCCCTCTTTCACCTCTCTCCCTCTCTGTGCTACTGCTACGAACAGCATATTACAAAATAAGCCATCTCCATCTCTCGCTTCCCTCTCTCTCTCTCGATCTAACGCACAATGGTTTGCTGCTGCTACCTCTTTTCTCGCCCCCACCCACAGGCTTCTAAATTGGTTTCTCTCTCTCTCAATTGCTCGTTGATTCGCACATACACACACATATACACAACAGAATTGCGCTGCTCTCTCTCTCCTCCCCTCAAAATCGCTTTCTGACAAATTTTGTCTCTATGAAATGATGTATGAGTCATGCAGTGGCTGTGTCTCTGTGTGTGATTTAGACTGTGTGTGTGTGAGAGTCTGTCTGTGATTTAGACTGTGTGTGAGAGTCTGTCTCTGTGTGTGTGTGTGTGTGTGTGTGTGTGTGTGTGTGTGTGTGTGTGTGTGTGTGTGTGACACTAAATATGGGTCACTGAGAATTGGATGGTGGTGGGAGTCTGTTTATGCAAATGAATGTGTGACTTTCAGCCTGTGTGCACTACACTGTCTTCCCCAGGCCAGGATGACATAACCAATGTAATACTCTACTACACTAATTTGACAATGTTTGCACAGAAAATACAACTTTCTCCGTCTATGGCAGCCTCCTTTACCACGACGTCACAGGCTTAGGCTCACAACCCATTATTCGCATCATTACAAAACAATATGTCCTATTTTTCTAAAGAATGCCATGGCAACAGACAACTATGACCAATGAGAGGCTGCCTGTAGAACATAAAAGGGTATTGGGCCTCACCTCCATGCACTTCGGAAGATTTCAACTCCATACTTCTGGAGAATATAGTCAAATCCTGCCCATGACCGCAGGTATTCAAACCAAATCTTTGCAGAAAACACATTCAGCTAACAGAATGATGGTTTGTGCCATCATTCTGTTACCAAACATTGCATCTGCAATGTTCAAGTAAATGTGTTTTAGTAACATTTTCTGTGGAAATTGTTATAAGTAGTCCTTGTGCAGAGAGTTGTACGGTTTGTTTAACTTTGCAATCATTTGGTTTAATTTGACATACATTTTAAAGCTGCAATATGTAATTTTTGGGTTAAGACCAAATTCACAGAAATTGAGTTATAGATCTGTCACTCATTGAAAGCAAGACGTAGAAGTAGATCTGCTCTATGTGCGTTATTTCTATACTTCCTGTCCTTAAAATTTCGTTTTTGCGTCTTACATTTGTACACCAACTACAAACATCTGAAACAAATATAGATTTTTGGTTATAGAAAATGTATTTCACAGCGGTTTATATGGTAAAAAAAAAGATTCAACACTTTTGTCATATAAACTTAAATTAGGCGAACTATTAGATTTTTAGCAACCAGGAAATGGCGGAGCGTTTTCTACATCTTTAATTTAAGTGAATATTCTGAGACTCAGTATCACTCTGTCAGTCAGGTTAGCTCGCTTGTATAGTAACAAAGACAATGCCTGTGGACTACATAGTGTTCATGTATACATTTGTAGCTAACGTTACTAACTTACCAGTGCCAACTCCATTTTTGATGATGCAGTGGATGAATCCAGAAGGAGCGCCTCCTTCCCTTCTCTTGCCGTCTTGTCGCTGTTTGTTTACAGCCCCAACTACAGTGAGGGGGTGAATAGCTATACCAATTACATACGCACGTCGACATAAAGATGCAATGTTTTGCAGACTCGCTACAGCTATTAAACTATAAAAGGACTACATCAGGTCAAACTGAATACATTAGTTAGCTACTTTTTTAGCTATTTAAAAGGTGGTCAAATGTCATGCACACGGCACGTAAACATACCTTACCTGGCTTTGAAGCGCTTTGAAGTTAGCTAGGGATCGATTATTCATTTCAAAGACGGTCATTTTGCCGGTGACAGGCTACTAGAAACAAGTCGGTCACTACACCAACTAGCGGACTGTTAGGTTAAAAGCTGGCGACCTAGTAAGCGCGGACCTTTGAGTAATACTATAACGGTGTTTAGCTAAAATAAATACTCCGTTTAATCGTTAGGTAGCTAGCCAACTGTCTCACCAAAATGAAGCAAGCTAGCCAACGTTAGCTGTACTGACTTTGCAAAAGTAGTTGGCTGGCTTTGTACTAAAACGTTTGACTGCTCACAGCAACCAACGTGTATTCGGCTAGTAAAATAGAATTCACTTTGTTTAACACGTAGACCACTATGCAGTTGCTGCCATCCACCTTGTTTCTTACTGTCAATGACAATGTTTGTCGGTGTAGGGAAATGTCAAACCTTCAGTGCGTGCGTAGTGAGATCAGCAATTCCCTTACGTCGCCCCAAGCCCCCCTCTACCCCGTACCAGTCGGGGCCAACCGGTTCCATCTCGCTTTCCACTGCAAAATATACAGTGGGAGGGGAGCATAGGCAATATTTCTAGTTATAATCTTTGAACCCTCTGGTGGTGTACTTGAGGACTGCATGTGTGTAAATACTGTAGCTAATTTGTGGTATCGCTCTTTCGTTTAAAACTTGTTTATTCCGTTAGTGTGTGAAAACACTTTCCCTGCATCAATATTAATTAACTTCAGGGTTAAATATTGCAGTCATATCCTTTTAATAGAATTTTATTGAAACATGGCATCTGATAAAATACAAAATACTCTGAAATAAAACAATTGTCAATATACCCCTGTTACAATTCATTAAACAGCGAGTGAAAATTGAGCATAAGCATACATCCCCACTAGATCTTGCAGAATCTCTAAACTCAATAATTGAAATGTGAAAGTGCAATAACAGAAAATGAACGTGACCAAGCTAGATAAAAAATTATGAGTATCTATTCTTAGATATGAAGTAGAATTCACACCATGTAGTATTCACTGCCACTCGTGTGCAAAGAACAGTGCCATCTAACCCACCACCATTCTCACTATTTAGCAGAGCACATGGATCAACTCAAAGCAGTCAATCATTTAAAGAGACCAATAACTATCAGAAAAGACCCCGCACATATTTCAGCATAATACAATTTGCAAGTGTTTAGGCTGTAGTTATTCTCAGTGTATGCACCTACTCCACTCCTGTGACCGTTAGGTATAAAGTGCAGGCTTTAACTGTAGATGTAATAACTGTGTGCAAATGTTCTAATGTGATGCATGTACTACAATATGTGGATTAAAAGTGAAGTACTACTGTGTGTGCAGAAAATACCAGTGAAAAAAATAAAAATATATATACCAGAAGTACAACTCTAATAAACCATATTAAATTACTGCATTCATAAAGAAAAAAACCGTTGTGCACAGCGAAAGGTGGCAGAAACAGTATCATACAAGTTCCAAGAGAAAAAGAGGTGGCAGCGGGTATTGGTGTATTCTAGCCACACTAACAATTTAAACTGCTAAACCATGTCGGAATAATATACTTCTTATAATATTGAAAATGGCTGAGTAGAAAAATGGATCTAGAAAGTCACATATTTGGAAAGCTAGCCTCTAAAATAAATGTCCCATTCATGACATAATATAATTTGGCCACATTTGTTTTGCACACATGCACTGTACAGATTTCAAATGTGAATTAGTAAATCTAGGAGAACGATCTCAGATCTCCAACTACCTGAACAAAACAGATTGTCAAAAAATGGACACTGAAGAGAACAGTATAAATCTTGGTGTATGATAGCAAGGATGGCTGATGGAGCAGTCAGCTATAGAATGTACTATTTAAATCTGATAGATTTTGCATTTCCAGTATGGTCCCTGTAAAAGTTGGCTGCTCTGTCCTGTCACGATCATCTCACTCAGGTATAGGCTTGGATGCGTCGCTGGTCAGATCCATCTCCTCATCACTGTCCCCCATGCCTGTGCGATTCATGACACGGCGCATGTTTAAAGGCAAGTCCCCGCGCCTGCAAAGAGTAAATCAACAACTTCAGAGATATTTGGTAACAGGTTTTATAACACCGCAATTAAATACATTCATCCTTTTATGCTTGTTCAAAGCCAAAAGACCCAGTAACATTGTATTTCTGTAAAAAGGAGTGCCAAAAACACCATAACTATAATCGGTCTAACTATCAAAAGGCTGGGTTGTATTCAGTGAATTCAGAATGTTTCCCCCAAATAAATTCTGGCATGATCCCTTCTTCTACCTGACATACATTCTACACCTGTGGCAAAAACCAGAACGTGCACCCCAGGGGGGCAGGACCGCATTTGGGAAACTCTGCTCTACACAATCCATTTCTAACTAAACCTTGTGCAACATTTCACTCTAATGAATATAGGGTAGAGGGAGGGATGACCATACCTGAGCTTGCTCTTCAGGGTGCTGACCTCTCGGGTCACGGCGTCTTGCGACTCAGTGGCATCATCAAGCTCCCTCTGCAGCTTCCTGCGGTTGGCGTTGGCCCGTGTCACTTCCTCCTCTGCCTCCTCCAGCTGACGCTTTAGCTGACGTGTGCGGTTGTTCGCCTTGTCCGCCTGTGGAGTACAGGAAGAGGACGTTCAATCAGTGGCTGAAAATATATGTATCCATCTATGGAGGCTATACAGTAACTGTGCAAGGTGGTTCAGTGGCTGCAGTATACAGCATGCGGTTTCTGGTTGTTTTCCCAGATATCAGCGCAGATACAGGACAGGTCTGCACAGATTATCTGGGGTATATTCAAAATGTTTAGTCTGTTGCAAAACGTTTTTGTAAAATAAATCGTTTATCCAAACGGAAAACATTTTGCAAAAAAAAAAAATAGAGTTTATTGGACAAATTCAGGTAGGTCCCTCTCCATTTACTTCAGTTTGGTTCCTACAGTAAACGTTTGCATTGCAAAACAATCTGACTAATGAACACCCCAGATCTTTACAATACATGGAGATTATACAATCTGTATCCGTCATGTCGCTTGTCTGGTTACATTGCACCTGGAACCACACACACACACACACACACACACACGAGGTTGGTAGCATGTTAATTGGGGAGGACTGGCTCATAGTAATGGCTGGAGTAGAATAGGTATCAAATACAAACATATTGCTTCCATGGGTTTGATGCCATTCCCTCCGTTCTAGAAATTCAGCAGCCTCCACTGATATACATTACACCCATGTTGCTACTGATATAGGGGTAGGCAACTGATGTTGGAGTAGGCAACTGATCTAGTTATATGCAGAGTAGACCCACCTCTGCTTTGTACTGCTCTGTGTTGCGTCTCTCGTCCTCCACCTGCAGCAGCACCTCCTTCAGCTTCTTCTCCGTGCGCCTGACCAGCCTGGACGAATGCTGACGCTCCCTCAAAACAGAAAAAAACGGAGTCAAGACATGACTCATGAAAAGGGGCATTTTCTCCTAACCTGCTTCTCAAAATTCATAGGAGGTCAAAGGGGAGGGACCTTGGATCCTCTCCGACAATACATTGAAAAGGAAACAAGGAGAGCGGACTTGAGAAATTCAGGAAAGAAAGGGAGACCGCGCCAATGATTTTTACTTACTTGAACTCCAAGTCCAGTTGCTCCTCCAGCTGCAGTATCTTGGCCTCCAGGGCAGTGATAGAGGCCTTGTATCTGGACTTCACAGTCTCTTCCAGCTCCTGCAGCTTGAGCTTCAGCTCCTTGTTCTGCCGGTCCAGCTGGGCCCGGGTCCCCTCCAGGCGCTGGGCAGTACTACGCTCCGCCGTCAGCTCAATGGTCAGCTGGTCAGTCTAGGGCAGAGAGTGTGGCGGTATGGACAAGACTAGGCATTGAGATGAATTGGACAATGTAGTGGCCGGCCCATTACGTTAGACATGGTGTATTTATCTCAGTTGAGAACTTCTACTACAAAAATAGATCTAACGATTCAGTTTGAAACACTACAAACAGAACTCAATTATTCTTCAATCAGATTCCCACTTTTCCCTTCATCTCCTTGTGACTAACCCAGATAAATAAAACACTTTCCTCGGTACAGCTCATCTGCTTTGCGATCAGTTCATTACCTGCAGTGTGGTTCTCCTCAAGCGGTCGTTGACCATCTCTGTGTTCAACTGCTCCTCCTCCAATTCCTCCTCTAGCTTAGCGATACGAGACTCCAGCCTCCTCTTCTCATCCACCGTCAGGGTACTGAGGGTAGGGGGAGGACATTTTGGTTAGGAGGAAGAAAACCCATCACAGATATTGCAAATTCCATGCAAATCAATTTCAGTGTTTCTATGAGGTGTCTGTGAGCCGTACTTCTTAGCGTTGTGGCTGTTGAGCTCGTCCTGCAGTTCGTCCCTCTCTGTCTGGGCCTGTTTCTTGACTCGCTCAGCAGACGCCAACTCCTATGGAAGATGGAGAGGAGTCTGTCATGAGGAGCATAAGAACATGGACAGTGGGGGTGGAGACAGCGAGCGAGAGCCCTGCAAACAGACATACCTCCTGGAGACGGATGGTGTCAGCCTCCATTGCCTTGATCTTCTTTTCGTTCTCCTTGGCCATGTTGAGGGCCTCGTCCCTGGACAGACGCAGATCCTCCAGCTCCCTCATCTGATCTTTCAACAGGGCCTGTGTAGGAGAGAACCAAACTGTAGGGCTTATTATCCTTCTACTGAAGACTGCACACTGCCTAATTTGTAGTGAGCTGTGAACTAAGTTTTTGTCGGTGTAAACCTAACAGCTGTTAGACATGCCTTCAGCTCACTTTTGGTGCATAGAGAAGGTTACCGTGTATGTGAGAGATCAAGCCATTCTCAAAACCAGAAGCCAGTTAAAACCAAAATACATCAAATTTACTGCTCTGCACTCAGGTAATTACTTCCTGCTAAAAGCCCCAACCGAGACTCGAACCCGGGTCTAGTGACTGGCAAGCCAACATCTTTTAATTGTGTCAATTACAAAACATGTCCTACATGCAGCAACACTAGCAGACAATCCAGTAAAAGCAGAGTGCCTCAAAAAGTAGCCCAAAACTCACTGCCCTCCTGTGTGCGTCCCTCTGTATTACCTGCAGTTTCTTCAGCTGTTTGAGGGCCTCGTCACGGCCCTTGTTGGCCATGCTGATGCCTGCTTCCAGTTCTCCCAGGTCTGCCTCCAGCTTCTTCTTAGCAGCCACAGCCAGGGCTTTCTGCCGCCGCTCATCCTCCAGCTCAGTCTCCATCTCACGCACCTGGGGAACATCACACAGATCCAAAGTTGTGTTTAGTAGGTTACAGTTTTTTTTTTTAAAAAGCATTTCTTATTGGATAAGTTGAAGTCTCCTCTTCCGGTTTCAGACCGTTTTCTTCCAATATGTAATGAACACAACCCAGTACCTGTTTGACCAGCTGCTTCCTCCTCTCTTCACCCTGCTCGTCTCTAGCCTGCAGGTCCCTGTCGGACTGGGCCTTCATGGCCTGCATGTTGACCTCCAGACGCAGCTTGGCATCCTCCGTGGCCTGCAGCTCGTCCTCCAGTTCCTCCAGCTGCACGCGCATCTCCTCCATCTGTTGATCCATGGCACGCTTCGCTTTCTCCAGCTCGTGGACCTGCACCAAGAGGCAAAAAGGAAGAACTTTAGAATGAAATAAAAACATTGTCATTCAACAATGTTCAATGAGGGAGTTTGGGAGGGATGGTGCATTCACATTTTGCAGTGTTTGGAAAAGTTCCAAACTACCCTCAAGTCTTTCCTCACATCCTCCCGATTTGCAAAACACATTGGAGGAGAAGGTCAGACTGGATTTGCATTTGTAAGAGTAAGACAGGACGCAATGAATCAGGAACTTGAGTCACCCACTAGCAATAGTTCAACAACAACATTCGTGATCGGACTTACACTTTTACCGACGTCGTCCTTCGATGAGACCAGGTCATCCATCTCTGCCTTGAGGACCTTGTTGGCCCGGTCCAGTTCATCCTTCAGGTCCTTAATGGCCTCCAGCTCACGGGTCAGAGTCAGGGCCCGCGTTTCCTTCTCCCTGGCCTCAGCCTCAGCCCGGTCCCTCTCCTCAGCATTCCGGCTGGAGATGGTCTTCTCCTCGGTCAGCATCTGTTATAGGGACAGGCGAGAAGGTATTTCAGTATGACAGTTGAGTCAAAATCTATTTTTTTTGTTTTGATGTAGTGCTTGAAGCAAATTTGAACCGGAAATGATTGATCTATACATCATATGATGCATAGATCAATCATTACAGGTTCATTTTATGAACCGCTTGTCATGGGCCAGTGATTAAATCTAGCAAATAACCCCTTTTTTAGAGGCTTATCAGGGCAACTCTAGTCCTTGAGGGCTGCCGTGGTTGCAATCTTTGGCCATCCAGGACCAGAGGTGCTCACTGCCCACCTCTGCTATAGAACCTCTATGCCATCACCACCCATCAACCCATTCACCTGGTCAAACTTCCTCTGCTTCTTCTCCAGGTTGGACACCGTCTGCCTGAGGTTGTCCTGGTCCACCATCATGTCATCCAGCTCCTGCTGCAGACGGGTCTTGGTCTTGTCAAGCTTGTCGTAGGCTGATGCCTTCTCCTCCAGCTGTTGGACCACGCCCTCCAGCTCCCGCTGCATACGTTTCTTGTTCTCCTCCGCCCCCTCCAGGGACTGGGTCTCCAGCTCCATCTTCTTCTTCATCTCCGTCAGCTGAGGATAAGGGAAGAGTACGAGAAGTTTGGTAGAAAGGTAAGGGAGAGGAAGAGATGCACATGAAATGTAGTGCCGATTGGTCAAGCTAAAGCATCAAGTCATGTCAATACGTAAAATGCCTCGGACTTCATGGTCTGTATGTCCTAGCGTACAAGGTGGCATAGTTCAAAATCGGGATTTTATTGAGAAAAACAGGAAGATTTCTGTAAGCATTCAGTGAGGTGGTGTAATATATGCATGATAGGGAAAACAAAACTGGATAGTATTATGGAGCTCGAGGGACAGAGGAATGCGCTAGCAACCAGAGCTGGGAGGGTACAGAGCTGGTACTAACCTGAGCTTGGAGGGTGTAGAGCTGCTTCTCCGTGTTCTTCTTACCCTGCTCCTCCTCCTCCAGCGTCTCCCTCAGGTTGTTCTGGTCATCCTCCATCTGACGCAGACGAGTGGAGAAGGAGAGCTTCTGACGAGTTTCCTCCTGGAGCAGCGCCTAGAAAGAGGACAAAAAGGAGGGAAAGAATGGTTAGAGTGTGTTTAAGGCCATTTCAGCACATGGGTGTGTGTGTGTGTGTGCGCGCACACGCTGAGCGTGTCTGGGTGACCGTACCTGTACATCCTGCAGTTGAGACTCTACAGTGGAACAGTCTTTAGTTGCCTTGATGGACTTGCTCTCAACCACACTCAACACGCTATTGACGTTGTCCAGCTCAGACTAGACAAGACACAGAAAGGAGGAATTAACACAGCCATTTAACCACATCAATCCATTATCCCTAATATACATGCATATATTCATTATCATCCATTAACCCCACCCCCTCCCTTTTGTTTTTAAAATGCTGCTACTCGCTGTTTGTCATCTCTGCGGTCACTTCACCCGTACCTACATGTAAAAATTACCTCGACTAACCTGTAACCCCGCACATCAACTTCGTACCCCCCCCCTCCGTATATAGCCTCGTTATTGTATTACTTTATTTTGTACTTTAGTTTATTTAGTAAAAATGTTCTTAACTCCATTTCCTGAACTGCATTGTTGGTTAATGGCTCATAAGTAAGCATTTCACTCTAAGGTCTACACCTGTTGTATTCAGTGCATGTGACAAATACAATTGTATAGTGTTAATCTATCCACCCACCAACATAATACTTTGAAACCCCCCAAAGTGTTCTGGATACCCATTCATTCACCTTCTTGCCTCATATCATCCCTTTCACCATCAGCTACAGCCAAGCCACTGTATCCAACATCCAGTCCACACCTACCTGCATCTTGGCCACCTTCTCGGCCAGCTCCTTCCTTTGCCTCTCGCTCTCAGAGTGTTTGATCTGCAGTTCCTGGACCTGGGTCTCGGCCTTCTTCCTGCGCTGCTCCGACTCACTCTTCCCCTGGGTCAGGGTCTTCAGCTCGATGGCCAGCTCATTATGTTCGCTTTCCATAGCCTGCTTGGCTTTCTCCACCGACGCCTTGTTCTGAACGAGCAGACACATAGGCAGGAGGTTACGTCGGCGGTTCTCTACCGAAATACTATAACGTACAGCTTGTTTTACTTCGAGGAAAAGAGTTCATATTGCACTATTGGTTATATAAGTTCATGCTGATGAAGACTTCAATATGAAATACAAACTATTACAGTAAAACCTTGAATGTTACAGGCAATATAAAATTAAGATTCCACCATTCACACAGTCATGTTAGAGAACCATATGCCCCTACAAAAAAGGGAAATTCCCATGATGCCTACATATGAACAGTATAATGCAGTTTAAGTGAGCTCTCACCCTCTTGGCCTGCTCCAGCTGTTCGTTGAGCTCGTCGAAGGCCTGGTTGTGTTTGTGCCTCATGTCAGCCACCTGCTGCTCGTGCACCTTGGCCTCATCCTCCAAAACCTTCTTTAGCTGGGTCACCTCAGTCTCACGCTTGGTTCTGAACAACAGGATGGAGCGATTGAAAGTGGTGGAGGAAGAGGGGAATTGAGGACTGGCCCCATATGTCTTCTCAACGTGTAATGGTCTATAACTAAAAAACTTAACATTTACGCATGGCAAACCACTGTCCTTCACCTCCAACTGTGTGTGTGTGTGTGTGTGTGTGTGTGTGTGTGTGTGCATGCACGCTCCCAGTACCTGAGCTCTTGTTGTGTTGCAGTGGAGTCCAGTGTGTCCTCTAGCTCAGTCTTCAGAGCCTCTAGCTCCTCTCCCAGGTCCCTGCGGTGTTTCTCAGCCTTGGCCCTCGCAGCCCTCTCCAGCTCCAGGTCCTCCTGCAGCTCAGAAAGCTGGGCCTCCAGCTCCCGGATCTTCTTCTGGGCCGTGTTCTTGGCCGCGGCCTCCTCCTCTATCCTGGAGGGTGGTGGGGAGTGAAGGAGGATGGGGGTTAGAGTGTAAAGCATTGAAATTAAAAGTCATACAAGACTATTTTGTAGACTTTGGTTTTACTGTATGGGCTTAATGAGATCCTAATAAAACAGCAGATCAAACTTTCAATGGAAAGTAAAATAACATCTCATTCAGGCCAACCAAATGCGGGCCGCAAGCCAATTTAATGTGGCCTGCGTTTCTGTTTCATACATGCGGCCTATAATGTGTCATTTATAAAATGTCAAAAATACTTGATACACAAATTGGAAATAGAATTTAGGCCCTTTCTCCAATCAATAAATAAAAAGTGTTTCCCTTCCCCCTCACCTGGCCAGCGCAGCCATTAGCTCCTCCTCCTTCTTGGCCAGCTGGGCTCGGAGCTCGGCTATCTGGGCCTGCAGGTCAGCCATCTGGTCATTCAGCTCCGTGGAGTCTCCCTCCAGCTTCCTGCGGTTCTTTTCCAGCTCTTGACGACTCTTCTCCTCCTTCCTCAGCCGGTCTGATGAGGGAGAGGAAACCAGGAACGTCTCAATACTTTAACGTGTCTCCATCCTGGTCTCAGATTGCTCTCAAAAAAGGCGCTTTTCAGGTCAGTACAGACGAAGGATAAGAGACAAGGAAAAGTGGTTCACCTCATAAACGTAGAATCTATGTCATTGCATGTCTACGGTCCACCTACCCTCCAGGTCAGTGATCATGGCCTCGTGCTTGTTCTTGAGTTTCTGCAGGCTCTTGGACTTCTCCTCCTCCTCAGTCAGGTTGGTGGTGAACTCTGAGATACGTTCCTCCAACAGCTTCTTCTCCTGCAAGTAAACAAATAAACCCCACACACGATTACAAAATAACAACCTCAGAAGGTTACACCAAGTCTGAACCATAAGAGCACAACCGGATATTACATTCCAAGATAACACCTAGTCCCTAATTTATTATTATTAAGTCCATGATTTCTTGCTTTATTGCTGGAATGAATGAATAACTGCCTAATTGATTATTTTACTCTTCCATCCATCTGAAAAAAACATGCTAATGCATCAACTTGTACTACAAACCTTATTGAGTTTGTTGTTCTGGTCATCCAGCACCATGACATTCTCCTCTATCTTCTTCAGCTTGGCATCTGTGGTCATCTTCTCCAGCTGCAGCTTCTGCCTGGCTGCCTCCTCCTCATCCAGCTGCTGCTCCAGGTCCTACAGACAGATGAGGGAGAGAGATGGAACGTTTTCATTCAGATGTTTTCACCTCAATTCCTTCCATCACTCCCTTCCTCTCCAAGTTAAAAGCGCCACACCCCTTGGAGGGTGAAATGGAAAGGGAAATGAAAACCAGTGAAAATTGACAATTTGCAAAGGCAATTTAATAGAAATAAAGTTCATATAGTTACATGTGACTGACGGGTTTGGACCACAAGGCTCAATTAACAAGGGAAAGTTAGTCCACCATAAATAATATAAAAAACTACCGTGATGTTGGTCTGCATCTTCTTCCGCTCAGTCTGTAGCTGGGTGACCCTCTCCTCTTCCTCCTCCACTCTGGACTCCAGGTCGTGGAGGATCTCCTCCAGCTCCTGCTTCCTGGTGGCCAGCTTGGAGCGCATCTCCTCTGCCTCGGCACACAGCTCTGTCTCCGCCTGCAGCTGCTCCTGCAGGGCCTGTTTCTCTGCATTCAGCTGGGAGGGAGGGGGGGGGGGGGAAATGTGTTAGAAACAGGGCA
Organism: Salmo trutta; assembly: GCF_901001165.1. Taxonomy (NCBI): domain Eukaryota; kingdom Metazoa; phylum Chordata; class Actinopteri; order Salmoniformes; family Salmonidae; genus Salmo; species Salmo trutta. The sequence continues at coordinate 68,366,150 of NC_042970.1, forward strand.
ATGATACACAGCAAGGCTGAAATGCTGGTTGGTTTATGATACTATGGTGTTAAATGGTATGGGAAGTTACTCACTCCATCCATCAACAATGTATAAGACACTAGGAGCGATTTCCTGGACAGATTAAGCCTTGGACTAAATAGCAAACTCAATGGAGAATCTCAGTTAAATGCTTTTTAGTCCAGGACTAGTCTGTCTGGGAAACCACACCAATAAGACATAATTGTTCTGAGTGTACCAGTCATTACCTTACATTGGGGCTTAGTCTAAATCCATAGAAATAGAATTACTTGAAGTGACACTCCATACCTGTTGCTGCTTGGCCTCAAACTCCTGCAGCTGCTCCTCAGCTTGCTGCTGCCTCTCCTTGGTCTTCTCCAGCTCATCCTCCCTAGCCTGCATCTCCTCCTCCTGCCTGGTCACCTGCAGCAGAGGCTTCACCTGGGGGAGTAGGGGAAGAGGATGGGGACTCAGAACAATGTAAGTAGCTGAAGAGTAGGGGGTGAGGTCTGCAACACTGATATTAGGACGCTCCCATATTGACTTGCAACAGTGCGTGTACCTTGGTGAAGAGCCTCCACCACTGCCAGTTCCTGAGTTTGAGGTAAGCAGCACAGTTCCTCTGGATCACCTTCATAGCAGTCAGCTGCTGCTGTCTCTTTGTGAAGGCTCTGGAGACAGAAAAAAGACGACGTTCATCAATCTACATGATGTTATTGGAATATGTGTTCATAGCACGCTCACACACCAACTAATATACAGTAGAAAACCACAAGCCAAACCTATGCTAGCTACTACGGTAAATGGCGAGTTCCTTACTTGCGGGCCACGTATCCACGACACCAGGACTGGAAGCTGATGATGATGTCGGTGATCTTAATGTCCCTCTCCTCCTCCAGGTGGGCCAAGACGCCAGCTCGGAAAAACACCTTACTCTGGCCAATCCGGAACAGGTTGGAATCCAGCTCCAGGGCCTTGATCTGGGAAGAGGAAGTAGAGAGGATGACATTTGGGAATGACATAGGAAGACTGCTGAATGATGGTTTGTTCTGACGCCTCTTACCATGAGCACACAGGCTTGTTTGCCGTCCATGAATCCCTTGGGAATGGCATTGGGAGTGAGGATCTCATATCTGGGAAAACAGGAGAAGTTAAAGATAAGACACTGAAAAGCAGTAACAGGCTATGCTGACAGCGAAGCTGACCACACAAAGATAAGTTCCCGTGGTTACCTCTGTCTGAACTCCTGGAAGACGATGCGGTTGGGGAAGCCCTGTCTGCAGATACGGATCCCCTCCAGAACTCCATTACACCTCAGCTGGTCCAGAACCAGGTGGGGCTCCAGCTTACCAGCCTCACAGTGACAAAGTGAAGAGCCAGGATTTTAAAATATATGTGCTGAAGCAAAGACCAACTGCCTATGTCTCGTATTTATTATATAAGTTTATAGTGAAAAACACTCATTGATCAATGGAAGATTTGATGACTGCAGACACCATACCTTCTTCTCGTGGTTGGGGATGATGCAGCGGACGAAGTTGGGGTTGGTGTTCCTGAGAGTGGTCATGAGGTTGGACAGCTGCTCCTTGTAGAGCTGGCCCACCGTGCGGAACATGCCCTTACGGATCTTAGTGGCCCCGTGCATCCCCCCGTCAGACATCCCAGCAACTTTGTCCAGGCCCACAATACGGTCCACTGAGAGAGAGAATGAAAAGGAGCAACAGGATCATAGATAACACTTAACTCATCTTTCACCAAGTACTTTCAGTTCAAACATACAGAAAGGTTGCTGCAGTTCTATTGGCCAACACCAATCATGCAGTTCCATGTACCAACAGTAGGTGACATCACACTATTAGAGTCTACAGCCCAACCCAGTTACTTTCTAGTCTAGTGGAGGCTGCTGAGGGGAGGACGGCTCATAATGAATGGTTTTCATGCATTTGATAACCATCGTTATGAGCCCTCCTCCCCTCAACAGACTCCTCTGGTCTAGTCAGCTCTCAGTATCTCACGAGACTTACCGTCTCTCCAAAGCTCTGACACAAACTTGTCAGTGGACTGGTTGAGCAGCGTGGCCACGTTGTCATTCAGGGGGTCCATGTTCTTCATCAGCCACTCATCTGCCTTGTAGTCCACCTGGGGAGAGGGGGGGGGGACCATTTTGTGATCACATAACTTATTGACTGGTCAGCTGTGGTATTACCAATTTGCTCAGGTTCAAGATAAATAAGGGTTGCAAAATTCCCAGTTTCAGAAATCCCGGTTGTAGGATCGCTGAAAAGTTTCATATAGTCCCGAATTTTACCACCCAATTAGTGATTGATAGATTCACCACGAGTGGTGAACTGACCTTTCCAGCGTAGTGGATGATGCAGAAGTCAGCAGAGTCCTTGAGTTTCTTGGGCTTCTGGAACTTGGGGTTGTTTCCCTGCTCCTGAACCACCTTCTCCACAAAGCTCTTGTCCGTGGCCTTGGGGAACCAGCACTCTTCATCCAGCAGAGCCAGCACACCAGGGGGACTGGCCTAGGAACAGCAGTGAGAAAGGTGGAGACATAAATCCAATGCATGTTGGGTAGTGCAGGACATTTAAAACATGCTAACTTTAGGGGATATTGACTTGCATTGGTTTTTTTGGGGGGAAAAAATGCTCAAGTTTACCTGGCTGCTGTCACCAAATGTTAACAAAACCAAAGGATGGATTGCTGTTTATGCTTGTCCAAAGACAATGTGTAATTTGGAACAGAACAAATCACATAAGCCTCAGGTCCATTAGGGAAGAGGTGGTAGTGGCAATATTCTTACATGCTTCTCGATGAGGTCGATGCAGGGCTGCAGGTCCAGGCCAAAGTCGATGAAGCTCCACTCGATGCCCTCCCTCTGGTACTCCTCCTGCTCCAGGACGAACATGGTGTGGTTGAACAGCTGCTGCAGCTTCTCGTTGGTGTAGTTGATGCACAGCTGCTCAAACGAGTTCAGCTACAGGAGAAAGCGGGGAAAAGACAGAAGGTACAGATTAATTAGACAGACCTTTTTGGTGGGAACTTAGAAATGCAACGTTTATCTTAATGTGAGAAAGCAGTAAATATGTCCACGCAGCATCTAAATAGAGATGAAGATACATTTTGAAAAGCAATTGACAATGACCACTCACGCCAATCCATTGTTTTGTATTCAATGACCAACAAACAAACCCCTTTCCCACGATCTTCATCTCACCTCAAAGATCTCAAAGCCAGCGATGTCCAGGATGCCGATGAAAGAGGCTCCCTGTCTCTTGGTCTTGTCCAGGGCCTTGTTGATCCTCATCACCAGCCAGCGGAACATCCTCTCGTAGGAGGCCTTGGCCAAGGCCTCCACCGCAAACTCAGCCTGCTCCTGGGTCTGGGCCTTCTGAACGTAGTCCCTGCCCACCTTGATCCTGGGGGACAGGATGGCCCGGGTGAAGTCGGTCACGTTCATGCCCAGCAGGTGGCACACTTTCTGGGCCGCTGAGGGCAAGAGAAAGGGGTGGGTGAGTGGGTGGTGCTGGATGAATGGAGAAGGTAAGGGATTGTAGAAGCCATGAAGGAGGGTTGCAGGAGACAAAGTCTCATTAAGGACCCACGTGGTAGAGGAGAGGGTGCACACTTTTGTTCCAACCCAGAACACACTTGATTCAATTAAATCACAGAGCTCTTGATCAGTAGAAACAGGTGAGTTAGTGCTGAATTAAAAGAAATTGTAAAAAAAAAATAAAAAAAAATCAAATGATTAGTGAAAATCAGATGTAAAGTACCTGTGTCATCGGGCATGGAGGCCTGGTCAGAGTTACGCTCCTTCTTGAAGCTCATGTTGCCCAGCTGGAGAACGGCAGACACAGTTTTCAGAAGACCTGACGGAGAACAAGACCAATCAATCACAATACATCCGTTATTTACAGAAACTGCATTGATCTTGAAAAAGCTATTTGAAAACTGTAGTATTCCAGGCTAAGAATTAGGTGTAACAGAAGGGAGTTTGTGTACCTATCCGCTCCTCCTCTGGGATGCTCATGATGTTGAAGGCGTCCATGGTCTCCACAAACAGGTCACGGTCCTGCTGACCAGGGATGGTCACGTTCCCGTGGGTCAGGAAGCGGTAGTTCTTGTAGTCCTCCAGACACAGCTCAGCTGGTTAGAGAGACAGAACACATTATAAAAAAGGCAGATACATGTGTTAGTTATTATAAGTTATAAAGCATATCTGCAGGCTTCAAGTAAAAAGTGTTACTGGATATAATTTTATTTAAAATCAACTTATTTTACAGTCCAACCATTATACTTATAATAATGGCCGGCATGTAGACTAGCGGTTAAGAGCGTTGGGCCAGTTGCCGAAAGGTTTTTGGTTCAATGTGCCCTTGAGCAAGGAACTGATCCTAATTGTTCCTCTAAGTTACTTTGGATAAGAGTTTTTGCTAAAATGACAAGTAATAATTTCCCCGTACCCCCCCCAAAAAAATGACATAGCATAAACATTGATATAAAATGAGTTTGTTGGTCACTCACAGCGCATTTTGTCCCCAGCTCCTGTGAGCATGTAATAGAAGACGTGGAAGGCTCTTTCATCCTTAGCCTGTCGGATGGCTCTGGACTTCTCCAGCAGATCTGGCAACATGGTTCGTCAAGAAAAAAACTCCACCAGACAACCAATAAGTTGTGGAATATTTGATGTTAATTAATGTTACAATCCTTAGTTGCTACATCAATTTTTGGACTTATAAATTAGTGTTATATACCCATTGATTCTTGAAGAATAACTTAAACTGCCTCGTTAGCTTAGCTATACTGCCATGCACCCTCAGAACCCAAAATATAAGCTTGTTTGACTCCAATGCTTGTAAACAAATGTAAAACGTTAAAGACTGTACAGCTTCAAGACATGGCTAAAATGTAAATGTTGCCATCATGGGATGGTCAGACCTCACACCCATAGCTCTATCAATGAATTTGTGTGTGTTTATTTATCCAAGCCCATCCCTCAGCTTTTTCAACTAACCATTCCAGCTTGAAGGCTGTATACGTCCTTCAAGAGCTATGAAGACGCATTGATCGAAAGGATACAAGTTTCAATGTTGGCTCCCACAATATATCCATTGACGTCAAAGTTGATCCGGATAAACTTCCCCTAGAAAGAGAGCGAAGGCGAGATCTGTCACTTGTATGACCAGGTGGCAGTGGATCCAGTTACAGTCAATACTGGTCTCGTCATTAACGTCACCACATAATTGCGCAAAGATGCCAAAAAAAAAAAAAAAAAAAAAAAAAGGTTCTTACGAATCTGGAGGAGTTGTCATTCTTGACCGTCTTGCCGTTTCCAAAGGCCTCTAGGATGGGGTTAGCCTGCAGAAGTTGTTTCTCTAGCTCCCCCTGGTGACAAAACATACATGCAGCAGATTCACAAATATACTCACAGGTGATACCAAATGTTATCATTATGGCAGTAGGACGGCAGGATGACTCAACATGAGCATTCATGCAGTAAGATGCTGCAACTACTTAATTCATTGCCGCAAGCATTGCATTTCATCTTGGCGAGAAGCATTGGGAGCACCCGCTTGACTCCATGTGTTAGTCGTGGAACTACAGGCATGTTATGCACACGTACACTCAGTGGCCACTTTATTAGGTATGACCATCTAGTAGCGGGTTGGACCCGGGGCATCAATTCTACAAGGCGTTGTGTTCAAATGTTGCTCAATTGGTATCAAGGGACCTAATGTGCGCCTGGAAAACCCTTCCCCACAGCATCAGTCTGTACCGTTGACCCCAGGCAGGATGGGTCCATGGACTCATGCTGCTTACGCCAAATCCTGACTCATCAGCATGACTCAACAGGAACCTGGATTTGTTGAACTAGGGAATGCATTTCCACTCCTCAAGTGTTCAGCGTTGGTGATTGCGTGCCACTGATAGGAGTGGAACTGTGTGGTCGTCTACTGAAATAGCCCATCCGTGACAAGGATAGAGGAGTTGTGCATTCCACCGTTATTTGCCTGTTTGTGGCCCTCCTGTTAGCTTGCACGATTCTCCTTCGACCTCTAACAAGCCGTTTTCACCCACAGGACGGCCGCTTACTGGATGTTTTTTGTTTGTGGCACCATTCTCTGTAAACCCTAGACACTGTCGTGAGAGAAAAGCCCAGGAGACCAGCCATTTGAAATACTGGAACCGGGGCGCTTGGCCCTGACAATCATACCACGCTCATAGTGGCTTAGGTTACTCGTTTTGCCCATTCTAACATTCAATCAAACAGTAACTGAATACTTCAATGCTCGTCTACCTGCTTTTTATAGCAAGCCACGGCCAGTTGACTCACTGTCTGTAGGAGCAAACCATTTTTCGTGAATGTGGTGGAGTACCTAAAACTGTCCAGAGTGTATATTGCCTTAGATGAGTTTATCATAGACATAAATTAGCAGGTGTGCATAGCTGTAAGCAGTAAACAGCAGGATATGCTACCATTATGATACAAATCAAGAAAGTATGACCCCAGGGAAGCTATAATTTCCTAATAAACCCCCACACTCATTCATGTTAAATAGTCCACATTCCGACACACTCTCCCGTCCCAACCACAAGCCCAGCCTTACACAAGCACAAAAGATAAGCACTTAAAGTACATTCGAGACAGTCGCCGAGATCCCAAGACAGCACACAGGCATGGAACACCCAAAACAGATAAATCAGCTTGTTGTTGTTGACCGCTTGTTCTAAGACCAACCAGATGAGGTGAACAAAGGCCCGGGAGTGGGGTGGGACAGGTCAGACAAACATGATTGGGTTACCCCTTCACTACTAGTGTGGCCTGACTCACGAGCACTTTGCTGATGGCTAAACACACACACACACACACACACACACACACACAAACTTAAATTTGATTCTAGGGCTGTGTTTACACAGCATCCCAATTCTGATCTTTCCCCCCCTCACTACATATCAGATCTTTTTCAGAGCTGATCCGACTGGTCTTTTGACCAATTAGTGAAGAAAAAAATTGATCAGAATTGGGCAGCCTGTGTAAACAGTTCCGAAGCATTGTTACTTGATCTGCTTTAGTATGCAGTCATTTGAAATATCATGCAGTACTCTTTTCGGCCTAAATCTCTAAGGTGTTAAGCTTTCGGTATAACATAACACTTCATCACACCTCAAAAACATCCTTTCACCTGTACATTACACCACCACACAGCTTGCATACAGACTGCAGTTAGTAGAACATACATTTACATCAAGGGGGGAAAAGACGCTGGCAAGCGGGAGAGATGGCGAGCGAGAGGGAGCGATTAACTCACATGTGCTAATGCTGCACCCTAGAGATGGGAACGATGGATAAGAGAAAGAGAGTTTATCACAAGTACTAACCTACAGTGGTTAAAACAAACTAATACAGTGTCACGCAACTGAGTCATTACAGTCCCATCCAATGTCAATGGGCTGTATTCAACAACCCAAATTCAGGAAATGGGTCCCTATTCATAAAGTGTATCAGTAGGAGACAGTGCTGATCAAGGATCAGGTTGCCCCGTCCATGTAATTTCGCTCATATTGAGAGCTAAAATGCTAAAACTGGTCCTAGATCAGCGCTCCCTCAGACGGTTTATGAATACGGGCCCTGGTGACTGCAGGGAGGTGAGGCAGGCAGGTCCGGACCTGAAACAGGAATGTTAGGAACAACTACCCTGACTACCCAGAATAAGTACAGGGGGATGAGAAAATGAGCAGCAGCACAGGACAACTACAGGACAGAATGGGGGTGTAGGACGAGGGGGAGTGAGGAGGTGAAAAGGAGGGATGGTACTGACCTGGTCTTTCTTCGACTTAAAGGAAGAGGCAACGTGTGCCAGATACTGGATCACTTTCTTGGTGTTCTCTGTCTTTCCAGCTCCCGATTCTCCTCTGCAGGAAAGGAGAGAAAAAGGGAGAAGGAGAGAAATTAGATAGAAATGAGAGGGAGGGAGAGAACAGGAGTTGCTGATTGAAGATGGGAACAGACGGCAAAAGACATCTCATAGGCGCTAGACAACAAGCATAAATAAAAACACAGGGAAGATTGAGCAGAGACATAGCTTACGTGCAGAGGATGGACTGATCTTCACGATCTGAAATAGAAGACAGAAAATACATGTGAGTGTGTGCGTGTGTGTGAGTGTGTGTGCGCGCATCACAGGTGTGTATGTGGCACAGGTGTGAGGCATCACATTCTCTCACCCTGCATCATACTCCTGTAAGCGTTGTCTGTGATGGCGTAGATGTGAGGGGGCATCTCGTGTCTCTTCTTGCCCTTGTACATCTCTATGATGTTCTCGGAGTAGATGGGAAGGTACTTGTAGGGGTTTATCACCACACAGAAGAGGCCAGAGTAAGTCTGCAAGTTACAAGAGAAGGGACTTTGAGCACACAGGCAACACTAACCATCTATACCAAGATTCTGACCCAAATCTCTCACAATATGGCAAAATCGGCTGTCCAGAGTGCTGTGTATTTATTGAAATGTAAATTGTTCTGGATACATGTGTTATTTTACACGCATGTACGCGTATTTATGTGGACTCTGTCTTTATGTAAATATGTGCATATGAAGCATGCAAAACACTCACGTAGATGAGGCCAGAGTAGTAGCGGTCCTTGAGGTTGTGCAGCACTGAAGCCTCGTTCAAACACGTGAGCTCAGCCATGTCCTCCACCTTACTGAACTTGGGAGGGTTCATCTTCTGGATATCGTCCTTGTTCACCGTCACCTTCTTGCCTGTATCGGCTAGCTCCACCACACACTCCTCTCCCTTCTCTTCCTTGACGGAGCCGGCCACGAACCCCAGCGTCTCCGAAGGGATCCATACCAGCTTCTTGGTGGCCCAGTCGGCCTGGTCTAGGGGGTTGGCGACCTTACCGCCGTCTCTATAGAGGAACTTGTCCGCTTCCGACATGGTGGCTGTAGGACGAAGACAATAACAACGATAAGACCAACCAGGAGGTAGGCTGGAGAAAGGAAAGTGAGCCAGAACATAGTGGAGAGGAAAAACACGAGTCATGGAAACACCCAGTGAAAAATAAATTGATGATCATGGTTTGGCCCAGGAGTTTGTCCTGAACACATGACCGGATTTATCGAGTTTGGCTTCTCCCTGTACAATAACTGATTTGCTTCTGACATGGCTGTAGAATGGATACGGAAAATAGGACAAGTGTCCCGAGAAAAAAATAAATGCAGACATGCTGAGCTAACCTATGATTGTTACAGCCCAGCAAATTATTTTGGTCGAAATGCCTTACTTTAAAGTGAGGGGCAACCACAAACAGCATGCAGGTGCAGTTCGGACCTTTCCAAATGACTAAAAAGGTACAGCTCAACTGATGTCATTATTTTGGTCATACGGCATCCCATTCCTTGGATTTAATACCTTAGAGACGATTGAGTGAAATGTTTCAGTGTATAATTCACTCAACCCGTCTAAGTTCAGGTCATATGCACAGCATGGACCTAAAATTTACATTTAAGTCATTTAGCAGACGCTCTTATCCAGAGCGACTTACAAATTGGTGCGTTCACCTTATGATATCCAGTGGAACAACCACTTTACAATAGTGCATCTAAATCTTTTAAGGGGGGGGGGTTAGAAGGATTACTTTATCATGGACCTATATCAAATTACTGAAACCATTTCAGAACGCGTGATCATTGTTGAGAACGCTGAACATGAGCTTGTTCTACAAGGTTAAACATGCGATTCCCATTTGCTGAAAATGCATTGTTATGCGTGAAATAAACATGTGTTACATGAAACGTGCATCTCAGGAATATTTGCAGGCACACGCACGGCTGCACGCTAGAGGTTGTACTACGAGGTTGTACTACGGGGTTGTACTACGAGGTTGTACTACGAGGTTGTACTACGAGGTTGTACTATGAGAACGATCCTCTGTAAGCTTGGTAGATTTTCTCATGAGACGCGTTATGGACTGACTTTGGCCAGCATAAACTGGATCAGACTCTAAATGGGTTGTGACAATCAGGAATTGAGCATGCACACATCATTGGAGTCACACACACACACACACACACACACACACACACACACAAAACCAGTGACACACCTTTCCATCGTGACCTTTGGCACTTACAAGCTTGTCTTTCTCACTCCTGCTTCCCTCTACATGACGAGACAACTTCTGGGCATTGACCTGGTGCTCCCTACATAGACACTTCTCTCCCACAACTGTTCCATACATTGCATCTTAACCTTTCTCTTGTCTTCCTATCCCTTAATAACCAAAAACAGAACCCTCCCGGTATTGCTTGATGCCTATGCTCGATGAAGTTGACATGAAGAGACTACCTAGAACTTTGCCTAATAAGAAAACGCTTGGTTTTTGTTTTGTTGCAAAACAATTTGCTATAATGAATGCACCCCAGCTGTCATGTATTACATAACGTTGTCTTAAGGACAAGTAATGAGCGGTGGACCAGTCAGAGGAAGACAAATGAGGGCTCCCCAACTTCCTTGGAAGGGGAACAGAAAACAGGACAGCCAGTGAGGAATGTCTGGAGCAAGTTTAGACAGAGACATTCCATTATACTCAGACACCACTCCCTTAAGAACAGACGCCACGTCCCTTTAAGAATACCTTCACTCTTCAGGTTAAATTGATGAATATAGACATCCACATCTTAACCTAATACTTCCCCCTTCCATCCTTGGGCCTGTATTCATAAAGCGTAGCAGAGAAGCCCTAGTGCTGATCTAGGATAAGGTCCCACTTGTCCATAATCTTATTCAATATGATCCAAAAGGCTGATCCTGGATCAGAACTCCTAGACTGAGGTGCTTTATGAATACAGACCCAGGTATTCTAGGTCAATTTCTATCTGCTTGCGTCTCTAGCTATGACCCTTTCAAGGGTGTGTGTGTGTGTGTGTGTGTGTGTGTGTACATACTCATGGGCCTCAGGCTACAAGTATAGACTACAACGCCCAGTCGTAACCAGTTTTTACCTCCATGGTAACATTGTAATTACATTCCAGGTGAGATCAATATCTTAAGGATTACATAACTTGTACAGGGTTGCCTTGTCCACCATTATAATTCTATGTCTCTTAGGCTGTATTTACACAGACAGCACAATTCAAATCTCCCAATTTGTCTTTTGACCAATTAGATTAGATCTGAAAAAGATCTATGGTGAAAAGATCTTAGGTGATAGTTCAAAAGACCAATAAGTGGAAAAAAGATCAGAATTGGGCTGTGTGTAAACGCTGCCTTATACTGGGTGAAGGCTAATGAAGCTGTGTCCAGATCTATTTCAAGGTTTTCTCCTGCTTCCATGCAAAACATCACCGCGTGTCGATCATGTCACCCTTAGCGCGTGAGGTGGTGACACAAAACAGTGTTTGTGTCTAACCCCTGTTCCCAACCCCTGTCCCCCCTATCAGGGAGAAAGTGTGAAATAATAGGGACAGAGAGAAAGAGGGAGAGAAAGGGGGATAGAGAGGGATGAGAGAGGGACAGAGCGATAACATCCAGCTGGATAACATCCAGGTGTCTCTAAGTTCATTATGGGCTCAGACTGATGCTCTGATTAAAGACAGAGGGGGAGGATCAGCTCAAGGATCTCTGTGTCCATGCTGTTGGCTGCCCACTACATGTGCCAGCAGGAGTGGACTACTAAACCAGAGTAAACCAGTGTGAGTAGACAGCTGAAAAAAAGAAAATCAGGACTGTTCCCACTCATAATAACCCACGCATGCTACCCTGATCCCAGATCAGTTTGTGCCGTCTCGCCAACTCCTTGTCACTGAGACCGAACATGACAAGAAGTTGGCACAAACAGATCTGGGATCAGGCTGATCTCATGCACATAAGCCCCATCTGAAACACATAGGAGGAATGGGTCCTCGTGGGAGACATGAGGAAATGCAGACAAGACGACCATGAGAATGTGAGACTCACATGAATGTGGGTTTTCAGCAACAAAGTGCTAACTGTGGGCCAACTTCCACAGGAAGTTGCGTGATATGGTGTTGCAGTGTTGACATGCATTTCCTGAGGGTCTTATTGCCCAACTTCAGTCTAGAAAGGACACTACTGACATCCACAATTGATGGTACCCATTGTCATAGTGTTAAGAGGATCAGAGAGTAAGCCCATACAGTGGGCTGTGACTCGAGGATTTCCTATTCACCTTTCAACTCGTATGACTGACTTGTCAACTCAAATGACTAGTGTGTCAATTAAAAAAAAAGGGCAATTACACCACTTTTCAACCTAATTTCCATTATCTCCAGCACAACACCAGTGTCCATCTACATATTTGAAAAATGCACATACATGTTTAAAAGTTGCTGGAGATAATGATTGAGGTTGAAAAGTGGCAGAATTGCCCTTTAACACAACTCCTTATCCATTCACTCGAGGGACCCGGCATGGTTCGTCTTGCAGTTGCCCGATTAGATTTCCGTGCATTGGGTCTAGATCTGGGTTCAAAAAGTACTTTAACAGAGAAGGTAAGAAAATGCTAACATGTCATATAAACCAGCGGGAAAAATAAAAATGTATTTGGCAGGCCGGTAGCCAATGCTTTGCGGCCTGGTGGTTGGGAAACCCTGCTATAAATCCTGTATGGCAACTCATCCAACTCTGCTATCAACCAGTATCATTTACCCATGTTATGTAGTCATTGTATCTCAAAACTGTTGTCAGACAGCATAATAAAGTCCTATAGCTCAAGCTGCTGCAGATGGAGGTGGCATGTGGCTGTCTGTTAAAAGGGCAGGGGGAAGCCAAGCTAAAGACTGGATTGAATGGAGGCCAAGAACACAAGTGTGTAGAGGTGTTGAAACGTGTTTCTGAGGACAGCAGGGCAGGCCTGTCAGAGATAGACATTAGCCAGTGGTGACCTCATCACACCTGGTTTTAAACAGCATTTTGGAGAAAAAAAAAAATGTATTACATAAAATATATATATATATTTTTTTAAATAGGTCAAATACTAGCTGGGCTTAATTTCATGGCACAATGGAACCAATGAAATAGTCCCAACAGTGCAAACAGCACCCATCTGGCACTCCAGGTAGGCTTAATGCCCCCCTATTTAAAACCTTGACTCTTAGGTAGATGTAAAATGTAAATTTGGGACACTCCAATTAGTATGTGTTTCATGTCATATGGTATGTATTCATTTGTGGATGGCCATCATTTCATGTGATGTTACAAATTCCAATTTGTTGTCAGCAACGTTAGCTAGGTGGCTAACGTTAGCTGGGGTTGGGGGGTTAAGGTTAGCCAACATGCCTAGCTGCAGAGTAGCTAAAAAGTAGTCGGAAAGTTGCTAAAACTGTCCGTGATGAGATGCGAACACACAACCTTTGGGTTGGAAGAAATTCGCTTTATACTCCTGCCTGCTCAACCACCCTACTTTATTTTTTGTCTTAAGTAACCTTCTGTCATACGTAACTATTTTTTATTTTACCTTTAACTTGCATCCTTTCGGTTACTAGTCCAACGCTCTAACCACTAGGCTACCTGCTGCCCTACTATACCAAATGTAACATACTAATATGAGTCCCCCGGATTTACATTTACTATATTACGTGTAGTCTGACACCAGGCTGTCTCTTATCTAGTTAATGCAGGTACTAGGAGTGGCAGGCATTAACATTAGTATCTATTAAAAAAAAATGGGTGGGGGAAGTAACTAAGCAAGATGGTAGATATGATTAGTGCAATCATATAATTCTATTTTAAGGTGTGTATGGTCTAGTCCCCAAGGAAGGACTCGATTCCTACCAGGAACATTGCATTCTGCTAAATAGCTTTAAGACAGTGCAGTGGCCTGAGTAGGACATTCAATGAACTGAATACAGGTTTGACTCAAAAGTTGAATGCCACACCTTTACCAGACGAAACAACGCAAACACGAGACCCAGTATTTCAGGTGCCAAAACAATTTGAATGCAAGTGTGTGCAAATTGTGTATCCTTAGGGCAGGCAGATCCATATCAGGGCGTGCGTGCGTGCATTTTGTGCTCCAACCAACCCTCCAAGCCATGGTCTCAAATTACAACTTCAAAACAAGACAAGCAAACATCAGATAAATTGGCAGTGTTGGAGAGCAGTGAACTCCATTTAGTCCAAATGTATATTTTTCCACATCAGACCTGCCTAATTCTCACTTGAAACATGGTTTGTTTAATAGGCTAAAATATACATTTTCCTCAGAAAGAAAATCTGAAATGTCAGACTACAAATTGCAAGAACAAATCACTTTGGGATCATAATTAAACAAAGTGTATTTTAGCCTTCAGTTGAATAAACCATGTGCTTTTTTAGGGTAGCTTTAGTGTAGCTTACCTTCTTTCAGTGTGAAATGATTGGTAGCTTAGTAAGCTATATTTTCAGTTTAGCTTCCCCAAAACAATAAATTGGTCAAAGTAAAAGTGCACTACTACAGGGTTGATGGCTGTGGTTTGGAATAGCCACCTAGTTTGGGCAGCAGAACATAGGATTGGACACCGGCTGGGTATTGTCATTGTTAATTACTTGTCAGGACAAGGTGAAATAATCATTGTTTGTACAGGTAGCCTACAATTGGTTTACCCTTGCAGATGCTGCCATCCAGGTTAGCTTTACTCAATGGCTATACTCAAACTGTCACAGTGCAAGTTTGACAGGACTAAATGTGAAATGACTAGAAAGAGAGAGTATCAATATTAAGTCCCATCAACTAGCAATGTAGTTTGCAATTTGTCCAAGTGTCCCTTTGTTACTACCACCGACTACGTCCTCACCTGAAGCAGTGACACGGCTACCTTGACGTCGAGTAGTGCGGATGCTGCTGGACGAATCACCTTCCGATCTACATTCGCGATGTAACGCAAAAGCGCACATGACACAGAACTAATAAAAATAACCTACTTGTCTGTCGTCGTTTGTAGAGTTTCCCGCAACAGACTTCGAAGAGAGCACTAACATATTATAAATAGATCTCATCCCACGAGGATTACAGAGGGACCGACTGATAGGTAACCTTGATAAAATAAAAATAAACTTACCTTCTACTCGGTTGTAGGCACTACGGGGTGAATTCGTTTGCTCTACCGGTTTCCGTGTTTGCAAAGGCAACTTCTTCCGCGCGACAACAAACTCAAGAAACCCTACTGCAGATTCTTTCCTTCTCAATTATCTCCCTTTCTGTTGTCTCTGCGCCGGGCGTGACTGAAATAGGGTGGACATATCTAAACTATGATCCGCCCACTTTATCATTCACAGGTGAGAAGGGTCTGACTGCGGCCCACGTCCTCGCCAAGACTAGGCAAGAAACGCCCACGCCCATAGAAACCCACCCCCTCTTGTATTGGCTATTGGCTACTTACATTTGAGTAATTTAGCAGATGCTCTTATCCAGAGCAATTAGGGTTAAGTGCCTTGCTCAAGTGCACATCGATAGATTTTTCCCGTAGTCTGGTCAGGGATTCGAACCATCAACCTTTCGGTTACTGGCCCAACACTCTTAACTGCTAGGTTACCTGCTGTCCTTGTAGCATTTTAGCTAAGCCTAACCCTTGTCCTGATCATAACCTCATTCTCCTATTCCGCTACATTAGGTCTTCTACCTGACACATGGATTATCCTAACCTGCTAGTTAATTATGCTAACCTGCTACATTCGTTCTCCTAACCTGCCACGTTAATTATCCTAATGTGCTACATTAGTTCTCCTAACCTGCCACGTTAATTATCCTAATCTGCTACATTAGTTCTCCTAACCTGCCACGTTAATTATCCTAATCTGCTACATTAGTTCTCCTAACCTGCCACGTTAATTATCTTAACCTGCCATGTTATTTATTCTAACCTGCTATGTTAGTTCTGCTAACCTGCCTCGTTAATTATCCTAACCTGCCACATGAATTATCCTAACCTGCTACTTTAGTTCTCCTAACCTGCGACAGGGTTTCTCTGGGTGTTTCAACCCGGGACAGTTCACCATACTGCAGGTAGGTATTTGCGCCGCACCCTCCATGTATCAACCAACAACATCATAATGTGGTAGGAGAAATAGGGTGGGATTTGGAGGGATGATCATGCATATTGATGAGTTTGATTTGGTGAATTATCACTTTCTATTGTCAATTGCCAAAGAATAAACTACCAATACTTTAGCACCATAGTCAAATATCTAACACTTATCTCCAGCGGCACCCAGGCCAATAAATATTGCTATTAACAGATCTGTTTGTTACTTAACCATAATGGATGGTAAGGCTTGGGAAGGGGAGAGGAAGGGGTGTTGTGACAGAAGGTGAGCATCTGGTATGAGAGAGTAGAGTATGTGTGGAGAAATGCAGGAGTCTTGTTTGTACCTGCCCTTCCTGTAATTTTCTGTGCCAAGTCACAGAAGGCTTGGGGGCTGGAGAGGGGACAGGTGGGGGAGACAGTAGAAGCTTTGAGACCTTTAGCTGTTGGGAAGAGGGGTGCAGAAAAGTCTGATCTGCAGCCACTCCAAACATGGCCAGGGTGGGTTGGTGTCAATAAAGATACACTAATGATGCTGTAGTAGCATTTCTTCATCAATGTGATTGAAAACCTCACCATACAGGGTACACGTTTACTTATTTTTATCATTTATTAAAAACTAGGTGAACATTTGCATGCATTTGACAGACCCTGGCTGAGAGGTGCTGTGACAACTCAGTTCAGTACAATAGTCACTTTACCCCTACCTACATGTACAAATTACCTCGACTAACCTGTACCCCTGCACATTGACTCAGTACTCCCTGTATATAGCCTCGTTATTTTGTACTTTCGTTTATTTAGTAAATATTTTAACTATTTCTTGAACTGCATTGTTGGCCTTGTAAGTAAGCATTTCACAGTAAGGTCTATCGATGCATGTGACAAATTTACACACCCTAGGTTTACACCAAGCACATAGGGGCCACTGAATAACTCATAGCACAGACCACACTGGTTATTTTAGAATGGGCTTGAGTGGAAGTACATAAACTGACCTGTCTCAGACTTTCATTCTATTTCTCGCTCCTAATTTGAGCTTCCCTAAATCAAGTTAACTCTACCCAGAGAGGAAGAGACAAAGAGAGAGGGTTTACACTCCCGTCAAACTCAGTCCACAATAAACAGACCATCTGCCTTCCCACTTTTTGGACTCCCCCCAATGTTAGCCCAGAGACAAGACCATCTTGTCATATATACAGTATCTCTGCTTAGCAAAATGAAGGGAGGATATAACACAAATCAAACAGGTTTCCGTGCAGGGAATGCATTTAAACTTGAGCTCAGATCGTCATTCCTCAAATCATACTTCTCTTTGCAAAACCAAGGCTTAAAAGGCACTCTACCACAACCACCGCTTCCCCTAAGCAGCCACACCTCAAACAAACTGAACAAGGGTTATGAAGAGACAGGGGAAAACAGCAAATCACATGTTTCAATGAATCAGTTAACAAAGACTAAATTAGGAGCACCTGGGCCAGTGTATGCACAGTAATAGGGCATTCGTCACACCTGTGACATATTTATGCAACTTTTTGTCACATCATGAGAGAAGAATGAACCTCCAAAGGCTGTGTTTATACAGGCAGCCTAATTCTGATATTTTTTCCACTAAATTGGTATTTTGACCAATCGCATTAGATTGTTTCACATCAGCTATTTTTCAGATCTGATTGGTCAAAAGATCAATTAGCGAAAAAAAATATCAGAAGTGGGTTGCCTGTGTAAACAGAGCCAATTACAGACAGCCAGGTAAGGTGATATGACATGCCTCACAAACCGATCTGGTTAAAAAGCACACAAAAAAGATTCAGCAGGTAAGAGTATGAAAACTAGCCCCAGGCATGACTCAATAATCCCCAAACAAACATGTACCAATCTGTTTCAACCAATCATCAAGCGATACTGTCTTCCACTTTCTCAGTTCCCCAATGTAGGCATTTGTGACTTCTCTACCTAATATGGTCAAAGAGGCCCAGAGAATGAGTGAGAGAGTGGTAGGGAGGTGTGTTTCTTTGTGTTTGTTCTGTGGTGTCAAGTTACTTTTACAACCCTGCTATTACCCCATCCCCCTCTCCTCTCCTTCAATCAGCCTGGCATCAAAGTTGAACAGATAGGCTTCCGAGGAGGAGGAGGGCAGGCGTGTTGCAACAGTTGACACTAAAGTGAGAGTCACCAGCCACCACTGTCACGTGAACATATACTTATTAATTCATATGGTATCTGCAGTCCAGGGTAGAACCAATTTTGTTCAACTGCAGAGGACAGCTATTATGCAGTTACATTACCTGAGATTAACACCAGCCATTTTGATAAAACCAACCTGATTTACAGGTTAAATGTAAGGAGGAATTTGTCTGTCATACAGTAGTTCACTTCACAGTATTTTGTGCGTGTCACTTCACTCGTAATATCCTGTTAGTCAATGTTGTACCACCACAGCGCATGGTTTGATGTAACACTACACAGGTTATGATGTAACATCCTGTCATCGGCTTCTGGACAACATAGGACAAAACAGGTTAAAAAGTGTCATGGGACTGTTAGTGGCTTTAACATACCATGTAGAGTTATTAGTGTAGTAGGACTACACATAGCAATACAATGAACACCTCCAGAGAGAGAGAGAGATCACTTTATATCACAAGCATCCAAAGACTGTTATTGGAGGGAATGGTCATGCCCAGTCATGTAATGTGGTTGAGTAATTTCACTGGGGGAACTGCAGACGCAGCACCCAGAGATGTGGAGCTGAGGCTGGGGTGGAGCGAGAGGGTGCATGGATGATTTGGAAGCTGCTTCTGGACGTGTTTCTGCACATCCACCTCTGCTGTGTTGAGAGAGGGAGGTGTGGCGCTGGCAAACTATGATGATTCAGTAGAGCAGTGTTGGGGGTTCTCATCACGTTGAATGAACAGGGCTCTCTCCTGTGGACGACTTCAGAAACTACAGGTACAGTGAAAGCAAAGTTACCGGAGAAATCCTCTCCTCTACCTGTTATAAAATAAAAACAACCGTTTGCATTATAATTTAGATTTATTATTCAGCATGCATTTTAACATTTCTTTAAATTGAAATGACATCCCATACCATCCTGTCTCCATAGCGCATCTTAAGGCAGATGCAAATAAAACTAAAATCTCCTTTCCACCCAAATAATTATTATTTTTATTCATTAGTGCAAAATAGCGAAACCCAATCTAATAAGAAAGGACAGTATAGGTCATTATTCACGTCTGTAATTAGATTTCTCCATTAGGATTTTTTTTCCTTTTTGTTCAGTGTTAAAAAAAAGCCAGTGGAAAAACAAATAAAACTAAAATTGGCAACAAGAAAAAAGTTCTATGCACGTTTGAATGGATTTAGGAAGGACATCTCTCAGGCGAAAAGAGTCCTAGTTTTGCAGCAGAAAAACATTGACATAGAAAGTATTTATGATATATGAGTATTAACAGGTGTAAAGTAGGTATAGTGTGTATATAGTTATTACTAAGATTAGACTAAGTTATTCTGTGACCATTTGAGAGGTTAGGGCAGGGGTGTCAAACTCATTCCATGGAGGGCCTAGTTTCTGTGGGTTCTTGGTTTTTCCTTTCAGTTAAGACCTAGACAACCAGGTGAAGGGAGTTCTTTACTAATTAGCGACCTTAATTCATCAAGTAAAAGGAAGGAGCAAAAACCACCCAGACACTTGGCCCTCTGTGGAATGAGTTTGACACTTGTTGGTTAGGGAGTACACAGAACCCCATGCAAGCATTAGGCAAGTAGGGAGAGGAGGGTGGTTTTATACTAAAAGGTCCA
Organism: Salmo trutta; assembly: GCF_901001165.1. Lineage (NCBI taxonomy): Eukaryota > Metazoa > Chordata > Actinopteri > Salmoniformes > Salmonidae > Salmo > Salmo trutta. Next base: position 68,385,987 of record NC_042970.1, read on the forward strand.
TTGGCAAAGTCTCCCCTCTATCGTTTTTAAATGGTTAAATTCAGGTTAAAAAGGCATTGTTATCCTCACGCTTGGAACAAGCAGAATACAGTAGTAGCAAGCATGGTGGAAACCAATGACACACCTCTCCTTTACACATTTTCATCTCCCTACTTCAACATCAAATAATACACACTTAACAAAAATGCAACATGTAAAGTGTTTCATGAGCTGAAATAAAAGATCCCAGAAATGTTTAATACGCACACGAAAAGCTTCTCTCAAATTTTATGCAAAAATTGGTTTAAATCTGTTAGTGAGCATTTCTCCTTTGCCAAGATATGCCACACCTGTCAGGTGGATGGATTATCAAGAAGCTGATTAAAAAGCATGATCAATACACAGGTGCACCTTGTGCTGGGGACAATAAAAGGCCACTAAAATGTGTAGTTTTATTACATAACACAATGCACAGATGTCTCACATTTTCATGGAGTGTGCAATTGGCATGCTGACTGCAAGAATGTCCTCCAGAGCTGTTGCCAGAGAATTTAAAAATGTTCATTTCTCTACAATAAGCCACCTCCAACGTCGTTTTTGAGAATTTGGCAGTACGTCCAACCGGCCTCACAACCGCAGACCACACCAGTCAAGGACCTGCACATCCGGCTTCTTCACCTACAGGACCGCCTGAGACCAGACACCCTGACAGCTGGAGAAACAGAGTATTTCTGTCTGTAATAAAGCTTTTTTTGTGGGGAAAAACTAATTCTGATTGGCTGGTCCACCCCCAGTGGGTGGACCTATGCCCACCCATGGCTGCTCCCCTGCCCAGTCATGTGAAATCCATAGACTAGGGCCTAATGAATTTAATTGACAGATTTCCTTATATGAACTCAGTAAAACTTAAATTGTTGTATGTTGTGTTTATATTTTTGTTCAGTATACATTCATCTTTCTACTGTTTGTGCGCATCAGTGGTTTTGCACCTCTTTCATTATCAGCCTTTTACATCTCTCCCTCTCCATTCAACATCAATACTACTACTAGCAAATAAATACAAATGACACACACAGATCTTTCCAACTTCCATCCACATAATACCCATCCGTGTCTTAACAGAGACCATCAATGAGAACCTCTCCTGATTATGGACAGACAGGACATGCAGACAGACAGTCTGAATAGGGCCAAAGCATTGGGAGCTGAAAGCTTAAAGAGACTGTTTTTAACTTCAACCAAGTACTAATGTGTTCCCTGTGGTATGAGGGACACACTTTAGTCACCCCAATAAAAGTATTTCAGCTTTGGCAGGAGACAGAGTGGAGGGGTCCCAGTTGAGTCCATCTTCAGATTGGAGAGGGTCCATTCATGGTCCAAGTCACACTGGGCACCAGTGGTCCAAGGGCTTGCGGGTTAAGGGTCAGGGGTTAGAGCGGGGCTCTCCAACACTGTTCCTGGAGAGCGCTCCTGTAGGGTTTCACTCCAACCCTTGATGTAACTACTAACCTGATTTATTTGATAAACCAGCTAATTATTAGAATCAGGTGTGGTAGATTAGGGTTGGGATAAATAAGTATATGTTCAGCTACAGTAGCTGCAGAAATTGCCCAACATCCAACTTTCATCTTCCTCCTCCTCCTCTTAGTTTTTGGACCCAGAGCCTGACTCTCATCTCCTTTCCTCCCTGCCTTTCTTCCCTTCCTTCCTCATAGTTCTTGGACCCAAAGTCTGTCTCTTTCTCATTTTTCCTCTCCTCCTGTCAGCAGTCGGAGACCTCGGAGTAGGTGTTGGAGTCACCTTCTGTTTTCCTTCGCTGGCGGACTGACTTCTCCTCATCCTAGAGGAACAACACACAGACAGTCACTACTAACAGTAGGGTGTGAGTGTGTGAGTCTGATGTTGATATGGGGTCTGTGTGTTACACGTACCGCCTGGAAGACTCCGTTCTGGCCCCACTCTCCAGGGGAGAGGTCATCGAGTTCCTGTTCCCCCTCTTCCTCCTCCTCCTCTTCCTCCTCCTCTTCTCTCACTGTGTCCATCCCGTCCTCCTCATACTCTGTCAGGCAGTCCGACTCATCCCCCGCTGTGGGACACACAGACACATTAATGCGCTATATGAAAGAGACCAGCCACACCGTAGCTCTAGCAACAAGACTGAAGATTGCCATGTGACGCACTACATGACCAAAAGCATGCTTGTCAAACATCTCATTAAAAAACCATGGGCATTAATATGGAGTTGTGACTTGTTGGAAAAGTGGCATCCTATTACGGTGCCACATTTAAAGTCACTGAGCTTTTCAGTAAGGACATTTTACTGCCAATGTTTGTCTGGAGATTTTATCCACCTGTCAGCAACAGGTCTGGTTGAAATAGCCAAATCCTCTAATTTGAAGAGGTGTCCACACCTATGTATATATAGTGTCTCTCTCCAGGTATATTTATATCGTAAAGGAGCTACAATTTAAGTAAAGATACATACAATATTTTTTTAAAAAGGTAACCAGGGCCCGTATTCACAAATAGTCTCAGACTAGGAGTGCTGATCTAGGATCTTTCCATATTAATCTTATTCATTATGATTTAAAAGGCAAACTTGATTCTAGATCAGCAATCCTGCCCTGAGAGGCTTCATGGACACTGGCTCTGGAGCTCTGATTTATTATTTTATTGCAGGACACTTGGAAGAGTTAGGAGACGGTAAAGAGGGAAACGGAGAGGAAGGGGAACGGCTCAAACCCTTATCGCCGTGGCAGCAGGGTTACTGCGCGACCAGACTTCGGTACATTTTCCACTTTATAATAGATTCTTACCCTCAGCAGCATCAGCGTCAGGATCGACGTAGGTCTGGACCGGCTCAATCCTGGACACTATCTCAGCCAGGTCAGTGAAGTCTGACCCTGGACGCGAATAGGACTGGAATACAAACAAGATAATGTCATTATGTTACGAGAATGATAGAATGTGTAAAACGTAATAACGAACATAGCTTAAAACAAGAGAATGTCATGGGAATGTTATAATAACGTTATGTTAGGAGAATGTCATAATGTAAAGACGGTTATAATAACGTTATAGAAATATAACTATGTGCTAATGTAAAGTGGAGCAGCTGTGAGATGGTGAATGTAAGGTTTGTGACGTGTGTGTGTGAGACTCACGTCCATCTTGGTGTCGTTGTAGTCTGCCGAGCGGTGGTCCTTGAGCATGTTGTCGATGATGTCACCACGGGCCCATCCGGTGAAGAGCAGCTTGCCATGCTGGTAGCCCACATCCTGACAGAGGGGACAGGTTAGCCTGGGGTAACAGACCATGTGGTGCAGTAACAAGCTACTGTAGCAATAGAGTCTGGTGGAGACCAAGCTTCGAAGATGGTCTTTTACCGTGTGATTTGTTAGCTACCAAAACTTAATGTCAGCTGTTATCTAAAATTGTATTTTCTCTAACAATTGCATACAGTTGAAGTCGGAAGTTAACATACACCTTATCCAAATACATTTAAAAACTCAGTTTTTCACAATTCCGGACATTTAATCCTAGTAAAATTTCCCTGTCTTCGGTCAGTTAGGATCACCACTTCATTTTAAGAATGTGAAATGTCAGAATAATAGGAGAGAGAATGATTTATTATTTCAGCTTTTATTTCTTTCATCACATTCCCAGTGGGTCAGAAGTTTACATACACTCAATTAGTATTTGGTAGCGTTGCCTTTAAATTGTTTAACTTGGGTCAAACGTTTTGGTTAGCCTTCCACAAGCTTCCCACAATAAATTGGGTGAATTTTGGCCCATTCCTCCTGACAGAGATGGTGTAACTGAGTCAGGTTTGTAGGACTCCTTGCTCGCACACGCCTTTTCAGTTCTGCCCACAAATTTTCTATAGGATTGAGGTCAGGGCTTTGTGATGGCCACTCCAATACCTTGACTTTGTTGTCCTTAAGCCATTTTGCCACAACTTTGGAGTATGCTTGGGGTCATTAACTTCCTGACTGGATGTCTTGAGATGTTGCTTCAATATATCCACATAATTTTCCATCCTCATGATGCCATCTATTTTGTGAAGTGCACCAGTCCCTCCTGCAGGAAAGCACCCCCACAACATGATGCTGCCACCCCCGTGCTTCACGGTTGGGATGGTGTTCTTCGGCTTGTAAGCCTCCCCCTTTTTCCTCCAAACAGAACGACGGTCATTATGGCCAAACAGTTATATTTCTGTTTCATTAGACCAGAGGACATTTCTCCAAAAAGTATGATCTTTGTCACCATGTGCAGTTGCAAACCGTAGTCTGGCTTTTCTATGACGGTTTTGGAGCAGTGGCTTCTTCCTTGCTGAGCGGCCTTTCAGGTTATGTCGATATAGGACTCGTTTTACTGTGGATATAGATACTTTTTTACCCGTTTCCTCCAGCATCTTCACAAGGTCCTTTGCTGCTGTTCTGGGATTGATTAGCACTTTTCGCACCAAAGTACGTTCATCTTTAGGAGACAGAATGCGTCTCCTTCCTGAGCGGTATGACGGCTGCATGGCTCCATGGGGTTTATACTTGCGTACTATTATTTGTGCAGATGAACGTGGTAGCTTCAGGCATTTGGAAATTGCTCCCAAGGATGAACCAGACTTGTGGAGGTCTACAATTTTTTTTCTGAGGTCTTGGCTGATTTCTTTTGATTTTCCCATGATGTCAAGCAAAGAGGCACAGAGTTTGAAGGAAGGCCTTGAAATACATCCACAGGTACACCTCCAATTGACTCAAATGATGTCAATTAGCCTATCAGAAGCTTCTAAAGCCATGACATCATTTTCTGGAATTTTCCAAGCTGTTTAAAGGCACAGTCAACTTAGTGTATGTAAACTTCTGACACACTGAAATTGTGATACAGTGGATTATAAGTGAAATAATCTGTGAAACAATTGTTGGAAAAATGACTTGTGTCATGCACAAAGTAGATGTCCTAACCAACTTGCCAAAACTATAGTTTGTTAACGAGAAGTTTGTGGAGTGGTTGAAAAACAAGTTTTAATGACTCCAACATAAGTGTACGCAAACCTCCGACTTCAACTGTAACAAAGAAGTGATCATGAATGTAAATACACTTTGAACATATCCCAGAGCCTGCATAAGGAGACGAGACAGACGTGTTGAGAAGGAATTGTGGAACTCACGTAGATCTCGTCAAACTTGCCGAAGTCCATTGTCTTGAAGCGGTCGATGGGTGGTCTGATGTACTCGCAGTAGGCACTCTTCTTAACCACTTCCAGCTGACGTACACACGACACATAAGCCAGCCTGGACTGGATCTCTGCCATGTCTGGAACCTGGGTGGGTAGAGACGATAGTGTGTAGGAGTGTGTGCGCGTGTCGGTGTGTGGGGTGATCTGTGTTGATCATCATACCTTCACTTTCTCTGCCCAGGGGTTGATTCGTTTCCACAGCAACCACCAGCCCGACAGGCTGTCGCCATAGTTACAGAGGTCCGTCTCGTCCTGGCTACCTACGTCGATGGCGATGACAGTCTTGGCACCCATGTTCCTCGCGATGTCCGCTGTGGGACGTCACATTGTGACACACACACACACACACACACACACGTACACGAGCCGGCAGCAGGGACGATAAGGAAAACCCAGTCTGGGGTTATTGTGGTTATTTCCTAATAGCAACGTTGTCCTTCATATACTTTATTACCACATTCAAACTCACTCCACCAGAAACAGACATCCCAATTGGCTGGATTATCACTCACTTCATTTAATTTCCAGATTTATACAGTGCATCTACTCATATCGCCCTACTACACCTGAAAATGTTTTGATGGTCCCAATGTTTGGGTGAATTCTTATCTCCACGTTTTGTTTGCTCCTGCATTGTTGATAATGCAGCCTTGATGTGTGTTTATGGTGTGAGTCCCAGAGGGGGTTTGAGACCAAGTACCCTGTGAAGGGTGCAGGTCTCACCAGTCCACTCCACAGTGTTGACCCAATGTGTTTAGCCTAGCGGTTTAGAGTGTTGGTCCAGTAACACAAAGGTCGCTGGTTCGAATCCCCGAAGCCAGAGAAAAATCAGTTGATGTGCCCTTGAGCAAGGCACCTAATTTCTCCTGTAAGTTGTGTCTGTTAAATGACAAAAATGTAAAAATGAACCAAGCCTAATTTTGAAGAGCTTAAACTTATATCATTAGCGTTAGTTCTATGGGTACTAGCTCTATGGGTACTAGCTCTATGGGTACTAGCTCTATGGGTACTAGCTATCTAAATCCATCGTGAACACTAGATGGTTGCTATGGCATTGTGCCTCTTCTGTCTATTAGAATGTGAGACAAGTCATTGCTTTAGCCCGATACACACTGGGTCCAACTCTGTGGGTGTGTCCACCCAAAACATCAAATAATCACACGTATCGTAGACCTCGAAGCCACCCGACCATGTTGCACAAACCGCAAGGAGATTCCACATCTAAATGAACCTAAATCAGCCAAACTAGAGAAGGATGATGTTCAACTTCATCAGGTTTGTGAAACATGGTTTTGTGAGTCATTTTTTTTCTTCTGCACGCTACAATGACGACTTCCAGAGGAGGTAAGAGTAGCATAGTAGAAGAGATAGACATTTCAGTAGTAGGCAGAAAACAATGTTTCAAGTTGTCTTTTTTCCAGTTGGAATGCAACAGACAATCCATACATCCATTTGGAAGAACTCCCAAGTTGGTAACATCCTAGTGAATACCAGTTTGTTGAGGGGCCTGATACTGCGTGTCGTCTTCATACTGGAAGAGCCGACTGATGTTTTGTAAGTCACTGATTTAGAAACATGGGTTATTGTTTTGTTTTATGGAATTGAGAAAGCTGTATATCGTTTTTAAGTTGCCTAAATCACAACTCTATCAACACCCCAATAATCTGAGGAACACGGTATGTCCCGCCCCTTTAGATGTTCTCAGCCAGTAAGACACCAGGAAGCCTTACTGACAGACACATAGCCTTCTGAAACTCTTGATTTAGTGCAGATTTAAAAAGCTTGTGGATATTGAACAATGGGATACTTTGTACTGCCAGTGTCCACTATCACTAACACACTTGACGCTCTGTGTTGTATTTTCTCCCATCTGATAGGAAAGATTGATCCCGAGCTGAAAGCATGTTACAGACCAATTTCAAATACACTACGGGGTTCATTTACATATTTGTTTTCCCTCTGTCAATTGCCTCTATTTTGAAAAATTAGTTGGCAAATTAAATTTGAACATTTTGACAATGGAAATGATTTGAACGCTCATTCCCAGTGCTCAGATGGTAGATAATGCAACTGAATTCTGTCAAACTCATCTCCACCATCGTCAATGACAGCCCCTACTTACCCATGGACGATCTCTCAACCCCCCCAACTAAAATAACTCTGAAAATGTCCTACTACCCCCCTCCCTCTTTCCTGTTCTCATCATCATCATCTACTTGCCTGGCAGGTTGTTGATGTAGCCCCCGTCCATAAGCAAGTTGCCATCTTTGGGGTCGCAGAGGGGCGGCAGGTACCCTGAGAGGGTCATGCTCGCCCTCACATAGCGCCACAGTGACCCTGTGAGCCACACCCAGGGGGAGGGAGGGGAGGGGGGGATAACATCTCAATAATGTTGGCGTAACTTCAGGTTTGTCATGCGTTTTGGCAGCAGACCACAGCCCCAAACCAAAGGGTGCAATCCCAATTGGTTAACCCAGAGGTGGATAACCGCCAAAGGGTTAGCCACGGGATGTGAATGTGGTGCTGCCCAACCTCTCAAATTGCTTCTGCATCCCTGAACCACCTTACCATGCACAGAGACCTGTCTGTGTCAGGTCTAGGCACAGGGTACAGAGGTAAGGGTGCTGCCACAGAGGATCAAGGGTTGGTTCGATCTCCAGACTCTGTCCCCAACCACAACCTTATGCTCCTTGTGAGTTAACCCTTGTGAAAGGTTCATTGAGAAAAAGTGAAGCTTTTTCTTTTATAACCATTTACAAAAAGTAGTGTCTGTTTTACATACAAAACAAAAATCACCAAAAATACAGGTATGAGGAACCTTTTAAACCTAGCCTTCAGTTCCCTGACTCCCCAACTAGACACAAGGAGCACAGGGGGTTGGTAGTCTGGTCACAGCATTTGAAGATCTCTCAGACACTAGTGAACATGTTAGGGGCAACCAGCCAGCCCTGCCCAGAGCTGTAATACCACTCCGGACCAGGAGAGGGCAGGGGAGGCTGGGCGCTGCATGGATTGGAAGGAGAAGGAGCACCAGAGGAAGAGAAGGATGCTGCTGTGTGTGTGTGTGGAGTTTGAAGGTGACATACGAGACTGAAGAATTTTAATGTGGAATCATTGAACTGAACTGTTCTGGACTTAGAAGTACTAACGAAACGTCACCATTTTCAGCCCACTTTTAATTGAGGCTTCAATCAAGCCTTTCACTGACAAGAGTGATGGAACTGTATGTTCATCTATGGGCATTGGTAGGATCCAGAACACTTTTGGCATCTCGCTAGAAAAAGCTAAAGGAAAACGGGTAGCATCAGCAACACTGTCATCAATATATATGTAAAGAGTAAATATATAGATGCGTACAGTACACGGACACATACATGGACAGGGGGAGGTGTAGCTGCTGGGGGTGGTGCAAATGGTTGACATAAGCCATTTATAAGCACTGCTCGGTATGACGGCATGGGATCAAGCGATGGACGAACGGACAGACAAATGGACAGAGAAAAAAACGACTACAGACCACAATTAAAAAACAAACATGAAATAGCATATATGGTGACCTTCTCTGACCTCAAACACAAAACATTTATTTCCCGACACCATAGGATCAGCTTCAAACCCTGAAGAGAAGGCTACATGTTGTGTTCCTATAGCTAGGTTGATACGCAAAAACCTATAACTTATGGACCTGCACTGACAAACGAGTGACTGAGACCCAAGCTTTAGAACGTGGGAAACGACAAGCAGCAAGCTGCGTGGAAAGGCCTGTGTGCCATGCTCAGGAAAAAGCAGACGATTAAGTGTACACTTGGTGTGTAGTATACCAGCCAAGTGCAGGAGAACTTGGGAGATGAAGTGGAGGAGCATGGAGAACCAAAAACAGGGAGGGGACGGGGCACCAAAAGCAGGACCATCATGCACCTCTCTGTCTGACCCATGGATATGTACCTGCATGAGAAAAGCCTCACTGCCAATCCGGAGGCATGGGGAGGGGCTTATTGACACTGGGGGGCTGGACAAAGCCAATTCGGAACTGACTTGTGTACGAGTGTGAACTATTGAAGCCAAATTGAATAGAGAAGTATTGGTGTTAAGAATGGGTGGTTCTGGGTGTAGGGGAGCGAAACATTGCATCCCCTCCACTCACGTACCGAAATATACACTGTATTAGCCTAACTTTCCTTCCAAACCATGGGTTCCCAATGTCCGACTGGTCAGGTGGGGTTAAGGTGAGACGGAACGTGGGAAAGAGGGAGGGGGAGGGCGTGGTTGATTGTCGGTCGTTTCAAAGAGCTTAAGGTAGAAGTTGCCACTAACCCCAGATCTGGGATCAGATGACATAACCCCAATCCTAACATTAACCATCAGGTGGGTGAAAATAATATGACCCTGTATCAGTGGTCAGGAGCAACTTCTACAACTCCTTTTGGGGTTAAGGTGTGAGACGGGGGTCGGGGTTTGAACTATGAACTCTGACCTGGGACATTGTTAACATAGCAACCATCCACAAGCAGGTGGCCATCCTTGGGGTCGCAGAGGGGAGGTAAATAGGGGGTGTAGGAGGCACTCGCTCTAACATAGCGCCACAGCGAGCCTGTCAGAATGGAAGATGGAGAGGGGACATCAAACATGGACAGAGAGAGAGAGAGAGAGAGAGAGAGAGAGAGAGAGAGAGAGAGAGAGAGAGAGAGAGAGAGAGAGAGAGAGAGAGAGAGAGAGAGAGAGAGAGAGAGAGAGAGAGAGAGAGAGAGAGAGAGAGAGAGAGAGAGAGAGAGAGAGAGAGAGAGAGAGGCAGAGCCAGAGAAAGAGAGACAAGGAGTGAAACAAAGGAGAGAGGAGAGAGTAGGGTTCCAAATTGTCAGAAACGTTCCCAAAGTTCCCATATTTGTTGGGGAAATTCCAGTTGATTCTGGGAATCCTCCAACCTGGATTTTTGAAAAACCTGAGAACTTTGGAAAGCTTCTGTAATTTTGTAAACCTAGGAGCAAGACAGAGCTAGAGATAGATATACATATCGAGAGAGAGAGAGGGACAGAAAAGAGCAGGAGACAATAAGGGGCAAAACATGTCCAGAGCTCTCGACGTATACAATCTAAAAACGTAAACGACCTGAAATTGTATCCGATGTATACAATATAAAACCCTCAGTGAACATGGTCAGGTAACATAAAGCAACGTTTCTAGAACTAAGTAACCAGAGGCCAGTTCTAGAACTAAAACAGATTGCACAGACAGGACTGTAGTTCGTTTCTTAAATACAGATAGAAAATAAATAAATAGCGTCACAGCATTAAAATTACAGTGAATTTCAAATTAATAGCTAAATGGTGTTATCCATTTACTCTCCTAAACCCCTCAAAGGAACCATGTATTAGTTCAGAAACCCCATTGGAAAATGGAGACCTACATACACTTAGTGCACAAGACATTAAGAAAACCTGCTCTTTCCATGACATAGACCGACCAGGTGACAGCTATGATCCCTTATTGATGTCACCTGTTAAATCCACTTCAAATCAGTGTAGATGAAGGGGAGGAGACGGGTTAAATAAGGAATTTCAAGCCTTGAGACAGTTGAGACATGGATTGTGTATGTGTGCCATTCAGAGTGTGAATGGGCAAGACAACAAAAATGTGCCTTTGAACAGGGTATGGTAGTAGGTGCCAGGCACACCGCTTTGGGTCAAGAACTGCAACGCTGCTGGGTTTCACGCTCAACAGTTTCCCGTGTGTATCAAGAATTGTTCACCACTCAAAAGGACATTCAGCCAACTTGACACAACTGTGGGAAGCATTGGAGTCAACATGGGCCAGCATCTCTATGAAACGCTTTTAACACCTTGTCGAGTCCATGACCCGACAGATTGAGGCTGTTCTAAAGGCAAAAAGGGGTGCAACGCAACATTAGGAAGGTGTTCCTACTGTTTTGTACACAGTGTATTTCTACTCTTTCCCAGGCTATTAACAGCCACTTATCAACAGCCACAGTCATCCTGTTTGGTGTTTTGTTTAGAGTGTAAGAATTATTAATAGCTTGGTTAGATAGATAGCAGCCGACAACAAACAAGATTACTACAAAACGCACCAACATTCTCGGAAATCGAGGGAGATGGTAAGAGAGGGAGGAGACCAGTGAAAGAGAGAAGTGTTAGAAAAAGATCAAAGGAAAATGGAGAAAGATCCATCTTCAAGCCAGGGAGAGTTAGCTAGCACACACACGACGCAGGATCTATAAAACTTGATGGCTATGACCATACTCTAAAAGCCGCCATCTTGAAATTAAGCTACAGGTCTAGCGTAACATAAAAAATAAAGACTAAATGATGCTTCATTTACACAACGTCGAAGAGACTAACGTTCATTGGTTGGCTTATGGGAACATGGGGTGTTGCATAAACCAAATAGTGCCACCACAAACTCGTAAAGTCCTTGCGTTACAAATGCGCCAACGGTGCAACTTCCTGTTGAAAAACCCTGAGGTTGGTGTTAAAACTGCCCACTTACTCAGAGCTGCAGACATTGCGCTCTGGCCATGTGTGGTGTTGGCTATGGGTGTAGTTCTCTAGGATCAGCTTCCCCTCCCCCCAGTACTAAACTTAACCATTATTGGAAAATCTATAACTGACCCAAGATCAGCATCTAGAGGCAACACACTATTTCTGTGTGTAAGCCTCCAGTAATGGAAATGTAGCAGTATGAAAGAAAAGCACATTGGGAGAAACTACGGGAAGCGAGCGAGGGACGGAGGGAGAGGCGTTAGGGTAAAGCAAGGGAAGAGTGTTCTGGATCCTACTTGTTGACACGGACAGGGGTGGAAGGATCAGCGACTAGCACACTACACTATGCCTATAGTACACTAGCCTGGTCTCAGATCTGTTTGTGCCATCTACCCAACAATGACCATAGGAGTTGGCAAGATGGCAAAACAGATCTGGGGCCAGGCTAATTGTAAGCCTATACAGCAGATGGTGAAAGTGTCCCCATCTAAGCAAATGAACATTAGGGAAGTCACTGTGGCATGGTTTGTTTGGTGTTGTTTTAAAAGACATGTTTTAAACATAAAAACAGATGTCAGAAAGGTAGGAGGAATAACCTGAGAAAGAGAGCAATAGAGATGTGTAGTGGGAGTGTACTAGGCTGTGTCAACAGGAAGTGACATCACTAGGGAGGAGGAAGGAGATAAGTAAATAGAGAGAGCATCGTAAAGCTTTGCCCTTGCCGTTAGTAAACATGCCAAGTGCAGACAAGCATTGAAGATATAACTGGAGGACCCCACAACCTTGACACCCCAAATCCAGGAGGATTCATTTGCCTATGTGGCCAGAAATCAGTACATAAATAACGTAAAATAATATACATTACTTTTTATAAATGCCTTTGCTCTTACAAACTAGTGGACATTAACGGTGATAACAAATGCACGCAACATGTACTAACACTGGATTTGGGGGGTAGGCTTCCTTCCACAAGCCAAAGGTTGTGGCCTTTGACCCCAAGAGGTCAGCAGGGGTCATACTCCCAGCCTCTTGGACTATTCTAGCTACAGTTAGTGGTAGTGCATTTCTCACTCAGTCAGTCATCCCATACATAAACAATCCATATATTAAGTGTCAGTCAATGGATGAACATAAACAAGCAGGGAAAAGAGGATTTTCAGTGTACCAATTGTATGACCTCCCTATTAGTATTATACAGCTGAAAGGCATGCAGAATCTAACCAATTGATCTAAAACTCCTAATTATAACAACACCGAGCTATCTTAAGATGAATGCACTAACTGTAAGTCGCTCTGGATGAGAGTGTCTGCTAAATGACTCAAATGTATACGTAATATTAATGTACAATTAAGGGCTAGGATTTTAATCTCATAACCCATACTCCAAATTAGCCAGCTGTTATCGTCAAACGCCGAATGACATTAGGAATGAATGATCATGTCAATCCCACGTTAGTTCTCGGTCATATTGGGCCATACCAGCGTGAGTGGATTGAGTTAAATAGTGTTACATATGAAGTATATATCTAAATAAACGTAATATCTAACTCGTGTGTGTGTGTGTGTGTGTGTGTGTGTGTGTTTGACTGCATGAAAGTTATCCTAACAGCTATATCCAATTTCTACTCAAAATCCCGCAGAACTAGGACAATTACTTCTGTAGTGTGGTCAAAGAGAACTTCAAAATCTAGTCGTCCATTTCTAAACAGCGATAGAGCAGAGGGGGAGGGGCCAGCGGATAGCTGCCTGTCACTCACCGTCTTGGTGCACACGCATGGCGGACGCCGTGATGTCAGTAGTCACGTTGAAGTAGGGCAACCACAGGTCCTGATGGTTACATAGATCATACATTAGATATGAATTGGAATAAGGAACATTCAGAAGGATATATATAACGTAGAACAAATATGCCTCTCCAAAATGTGGAGCAGGTATCAACGGCAGCTCTGTTCAAGACATTTCTATCTGAAACTGTTCACAAGGTTTGCCTACTGAACGTGGCCCAGTTTCCTTCACAGACAGACATCTCTAGTAGCACTGACAGACAGTGTGACCTCTCACCTCAGCCTGCTTGTCCTGGAACACTTTGGAGATGCTGGTGTTGAAGGCGGCGCCGGTGAACATTGAGGTGATGGGATAGGTCAGGTCAAGGATGGTTTTGAATACAGAGTTCATCGCCTGTAGGGAGGGAGGGAAGGAGAGAGAGCCAAAAGGTTAATATTGAGCGTGTCTGAGATCAGTCGGACCGCACAGAATCACTGATCCACAAATCACCTTGCGTCCCACATGACCACTTATTATGTGATCAAGACGAGTGATTCTGTGTCTCACCATGCTCAAACTGATCCCCTCTAATACGCTACATGTCACCTGACAAAGGAATGTGTCAAATGGTCAGATACAGGAACAAGAGAAGTGTAAGATGGTATAGCGGTGGGAGGATCAGACCTTGGACCACTCGCGGGCTCTCTGCTTGGTGCGCACCGCACTCCTCTCCTCGGCGTACAGCGCTCCGATGAACGACCCGATGGACGTCCCGCCCACGATGTCGATGGGAATCCCTGCCTCCTCCATGGCCTTGATCACTCCCACGTGGGAGCAGCCTCTGCGACAGTGACAAGAGACAACAACCAATCAGAGAGGAGGAAATTCACTGTCTGTTTGAGGACGAAAGAGACTAACTTTGCCTGCATTTCTTCCACTCCTTTCATTCATTTGAAAAGATCTGAAAGAACAAGACTAATTCGATACTACAGATACACTGAAGGACATTAAGGTTACAAGAAATCTTGATAATAATCAACAGAAGACAGGACTTCTCACGCAAAGAGCTGTGGTCCCATGACTGTCATTGAAAACATGCATTTGATGATGTAGATAGTGTGGAGTAAAGAACGTATTACTTGATCGTCTACAAAAGAGAGTCTAGCACAAAAGAGAGGTGTTCCTATAAAAACTAAGTCCACTGACCTGGCTCCTCCTCCTCCTAGCACCACAGCGATGCTGTTCCCAGTCAGTACCCGGGCCAGCCGAGAGAAATCACTGTGTCTGTCCGCTGTCTTCTCAAACACCTTCTCGTACACCTCCCTCTGCGCGCACACACACACACACAAAGTCGAATTCAGATGATAATCAGAGCAATCTATAGGCTTCCATGCGCTTGAAACGAGAGCATGTTTAACCATTCAGACTTGGGCCTGGTTAGCGACAGTTGCTATCCACCGAAGCGCTGTAATTGGTTGGTAAGCTTGTCAGTGGATCATTTCCCCAAAATGACCTGGGCTGGGTTTCCCAAAGCCTTTGTAGCTAAAGCACTATGTTATTTCTCATGAAAACCAAAACTCATGTTACTCATAGAACAGCAAAGTGCTTCATTTTGAGCCATCACTCCGTGCAAGATAAAACGAAAAAAAAAGATATAGATTGGATTAAGAGGACATGCTCAACAGGTTATTAAAGTTTATAGAAAACATTTTCTTGCAAACAGACTAGCCTCCTCTCTTACCACATCGTCAGAGCTCTCTTTACAACAATCCTCATCCTCCATTTAATGGAGGAACACAATCAGATGTGGGCAAAGGTCGGTGTGTAATGAATGAATAAACGAATGAAAGAAAAGACAAAACAAACGAAAGTTAGGAAGAGAGAAAGTAAAAAAAAGAAACAAAGAAATCATGGCATCTCCCCAGGGAGTCGCACCAGTTTTGAGGGGCTGCGTCGTGAGAAGACCCGGCGGGGGCAGCGGAGGTGGAGGTGTCCAGAGCACCAGCTTCTCATGTTGAGCCACTCTACGGTCCTGGAGGGCCCCGAGCCATCCTCTTTATGGAGCAGCACCAGCTGTTTCAGGGCCCTCACCGCAGTGTTCTCCAACATCTGCTCTAACTAGAGGAGAGTGAGAGAGAGGCATGGTTAGATACAGTACTGAGGATGAGATGCAGTCAAAACTAGACTGCTTTTTAAAAATAATCTCTACAAATAAATATGAGGTTAATGTATAATTTCACAACTAAAGTTTTAAATTGAACAAATAAACGTAACTAGGCAGCTTGTAAGTAGAGTAGCTTCAAAAGTCAACCAATCCTCCAAACACTAGCAGCCCATCCTCCAGTTGAGCCCCACCCAAATCAACCTCCAGCTCTTCCCCCGTCCTTCCTACCTGTCCCAGTGCAGGTTCCTGTTCCCCCAGGCCCACAATGAGGATGCAGTCAGCCTGTCTGATACAGCGCTGGGTCCAGGGGGTCATACTGCTGTCTGTCTGGTACAGGACTATCCTGTTGATGTCCTCCTGCTGGGCCAGCCAGCCAGACAGACGGTACTCATGGATACTGTTACGAGGGGAGAACGAGAGTTAAGAACAACCAACTGGTATGGATACTGCAGAGGGAGAGGAAGAAGAGAGGATAAAAACAGACCTATCCAGAGCGGAGGCCCCCAGTCGCTCTCTGATGATGTCACTGGTCAGCAGCAGGGTAGGTCCTACACATCAAGGACAAATATGTTTAATATTTTAGAGAGAACAATTGATGTATATAAAATTGAATATCATGGTCGCTCAATGTAACAATTTAGTTAAGAACAACTTTATTGTCCACAGAATCTAGTCACATTAGGCAGATGTTTCATATTAGTTAATAGTGATTACAAGACGTTAAAGTCATTGTCAGGTTTGATTGATAGTTGCTATGCTAGTCTCTAGAAGTGTGTACCTATGGCGCTGAGGGCATGGCTGAGCTCCAGGTTGAAGGCGTTGATTGGCACCTCGTCACAGATGGGCAGTACGGCCACAGTGGACAGGTTACTGGCCGGGTTGGTGACATCAGGGCTGGACGCTACGCTGGACCGGCCGAGGGCAGAACCTGGAGGAGGACGGGGGGGATTAGAAAAGGAGAGAGAGAATTACATGGCTTTATCTAGAGGGCAAGTGTGTGTATGCATACAGCACATGCCTGTGTACTTGTGTGTGTCTCACACACACCTGAGAATGGTCCGCGGGCCTGTTGCAGGTTCCCCAGGATCTTCTGTCCCAGCAGGTGGATCAACCTGGTGACCACCTGTGGGTACCTCCTCTTGATGTTGTTGAGCGTTCCCTCTGGTAGCTTGACCAGCTCTGTGTCTCTGACCGCGTGGACCGTGGTGGCTCTGGGCTGTCGGGTCAGAGCCTCAACCTGGGGAAAACAGGAGGAGATAGTAAGAGCTCCAAAATCATGGGATTTAAAAAGGTATAGAGTCCCAATGATCTAATACAACCCACACACACACACACCTAATATAAATAAATAAGGTTTACTTTATTCTGAATATTAGCTTTATAAGCTAATATAGTAACAACATATTCTGCCTTTACAGAACGATGACAGCTGTAGAAATAGGTCAAAGTCTCACCACTCCTATGAGATCTCCTCGACCATACTCTCCTACCAGCTCCTTCTTCCCGTTAGCTTTACGTATAACAGAACGGAGCCGTCCATTCAAAACTATGTAGGTGCAGTCCGACTGGTCATCCTGCCTGGAGATAGGACGAGAGGAAGTGGAGAACAGTCAGTTCAGTTATCAGATTGCCGCCCCCCCCCCCAAATAAAATAGTTGTTTGGTTTCAGGACAGTGTACATTTGAACCTGTCAAACAAAAATACCTTCAGATAGGTGATATTGTCAGTCAGAAAAAGTGTGCCTGCTTGTAAATAAGAACAAACTCACTAATACAGATTTTCTGGTCAAATTAAAAATACCGTCATAAGAGAAGATTTGTCCAGATACCTATAGAGGGCTCTGCCAGCCTCCACAGCCATCCAGTCTATGGCGAAGTCCATCTGTCTGACGAAGGGGGACATGCGGATGGCTACGGTGTGGGCTGCACTCAGAACCACACTGGGCTGTTCTCTCATGATCCTAAAGACAGGGGGCAGCACAGAGCACACCAGATCAGGAAAAACACACAGACCGTATCTTAGGGGAGGCAGTCACTACGCTTAAATATCACAGCAACTGATAAATAAAGCTAGGGTTAGGGGAAGTGCTAGCCACTTCCATCCTTTTCACCACAACCAGATAGATAGTAATAACCAGCATCTTATTAGCAGTAAGACAGTTGTGACATAGAATGAGAAATGCATGTTTGGAACTGAAGCAAACCTACTTGTAACAGATGGTTTAATATTCAACAGTCAGTGACAGCTGGTATATTTCATGTAATCATTCAACAAACGGCATACCTCTAATTCTAAACCCTAGTTAGGCTTAAACTAAAATGTTCTAGCTTAATGCCCAGACTGTGAATGATCCCCCCTTTCACACAGAAGGGGTTAGCCCAGGGGTAGGCAACCCTGTTCCTGGAGTGGCACAGGTACAGCAGGATGTTGTTCCTACTAGGCACCACACCTGACCAACTGAGCTAATTGAGCAGTTCAGTGATTGCCTAAATTCAACACAGCTGGTCTTCCAGGTCAGTCAAAAACAGGAAGTGCCTGCAGCGCTCCAGGACCAGGTTTGCCTACCCCCCTGCTTTAGTCTCTCTCTAGTCTGGTCTCTAGACACCCACTCGTAGAAGTCAGACTTGGAGATCTTGAGGAAGGTGCAGTCTCTGTTGGCCTTGATGGTGAAGATGAGGGGTTCTCCAGTCAACACGGCCAGCTGGCCCACCATCTCACCCGGCTGGGTGACAAACAGACACACCGCATCCTGCTTGTCGATCATCCGCTGGTACACGTGGAGACAGCCGGACAGGACGAAGTGGAGACTCACATCCTGAGAGGAGAAGAAAGAGGGACTTCAGATTTCATGTCTCATGTTTTGTTTTGGTGTGTTTAGAGGGGTTGAAGAGAGGGTAAGGAGGGGGGAAAGAGCTGGGGAGGGGAGAATAAAGTGTATGGGAAAGAGGGATTTGCAAGTGGAAAGATAGGTTTTTGATATTGCAGATTCCTATGTTTTGGAGACTTCTCCCTCATAGAATTGGGTGATTAAACAGTCAGGTTGGTATGTATTGTCGTGAAGATAAACAATTTTGACTTTGCAGCTGGCCCATATAGCAGAAATATCTCAGTTCTGCCTCCATGGCAAGATTCAGGACAATAAACGTCAACCTGTATTAAAACAGAGGAGGACAGAGGGAAGACATCTTCCCTCTCTCCAAACCTCAGTAAAGTACCTGGTCTCCTTGTCTAGCCAGCACGGTTCCTGCCTTGGCGTGGTGCAGAGTCACTCTCCCATTCAGCAGAGCAGGGTCCTGGCAGAAGAAGGAAAAAGAACAGAACGAGAGAAAGAAAGAGTGAGAAAGCGTTTGAGGGAGAGATTGAGGAAACGCTCTTTGTGGTGAAACATCTGGATTCCCTTTTTGCTCTCCTGGGCTGCAAATCAAGAGGGTTGGCAAATATACGGAAGGAGACAGAACTTTCAATATGGTACATTTCAGATGCTCGGTGCCAACCATAACAGTAGATTGTGAAATGGAACTGTAATAAGCTTAGATAAAGAGTCAGAGGGAGAAAGTGCTGGGTGATGTAAGGAGACATGTTTTGAAATGGGGAGGTACAACTTGTACTTGTCCAATAAGAACACTTTGGGGTTTTGCATTTCAAAATGTCTCATCAAGACATGGTACATTAGCCCAAAGGACAAAGTAACTTGGTGACAGTTTAACACAATAAATGAGATAAATACCACATGATTAAAATTGTTACTAGAGTCATGGTTGCATAGATAGTAACCTTAGCAACCATGGACTGACCATGTACTAAGTAGTAGTTAGTACTAACCTCTATCCTCATGAGTTTGAGGAGCTCCTTCAGGGCCTCCTCGAACAGGGCAGGGCTGGGGCGACCAGGGACGGGTCCTGGTCCTGGTGAGAACTGGTTGTCCGGACCCCCCTCCTCCTCGGGGTACAGGTACACCCCCGACGGCACCTCGTCTACAGTCACCCTCCTCTCCCGCTGGTCCTGGGATAGGAACAGAAAACATGGAGGGACATGAATGTCAATTACTGTACCTTGTGCCTGGTCTACTTTAAAGTGCAGATCTGTGACGTACAAAGACAAGAGTTTGTGGTCTACTTTGAAGTGCAAATGTGTATTTTAGTGCACTAGGATGACTGTTGAATTACTCAAAATGTCTGTTCTGTTTTTATTTCAAATGTAAATACATGTTCTATACACATGTCACTAATATCCAACCTTGTGTGTGAGCGCATACATGCATGTATACTGACCCGTGTATAGGTGGGTGGCGTGTTGCCATCCTCAGCGGAGACTGAGATCCGTCCTCTCTCGTAGGCCATGTCGAAATCCGACCGCAGATTCTTCTGCATGCCTGTGTGTAGACACCACACACACACACACACACACACACACACACACACACACACACACACACACACACACACACACACACACACCACATAAATCATGTTGACACAAACAAATGTAAATGCCACAGTCAACAGTCTGAGAAGCAACAGAGCTAAGTTACATACTAGGAACACAAAGTGCACTAATGTCAAATGTCAAGTTAGGTCCCTAACATGCAGTAAAAACTGGACCGAAGCCACAGAGCTAAAGTTACATACTAAGAATGTCGATGTTACCATACGGACAGAGAGAAAAGAACGGAAGAGGACAGAGAGAGCGATTGAGAGACCGATAGAAAGAGGTACTCACCGGCGATGTCTACAGGCATGGAGATGGTCCTGCTGAGGGTCGGTGGGACTGTGGCCCCATCCTTCCCAGGATCTGGTGCGTCCTTCACGGCGGCCTCGCGGTCCTCCACGGGCACGGTCAGGCTACCGAAACGCTTGCCGTGGCGCTGGGGGCTGGTGCGGGGCACGGGGTGGGGGGACAGGGGCAGCAGGCGCAGGAGCTGCATCTCCTATAGGGAGGGGAGGACAGGGGCATGGGGGGGGAAGAGGTTAGGGTCAGTGAAGGCAGGCTAGCGTTGAATTAGCATCTTTATAATTACCAGGTCAGCATTGAAAAGTGATTAGCGGTAGTGTTAGCGTTGAATGACTCAATCGTAATGAAAACAGCATGTCTGATGTGGCTTCAGCTAATGAACTAGCATTCCTGGTAGATGAAGTAACGAACAGAATGTCCATGTGTGGGTGTGTGTTGTTTGAGGATCTGGGTGGTTTAATGAACCGTGGCGCTGCGTGTGTGTGTGTGTGTGTGTGTGTGTGTGTGTGTGTGTGGGGGGGGGGGGGGGGGGGGGGGCGTTTGACTCACGTGGCTAAAGAGCTCGTTGGTGAGCCCTAGGTAGTTGTGCAGCGCCAGAACTGTAACTCTTTGGAGACGAACCATGATGATCTGCATGAGAAGACAGAGGGAGGAAAAGGTCCCATGAACATCAAGAGAAAACACACGTCCACACCTAGTGACAATCACACACACACACACACTACAGCTTACCTGGACAACCCGCACCAGGCTCTCAGGGTACTTCTCGAAGATGGAGAGGAAGGCCTCGACAGGTAGACGCAGTACGGTGGACACCTCAGCCGCCCGCGCCGACACCGTCCTGTACGGCTTCTGGTGTCCCTGAAACACACACACAGTGATAAGGTTCACAAACACACACACTCTTAGAATATACTGTACTAACTCAATATTAGTGACTTTACAGACATTTTGGAGACTTGAGAGATTTTACAAGTTCCTATTTTCAGCAGTAAAGGGAGGGGAAGTTTGTGTTGGGAGTGGTTTCACATGCTAGCTAGGTGTACCTGAAACAAACACAATGACAAGGCTCTTTCATCACTGTCCTATTTATTTAACTAGGCAAGTCAGTTAAGAACACATTTTTATTTTACAATGACGGCCTACTCGGGCCAAACTCACCCCTAACCCGGACGACGCTGGGCCAAATTGTGCACTGCCCTATGGGACTCCCGATCACGGCCGGTTGTGATACAACCCGGGATCGAACCCGGGTCTTTAGTGACACCTCGAGCACTGCGATGCAATGCCTTAGACCGCTGCGCCACTCGGGAGGCCATATAGCAGTCAGTGAAAACTGAAAGCAGCCGTTTTGCTGCAGTGACTTGGGTGAAGCCTTTTTAAAATGTCCCTGTGACCCACGCACTAACAAAGAACTGAACTACTTAACAAAATGTTTATAGTCTCAAGCCAAGAAGAGGGAACTAGCAGAACACACCAGCAGAAACCATTGCTTTAGAGACATTTTCCACTTCCTTTTCTCAGCCGTAAAGCAAGAGCTCATGGATGTTTGTGTCAGTGAGTTTTCCCAAGACTAAATATAGGGGTTACACGCTAGCTGCCAAATCCTCTTGACTCTAAAGGGTCATGTGTTTAATAGCTCATTGTATACTTATTGGAAGTAAAAAAATCCCACCAAAAGTAAAAGCTGACTTAAGCTTCATGATATAACATTAAATTGCAAAATCATCATGACTTCGATATGATTCAACTTAGCCTACAAAGCTGAGGCTATGATTCAACGCTAGCTTGCCCTGACTTGTTCCTTGACTAACTTCAAAGTTCTGACTGAAACGTGATAGGGAAAGACAAAGGGGTGACTCAAACAGGAAACGACACGTGTATGGTGATTTAGGGAGTGTGGAATACGGGACAGGAAGTGGGCGTGTCTTACAGTGATGACGTCCAGGATGCTGAGGAGGCTGTGGACACTGTCTCCGGGGTACACCTCCTTCACCACACCGTCCTTGCCGTCCTAAAAACACACAGGGGTAAAACAGAGTATGTCATAACAAATTAACATAGACAAAAGGCACATACATTTTTGTGTTAAAAAAAAGCACAGAAAAACACAGGAAAACAGTACAATTGACAGTTCTCTCAAAAACATTCTGTTCATGTTAAGTCATTCCAATCTTTGCACAAATGCAAGTTTATCGTGGTCATAACTTTCTAAATTCAGAGATCCTTCCATTTTAGCCTTTTCCTCCATATTGGGATAATCTGAGTCAAAAACTAATAGGTGCTAATCATTATTTAATGTCCTACTAGAGAGTTCATTGTTAGAGAACTGTAAGCCTCTTATAAGTTCCTATTTACTCGTTAGCATGGATGGAGGCTCATTTGCACACAAGGCAAAAAAAAAACAAGAAAATGTAAATGTCTGGCCATAAATGTCTGCCCCCCCATACATACACACACACACACTCTCTCTCTCTCTCTCACCATTCCAGTAAGGCACAGTTCTAGTTTTCCATCCTGCACCACGTAGATGCTGCTGTCAGGCTGGCCCGGTCTGAAGACATACTCTCCCTGTTGGAACTGCAGGAACACCATGTGTTTACACAGCTCCAGGAACAGAGGCTTCTCAAAGTGACCCAGCACACTGCAGGGGGGATAGAGATGGAGAGATTACTACAGACACACATTTGCTGACCTACATATCACCTTGCATCATAAATAACTACTCAATATTATTTATTTGTAGATCAGTCAGTCACAATTTACCAATGATACATGGCGGTTTTGATACTCTCAAACACACACGTCTCCTCCATATAGATAAGGACTCCACAACATCTTAACACACACAGAGTACACTACACACACACAAACTCGGAGAAGTCCCTACGTACCGGACGTTCTTGAGCATGTAGAGCACCTCGGAGGGCAGGTGGGAGTTGGCCACGTCAAACTCTGTGAGGTCCGCCTCCAGCACTGAGGGAGGAGGCTCCTTAGCTACCAGGGTGGGCACCTCCTTCTTAAAACGCAGAATCCTGGAGGGAGGAGAGGGGGAGGGATGGAGAGAAGGATGAGAAAGCGGGAGGACAAATGTATAACAGACTATTGTTCTCTACTCTGTAGTCACTAAGTTTGTTAGCATCATGGATATCAGTAGAGTAGAGAGGGTAAACCGTGTTCACACACTTTTTGGCAATGTTGAGCATTTTCTGCTTCTTTTTGAGTCGTGGGCGCGAGGAGGAGGCTGTGCCCACCAGGGAAGAGGTGGACTGGGACACCTGTGAGAGCAAGAGGTCAAAGGTCAATTATGGCAAAAAGACGCATTGTCGAACAAAAGGGTACCATTCTACTTTGCTAGAACCCCCTAACGCATCCCACCACAGCCACTAACCTTGCGCATGATTTTTCGCCCATAGAACATGACCTTGTCCCTCTTGCGGAATCGATACTTGGGGGCCTCCTGGGCTTGCAGGTCTGTGAGAAGTTAAAACATAAATATATGGAGATACTAGAGCACGAACACAAACAGTAAGTCAATGTGAACAAGATAAAGTACCAGTATGAACATTTTAAGATACATTATAGCATTGTATAGCAAGTTAAAACCATATATTCACTACCAAAACTGAAATGAACTGAAAAAAATATATAAAGTTCTTGGGCTGACCCCATTTAGTTGACTGGACGATTGTTTGGTCAACAGGCTGTTGGTCGACCAAGATTTTTTTTTTTAGTCGAGCAGTCGCAAATGGATTTTAAAAAATTCCATGGAACACGGGACACCGGTCTGATTGGCGCCTGTCTCAGTGGACTAATCCATTGAGGAGGCAGCGGGGATGCCACAGTCCAAGAAGAAAGGGGGTGTGGCTAGAAAGTATATCTCTCTCCAGAATGGGCTCTTTCCCGCCATTTCGTATACATTCATTGTTTCATAAATTAATTGTGTGAATTCTTTTCCCTTTGATTGTAAGTGCCTATCAATTCCCCATATCACCAGTAGTAACCAACATTTACTGTTAATTCCCAATCTAAAATGTTTGTTTGGTTATGGTAATTTTGGTTAAAATATTATTATTAGGTCTACAGTCGTTTACCGGTCTCATTGTCGGAGTGGACACGTTGTTTGCAGTGCTCACAGCCTATGCTACACTTGTGAGAAAAAAGTGGTTAATTTCATTCCATTTACAAGTTGTCAATTTATTAATTGTCTTTTGTTTGGAACACTCCTGTCAATGTTGAGTAAGGACGTGCACCTGATTACGCATATAGAAGTAGGCCGAGGCTACCTGGCCTGCACGCTAATGGTGGCCTCTAAAATGTGCCCATTTGGGGATGTCTGATAGCAGTTCTGAATGTCTTAACTCACCAGCACTAATAGGCTGTAGAACTTCTCAAAGAAATGCTTTCTTCACCTCAAACAGAATGTTAACAAAAAGTCTGTTTTTAGAATCCATTGAGAATGACAATAGTTTGTCAATGCAATTGAAAAATATTTCCAGCTCTCTCCCGTTCAATAACCACTCAGCATGAAAGGGAAACATCTAATGCTCTGATCCAGTGGAAATGTCATAAAATACCTGGATTACTTCTTATCCCTTGCACAAATAGCCAACAGCTGTGTCTGTCCCGAGCTCACTGGAGCAGGAAACTGAGGGCCCAGAATATTTTATACAATGTTACAAGTTTTCTAGCAGGAGCTTCTGCAGGACACAGTTGATAGAATGTTTTAAGTTCATTGCAGACAGGCCATGCATTGCCAACGTAATTGATAGGATACTTATATTTAAAAATCAGGATATTTTCTACCTGCAGGCTGCAATGTTTTTATTTGCTGGCTGTTTGTAGGCAATTTGTACATAATTGGCAATGGGGATAGTTACTTTAAGATTTGTATCATTTTCATTTAGATTTCGATATAATTTTGATTAATCACAATGACTTTGAGATACAAAGAATATTATAAATTAAATGAAACTGTTTAAAAAAAATGTGCATATGAAAATCATAACTGCCACGCAGATCGGTAGAAATGTTAAGATAAATTGGTACTCCAAATGGAAAAGGTTGCCGACCCCTGGTGTAGCCTATTAACGGAAAATTTAGGACCTTAACGGCAGAATCTGCGAAGGTGAGCGGGAGGGTCAGCAAAGGATTTAATCTATCTTAATCCATGGCTTCCTCAAGAGTCATGTGTCTTAATTATTTAAATCAAACAGTGTGCTTAAAGCATCCGACAAGCTCAGTACATATACAGTGAGGGAAAAAAGTATTTGATCCCCTGCTGATTTTGTACGTTAGCCCACTGACAAAGAAATGATCAGTCTATAATTATAATGGTAGGTTTATTTGAACAGTGAGAGACAGAATAACAAAACAATCCATAAAAACACGTCAAAAATGTTATAAATTGATTTGCATTTTAATGAGGGAAATAAGAATTTGACCCCTCTGCAAAACATGACTTAGTACTTGGTGGCAAAATCCTTGTTGGCAATCACAAAGGTCAGACGTTTCTTGTAGTTGGCCACCAGGTTTGCACACATCTCAGGAGGGATTTTGTCCCACTCCTCTTTGCAGATCTTCTTCAAGTCATTAAGGTTTCGAGGCTGACATTTGGCAACTCGAAGCTTCAGCTCCCTCCACAGATTTTCTATGGGATTAAGGTCTGGAGACTGGCTAGGCCACTCCAGGACCTTAATGTGCTTCTTCTTGAGCCACTCCTTTGTTGCCTTGGCCATTTGTTTTGGGTCATTGTCATGCTGGAATACCCATCCACGACCCATTTTCAATGCCCTGGCTGAGGGAAGGAGGTTCTCACCCAAGATGAAGTTGTCCTGTCCCCTTAGCAGAAAAACACCCCCAAAGCATAATGTTTCCACCTCCATGTTTGACGGTGGGGATGGTGTTCTTGGGGTCATAGGCAGCATTCCTCCTCCTCCAAACACGGCGAGTTGAGTTGATGCCAAAGAGCTCCATTTTAGTCTCATCTGACCACAACACTTTCACCCAGTTGTCCTCGGAATCATTCAGATGTTCATTGGCAAACTTCAGACGGGCATGTATATGTGCTTTCTTGAGCAGGGGGACTTTGCGGGCGCTGCAGGATTTCAGTCCTTCACGGCATAGTGTGTTACCAATTGTTTTCTTGGTGACTATGGTCCCAGCTGCCTTGAGATCATTGACAAGATCCTCCCGTGTAGTTCTGGGCTGATTCCTCACCGTTCTCATGATCATTGCAACTCCACGATGTGAGATCTTGCATGGAGCCCCAGGCCGAAGGAGATTGACAGTTCTTTTGTGTTTCTTCCATTTGCGGATAATCGCACCAACTGTTGTCACCTTCTCACCAAACTGCTTGGCGATGGTCTTGTAGCCCATTCCAGCCTTGTGTAGGTCTACAATCTTGTCCCTGACATCCTTGGAGAGCTCTTTGGTCTTGGCCATGGTGGAGAGTTTGGAATCTGATTGATTGATTGCTTCTGTGGACAGGTGTCTTTTATACAGGTAAACTGAGATTAGGAGCACTCCCTTTAAGAGTGTGCTCCTAATCTCAGCTCGTTACCTGTATAAAAGACACCTGGGAGCCAGAAATCTTTCTGATTGAGAGGGGATCAAATACTTATTTCCCTCATTAAAATGCAAATCAATTTATAAAATTTTTGACATGCGTTTTTCTGGATTTTTTTGTTGTTATTCTGTCTCTCACTGTTCAAATAAACCTACCATTAAAATTATATAGACTGATCATTTCTTTGTCAGTGGCCAAACGTACGAAATCAGCAGGGGATCAAATACTTTTTTCCCCCTCACTGTAGTTGATTTTATTAAAACCTAGTGTATAGACACACACCCTACATGACTAAAAGTATGTGGACACCTGCTCGTCGAACATCTCATTCCAAAATCATGGGCATTAATATGGAGTTGGTCCCCCCTTTGCTGCTATAACAGCCTCCACTCTTCTGGGAAGGTTTTCCACTAGATGTTGAAAGATTGCTGCCGGGTCTTGCTTCCATTCAGCCAGAAGATAATTAGTGAGATCGGGCACTGATGTTGGGCGACTAGGCCTGGCTCGCAGTCGGTGTTCCAATTCATCCCAAAGGTGTTTGATGGGGTTGACGTCAGGGCTCTGTGCAGCCCAGTCAAGTTCTTCCACACCTGGCATCCGCCAAACAGATTCATCCGTCGGACTGCCAGATGGTGAGCGTGATTCCTCACTCCAGAGAATGCGTTTCCACTGCTCCAGAGTACAATGGCGGCGAGCTTTACACCACTCCAGCCGAGGCTTGGCATTTTGCATGGTGATCTTAGGCTTTTCTGCAGTTTCTCGGCCATGGAAACACATTTCATGAAGCTCCCGACGAACAGTTCTTGTGCTGACGTTGCTTCCAGAGGCAGTTTGGAACTCAGTAGTGAGTGTTGCAAACGCAGACAATTTGTATGCGCTATGCTCTTCAAAACTTGGCGGTCCCGTTCTGTGAGCTTGTGAGGCCTACCACTTTGCGGCTGAGCTGTTGTTGCTCCTAGACGTTTCCGCTTTACAATAACAGCACTTACAGTTGACCGCGGCAGCTCTAGCAGGGTACAATTTTGATGAACTGACTTGTTGGAAAGGTGGAATCCTATGATAGTGCCACATTGAAAGTCACGGAGCTCTTCAGTACAGGACAATCTACTACCAATGTTTGTCTATGGACAGTACATGGCTGTGTGCTCGATTTTATACACCTGTCAGCAACGGGTGTGGCTGAAATAGCTGAATATACTAATTTGAAGGGGTGTCCACATACTTTTGGCCATATAGTGTATATGGAAAAAGACACAATCGACGACTTTCAGTCAACCTAATTTTTTTTTTGCGCTACAAAGTTCTTAGGTGTAAGTGAAGGGCAATCGCTAGAGTAACTGAAGCTAGCACTTATTTCATTTAATAATTAACGGAGAAGACATTGGAGAGAGAATGTGACACGTACTTCTGAGCTGGATCCTCCGCAGCATGAAGAATATGAGGATGGCGATGAGGATTATGGCGATGCCTGCACCAATCACCATCCCCATCATCTAGAGAGAGAGATGTAGAGAGAGAGGGACAGCAAGAGAGAGATGTAGAGAGAGAGGGGCAGAAAGAGAGAGATGTAGAGAGAGAGGGGCAGAAAGAGAGAGAGGTGTGTAGCCGCTGATTAAAGCATAATTAGAACGACTTCATGGAATGAAACACTGCACGCCAGACCACAACATACGAACGAACCATGCTCGTCTGTAGCTCTTCCTCCACAAACGCCTTGATGTTATTAAACCCTTCCTGTTGGTACACAAAAAAAAGAGAAGTGTACAACTGTGTAAAATAGCCTATATACACTATGTAGACAGGGAGCTTTTACCAGAGCTGGCAAAGTTCTGTTACGGAGTTAAATAACTGACGGGTAAAGGAATTCAGGGTTTGCCATGCCCAGGGAAAGGAATGGCAGAGGAGAAGGAGGAATGATTAAGTAAAAATGTTTCATCTGGGTCGAATCAGTTCTGACGATTTCCAGAGGGGCTTGTAAACACATCCGGTCACACAATGCGTTTAGTTTGGCCTAACTATTTATCATCAACATCCTCGTTTGTCAGCACCCCGACCCACTTGTTCACTCCTCCTTCCCTTCTTTACCCAGCTTAACTCAAATAGCTCCATATAAATATATGGGACAACATAACTCCCAAACAATACCTTTGATGATGATCATTATTATTATAATACAGTAAGCCTAATTGCCTTCTGTCAATATTGGTTTAGTTGCCTTGCACCCATGTCAGCCTGGCTCTGAGACCAAGAATAGGAAAAGTGACTGCTACTGCTTTACTCTGCTGCACCAGACAATATCACAGATCTCATTGAGACATGATGCAATCTGATTTGGCTGTGATCAGCAGGCTGTAGCGTGCGTGCAAACAAGAAAGAGCAAATTAGAAAGATAAAAAGGGAATGAGGAAACTTGAGAGAGCACACAAGAGACAGCGAAGGAACGAGTGAGAGACAGCCAAGAGAGATGTCTAACTCCTATGCCATACACACCCACACAGTTGGGGACCATAGCAGAGAAATTACAGTGAGTCTCTTGTCTTTTGAGGTCACTTTAACTTTAAATCAATAGGACTCTTTTCTCCAGAAGGATATCATAGAACTTGAGTGATGTCCTGCCAAAAGGATGTCCTGCCTCGTTCCCTTTTTATCATTCTAATTTGCTCTGTTTCCTGTTCTAATCCCTTCGCTGATTAAGACAAGGCCCTATATGACTCATTGAAGGAGTGACGATCCTAGCTCAGAGTTAAGCTTATATACAGTGTTGCTGCAATAGAAAGTGTGTGTGTGTGTGTGTGTGTGTGTGTGTGTGTGTGTGTGTGTGTGTGTGAGAGAAGGGGATGGCTGAGTTGACCACTGGTCACATGACCAATCAGATCGTGTATAACTATGGGGCAAGGCCAATGGGTTTTAGTACTCTGGCTCTCAGCCAATCAGTGACTGAGCTGAAGGGGAAGGGCGGTCAGTGGTTATTGATCAGGAGAAGAGACGAAAGAGAAAAGGACTCAGCTGCAGTTATTGATGAGAAGTTGGTTATGGTCTGACAGATGGTGGATACTGTACATACTGCAGAAGACATTTTGGTTGAATTAACAGTTGTGCAACTGACTAGGTATCCCCTCACACACTCTCTCTATGGGAGCGGTACTGTAGTAGTTGGTGAGGTCAATGGGGCCAGAGTAAGTGGTAGAGGACAGGATTGTGTGTGTGTGTGTGTGTGTGTCCGTGTGTGTGTTCTTACTTCCAGAGGGGCATCTGCATGTTCTTGGCCCTCTTGTTCCGAGGTGCTCTGTCCCATTCTAACCCCGCCTCTTCACCAGGCTGGTCCATCAACGGCCTCTAAGGAGACAAAACAGGATGTTGGCATTAGACATGCAGGCTACTGTTTACGTCTCACACACAAGTAGTAAAGCAAATAGCTTTTTAGTAGCATGGAAGAGAAACCTGGACTTCTACGAAGAGCAATGACTAACAATATTATACTAAATACGATCTAGTATGCAATTATGACTCATTGCTCTTTGTACAGGTTGTCCAGGTTTAGGGTTGCAAAATTCTGGTTACTTTCCTAAAATGTCCATGTTTTCCAGAAATCCCAGGTTGGAAAAGTCCCTGAATCAGGAGGCAACAAGTAAGAATTCCAGAATACTCCTGGAAAACCTGGGAACTTTGGGAAAGTCACCTATCCAGGTTTCTGAGAGGTACTGCTGTTTATAGATACATACTGTATATGTGTTTATGCATAAACAGCAGAGCCTCTCTGCAGAGCCAATCCCCATCGGTTCCCCTCCCCCACTGAAACTGGCAACATGATCCTCTCCCAGTCCCAAATGGAGTTAGAGATAATAACAGTGCTCCAATGACACACAGGTAACATCCCAAAGGGAATCCTGTTCCCTACACCTTGCACTACTTTTGAACAGAGCACTAATCAAAAGTAGTGCACTATATAGGTAATAGGGTGGCATTTGGAACACATGATTCAGAGACAGACAATCCTGCAGTGCCCAGTTGACATTGGACTACCCCCCCCCCCCCCCAACCCCCCCCCAACCATCTCCCTGAGGGCTGGTCCTCTAAGAGGGTTTACCCCCTCAGCCCTATTTGGGTTACTACTTCTGGGATTTAGGCTAGCTAGCCCTGACCAATGAAACTCCACCCCCATCTGTTCCCTTCATCTCTCCTCTATCCTTTTCTTCCGGCCACTCCATCCATTTATCACAGCAGACATTCCAGACCCTCCACCATCCCTCCCTCTCTCTCTCTTAACCCATTTGTGACACAAACAAATGCAAGTATGCAAACCAAACAAAGTCTTTATAGGCCACACGCTGAGCACAGACAAACAAGCAGCTAGCTTTGCATTCAAACCTCCATTGACTCCCACTGAAACTGATCAAACATACCCTATCTAGGCAAACAAAGATATTTAGCCATACAAGCTAATGTGATATGGTTAAGGCCTACTACAGTGCATTGGGAAAGTTCAGTGCATTCCCTTCCCTTTTTCCACATTTTGTTACGTTACTGTTTTATTCTAAAATAGATCAAATTTGAAGAAATCCTCAATCTACATACAATACCCCATAATGACACAGCGAAAGAAAAAAAAGCTTTTTTTTTTAAGTTTGCAAATGTATTAAAAAAAAAAAAAAACAGAAATACCTTATTCACATAATTATTCAGACCCTTTGCAATGAGAATCGAAATTGAGCTCAGGTGTATCCTGTTTCCATTGATCATCCTTGAGATGTTTCTACAACTTGATTGGAGTCCACCTGTGGCAAATTCAATTGATTGGACATGATTTGGAAAGTCACACACCTGTCTATATAAAAGGTCCCACAGATGACAGTGCATGTCAGAGCAAAAACTAAGCCATGAGGCCAAACTGAGCAATCAGGGGAGAAGGGCCTTAGTCAGGGAGGTGACCAAGAACTTGATGATCACTCTGACAGAGCTCCAGAGTTCCTCTGTGGAGATGGGAGAACCTTCCAGAAGGACAACCATCTCTGCAGCACTCCACCAATCAGGCTTTTATGGTAGAGTAGCCAGACGGAAGTCACTCCTCAGTAAAAAGCACATGAAAGCCTGCTTGGAGTTTGCCAAAAGGCAACTAAAGGACTCTCAGATCATGAGAAACAAGATTCTCTGGTCTGATGAAACCGAGATTGAACTCTTTGGCCTAAATGCCAAGCGTCACATCTGGAGGAAACCTGGCACCATTCCTATGGTGAAGCATGGTGGTGGCAGCATCATCATGCTTTGGGGATGTTTTTCAACTGCAGGGACTGGGAGACTAGTCAGGAATGAGGAAAAGATGAATGGAGCGAAGTACAGAGAGATCCTTGATGAAAACCTGCTCCAGAGCACTCAGGACCTCAGACTGGGGCGAAGGTTCACCTTCAAACAGGACAACAACCTTAAGCACACAGCCAAGACAACGCAGGGGTGGCTTTGGGACAAGTCTCAATGTCCTTGAGTGACCCAGCCAGAACCCAATCTAACATCTCTGGAGAGACTTGGAAATAACTGTGCAGAAACACTCCCTGTCCAACCTGACAGAGTTTCAGAGGATCTGCAGAGAAGAATGGGAGAAATTCCCCAAATACAGGTGTGCCAAGCTTGTAGTGTCATACCCAAGATGACTCATGGTTGTAATCGGTGCCAAAGTGGCTTCAACAAATTACTGAGTAAAGGGTCTGAATACTAATTTTTAAAAACCTGTTTTTGCTTTGTCATTATGGGGTATTGTGTGTAGATGGATAAAAATAAAAATAATTTTCATACATTTTAGAATAAGGCTGTAACACAACAAAATGTGGAAAAAGTGAAGGGGTCTGAATACTTTTCGAATGCTCTGTATGTACTTTTGAACCCCAGCTAAAGGGATAATCCATGACATCATGGTCTAGGAACCAGAGGCCAAGAGCTGCATTGGATGAAATCAAATCAGAGAGAGTGGTTGACGGTGGACTGTCATATTGCATAGCCTGTCACAAACAGACCTGAAACTGGATGTGTAGCGTAAAAGTCTATTCTCTCTCTACTACACTCGCTCTCATCCTCCACCATTCATTTGTGTTTGACTCACTTAACCAACTGCTGAAGCAAAACTGAAAGTACCCAAACTACTGAATATCCCTATGTTTATAAATGCCCATTTGAATGAAATACCATGGTAAACTAGGCCTAGCCATGATTCCACCCAGCCAAGCAGTACTGTCTGGCTCTGGAAACATCACATGGTCTGTTGGTCTGTGCTGTATAGACAACAAGGAGGCCCAGGGTAATCCTATAGAAAGGAAAACATACACATTTCCATTTGCTCATCATGACATTTTCCCTGCCCCTCACTCACAGTTGCAGGCTTTGGTCGTGGAAAGAATTTGATTGTCTTTTATCCCTCGAGAGCAATCAGGCAAACATAAAGTACTGCGTGTCAAATGATCCCAAGAGCAAGTTTCCGTGTCCCTAGCAGAAGAGCAAGTTAGATCCCAAGAGCAAGTTTCCGTGTCCCCTAGCAGAATTATTACAGCGTAATAACATCACTGTCAGTGAAAAGAGTAAATGTTACAAATCTCCTTTAGCAGAAGCAGACACTAGGCCTGTCTCTCTCCCACTCTCCAGTAACACCTCCATATAGCTTGGTGGCTATTCCCATTGTCCTCATAAAACAATGCTGCCAGTGTTGATGTCCCTAGGCCCAGGCATGGACTAACTCCCTTTCCCTCTATCTCATCATTCCTCCTCCTCTCCCTCTCACACCAGGAGCAATAATAGCACAACCAAGCCTGTTTTATTTACGTACACTGCACATTCTGGGCCAGGGATTAACACCACCAACAACAGCCTATAGCATGTTGTTTATACCGTGTCAGCCTGTCAGACCCTAGAGAACAGTTTGTCTACAGTGGGGACTATGGACTGGAACATAGGTTAGGCCTACTAGCTTGCTCAAATGATTTGGTATTGCCCTTTTTGCATGATTAGTTTCAGATAACTATACAACAATACTAGGCTTACTGATTTGGCTTGGAAATGTTTTATTGCAAATAAGGATGGCATTGTTACTGTGGCATGGTAGTTGGGCAATACAGCAATGACAGAAAGTACATGAACTATGATTTAGCCAACTTTCTATGATGAGCAATAACTAGGGTTATAGAGAACAAAAACCTGCATAAGCATATGGCCCAACTTGACCTTTGCTCCCTAAAGCCTATAAATTAGCATGAACCATATTACCGTTTTCAAATGTGTAGGTTAAAACTACATTATAGCTTTTGTGACATGAATCAGTAGCCCATGAGTCGCGTGAACCGTAGCAGGACAGTGTGGCAATAGTAGGTCAGCTCGGGTTTCTATGTCAAAATAGTTGTTGCATAATTCGCAACCCTGGCGTGTGATGTCGCATTACTAGTCCTCATTAATCACCTGGTCGGCCCTTTAGTAGCTATAACGAGCCATTTGTAAACAGAGAAGTCGGCACATGTTTAAGGGCCTGTCCGATTAATTGATGGTGACAGAGAGTGTTGTCTTTCTCCACATCAAATCGATCGTGCCTCAACTCGTTCATTTGAATCTAATGTAGCCGCATTCTCGTTCGGACCTGCGCAAACCGTGGGTATGTTTTTTGCGCAGAGTACGGTAATAAAACTGGTGAAGTAATGCTAATTTCGTGTCTAGGCACTGATCTACCCAACAGGGCCAAAGATGTTCTGGAAAGCCCATTAGAAAGTCAATGAAGTAATCTCATTATTGTGTAGCTAGTTAGCTAGGTATATAGCTAACAGTTACAATGTGTGCCTCTACACCACAACATTCAGTAGCCTAGTTACAGTAGCTAGCTAAGTTGACACGCTTTGAAACAGCAGGCAAGCGTCATACACCTCGCTAGCTAGCCGTTAACTATAGTCCCCTCTAGTTAGCGTTGGTTTATGATGACCGATGATGTCAACACACAAAACAGCTAACGTTAGACCGTTGTTTACGATGAGACCAACCAGCCGTAGAATTTTTTTTTAATTTAATGTACAAATACAGTCGCTTTCGAATTTCACCAAGTCGGCTCGTGTAGAAAAGCCACCAGAATCTGGTTAATGCAAAGATGCTGTCTTTTGACCTCCGCAGGGACAGTGCTTATTGATTGACATGCTCCGCACAGCTCGCGCACTATCTGGACATTGGCGACACAGTCTCTAACACAAAGACTCATACATATGTCAATTTATGCAGCTAGACAAACCTCCCACTAGCACTTTCATTACATTTATCGACCTGTTAAGTGAATAAAACGATAACCGCCCTTACCTGAACTGCGTGTTTCTCGTCAATCTTTACAGTACTGTCAAATAACACCTATAGCGGAAATTATCTGTATCATAACTCCTCCTATTTTTATTCTACACGAGCCGCAGGCCAATCCAAATCTGAAATTGTGGATATCTAATCCAATCTGCATCCAGGGATGAAATGTTGCAACATAGCCCGCCTATCTTTAGATAGATATGAGAGAAGTAGCCAATCAAACTGCAAGGTTGAGAAGGGGACGCTACAAATAGACCTGTGATTGGCGCGGTGTATATGACTGACGATTACACTAACCAGTAACAAGAGACAACAAATCAAAAATGTACGGTACAAAGTTTATTATCATGCATGATTTTAGTAAATTCATCTTGATAACTGAACACTCACTTTAGCTGCTAATAAAATATTTATGATGGATCCTTGAACCTGACTACAAACTAATGACAATACATATCGATCAACTGGGTATGTAGCTCATGACATTGCCCACTTTCTACAGGTGCCATCATTATAATATTAAATTAACATTTTGTGTCATTTTTTTAATCAGAATCTTCAGACATCTACCAAGATGTATATTAGATAGGAAAGATAAGGCAACAATTTCTAAAATATAATGATATTCGTCAGTGCTCATCAGTATTTAGTATTGAATGAGGGATGATTGATTCAATCACTATTGTTATGGTTTAAAGGCCCTATAACTAGGGTAACGCCACATCCAAAACGCTAGGCCATCTCCTCTTTTCTCTGTAGACCAAGTCACTCGGTCCTCACATGGTCTCTCCTATCATTGCTATGCGGATGACACTAAACTACTCTTCTCCTTCTCCCCCTTCTGACACACAGGTGGCGACACGCTTCTCTGTGTGCCTGGCAGACATCTCAGCTTGGATGTCGGCCCACCACCTCAAGCTCAACCTCGTCAAAACAGAGCTGCTCTTCCTCCCGGGAAAGGCTTGTCCGCTTCAAGACCTCTCCATCACGGTTTACAAATCCACAGTGTTCCCCTCCAGGAGTGCAAAGAACCTTGGCGTGACCCTGGACAACACCCTGTCGTTCTCTGCAAACATCAAAGCAGTGACTCGTTCCTGCAGGTTCATGCTCTACAACATCCATAGAGTACGACCTTTCCTCACACAGGAAGCAGCGCAGGTCCCTATCCAGGCACTTATCATCTCCCATCTAGACTGCTGCAACTCTGCTTGGCTGAGCTCCTCACTTGTGCCATCAAACCCCTGAAACTTATCCAGAATGGCGCAGTCCGCCTGGTGTTCAACCTTCCTAAGTTCTGCCATGTCACCCCGCTCCGCCACATACTCCATTGGCTTCCAGTCGAAGCTCATATAATCTTCAAGGTCCTGATGCTTGCCTACGGAGCGGCAAGGAGAACTGCACCTCCTTTCCTTCAGGCTATGCTCAAACCCTACATCCTAAACCGAGCACTCCGTTCTGCCACCTCTGGTCTCTTGAACCTCCCACCTCTACAGGAGGGCAGCTCCCGCTCAGCCCAGTCAAAGCTCTTCTGTCCTGGCACCCCAATGGTGGAACAAGCTTCCCCCTAAAGTCAGGACAGCAAAGTCCCTGCCTATCGTTCGAAACTGTCAGAAACCGCCCCACCCCTCCCCAAAAATGCACTTCTCTTTTCCCGCTAGCACTGACTTTGCTAATTAATACTTTGTTGAGGGAAAATTAGCATTATACGATTGATGTGTTTTCTCACCTAGCTATCTTAAAATGAATGCACTAATTGTAAGTAACTCTGGATAAGAGTGTCTGCTAAATGACTAAAATGTAATCTATACAGTAATTCAGCATTGACATAAATAAATTCAGCTAACGACAAACAACACTTAAATCATTCATGATACTAATTTCATACATTAGTGCAAGTATGAAAAGTGTGCCATGAGCCAAGGTAACTAAACTCAGCAAAAAAAGAAACGTCCTCTCGCTGTCAACTGCATTTTATTTCAGCAAACTTAACATGTGTAAATATTTCTGTGAACATAACAAGATTAAACAATTGAGACATAAACTGAACAAGTTCCACAGAAATTGAATAATGTGTCCCTGAACAGGGGGGGGCAAAATCAAAAGTAACAGTCAGTGTCTGGTGTGGCCACCAGCTGCATTAAGTACTGCAGTGCATCTCCTCCTCATGGACTGCACCAGATTTGCCAGTTCTTGCTGTGAGATGTTACCCCACTCTTCCACCAAGGCACCTGCAAGTTTCTGGACATTTCTGGGGGGAATGGCCCTAGCCCTCACCCTCCGATCCAACAGGTCCCAGACGTGCTCAATGGGATTGAGATCCGGGCTCTACGCTGGCCATGGCAGAACACTGACATTCCTGTCTTGCAGGAAATCACGCACAGAACGAGCAGTATGGCTGGTGGCATTGTCATGCTGGAGGGTCATGTCAGGATGAGCCTGCAGGAAGGGTACCACATGAGGGAGGAGGATGTCTTCCCTGTAACGCACAGCGTTGAGATTGCCTGCAATGACAACAAGCTCAGGCCGATGATGCTGTGACACACTGCCCCAGACCATGACGGACCCTGCACCTCCTAAACGATCCCGCTCCAGAGTACAGGCCTCGGTGTAACGCTCATTCCTTCGATGATAAACGTGAATCCGACCATCACCCCTGGTGAGACATAACCACGACTCGTCAGTGAAGAGCACTTTTTGCCAGTCCTGTCTGGTCCAGCGACGGTGGGTTTGTGCCCGCAGTGATGTCTGGTGAGGACCTGCCTTACAACAGGCCTACAAGCCCTCAGTCCAGCCTCTCTCAGCCTATTGCGGACAGTCTGAGCACTGATGGAGGGATTGTGCATTCCTGGTGTAACTCAGGCAGTTGTTGTTGCCATCCTGTACCTGTCCCGCAGGTGTGATGTTCGGATGTACTGATCCTGTGCAGGTGTTGTTACACGTGGTCTGCCACTGCGAGGACAATCAGCTGTCCGTCCTGTCTCCCTGTAGCTCTTTCTTAGGCGTCTCACAGTACAGACATTGCAATTTATTTCCCTGGCCACATCTGCAGTCCTCATGCCTCCTTGCAGCATGCCTAAGGCACGTTCACGCAGATGAGCAGGGACCCTGGGCATCTTTCTTTTGCTGTTTTTCAGTAGAAAGGTCTCTTTTGTGTCCTAAGTTTTCATAACTGTGACCTTAATTGCCTACCGTCTGTAAGCTGTTAGTGTCATAACGACCGTTCCACAGGTGCATGTTCATTAATTGTTTACAATGAATATCTGTGAAGTTATTTGGATTTTTACAAATTATCTTTTTAAGACAGGGTCCTGAAAAAGGGACATTTCTTTTTTTACTGAGTTTAGGTAGGTGAGTCTTGGTGCCACGTTCAACCTGCAGCCAAATACATGCATATACTCCCACCCAGTGGTACAAACTTGTCAGTACACCATAGCGTTAATTATCTGGGATATTCTACATTGAACATATCTTTTACATGTGTATCGCATTAGTGGAAACTCACACTGTTCTCAAAGCAGGCTGCCGGTTTTGACAAGCAGAAGTGACATTTCGTAACAGGTTAGGTAGACGTACACAGCAGGTTAGGATAATTAACGTGGCAGGTTAGGAGAGGGTTTTAAAAACTCGGTCCTGCCCCCCCCCCACCCCCCACTTCTCCAGCTGAGAAGACAGAGAGAGGGAGAACAGTGAGGACAGTATGGACTCTCCCTCCATACTCCAGTTTGCAGCGTGTGTGTGCGTCAGAGAGAGTGAGAGCAAGTCTTCTACTCTATGCATGTACTGGATGGTCACCTCTGTTGAATAATGGGCGATGTGGGCCTTGGATGCCTCCAATAATTTTTATTCTGAGGGATAAGAAGATACCATTACCTCAGAGCAAAATGCCCGGACAGACACACATTTCAGAGATGAACAGAGTCAAATAAAGTAAAATATGCCTAACATTTAGGGCTATGAGTTTTTCCTGACCATGCACTGCCCATAGAGACAGATAGAGGACTCTAGTGCTCAAAATCCTGTTTTAACCTGGGCAGCACCATTGAGGACTTTCAACATTTAAAGTAGTTATAATTCCATCTGGGTCATCAAGAGGAATCAGACCATGAATTATACTCATTAGCAAACATGAGTATAAATCGCCAACCTTGGCTTTATACCTGTTCAAACAACACATCCAGGTGGCAGTATGCACCCATTCAGTTTGTTTACCAACTCATAGTGGTAGTAGAAGATAATGGACAACTTCAAAATGGAGATGGCCTAAATGGCGTTGACTGTTCCGATCACAGCCATAATGGAACAGATCCACAAGCCCATTGCCCCATTGGTCCAATATTGCTATTTAATTAAATATTGCTATTAGATAATGTATAAAGTGTATAATTGCGGGAGTTGATATTCTTTGTCAAAGATTGTATTTGGTAAATGAGTGCCACTGACTTGGCAGAGATGGCATCGCTACGCATCTTCAAATCAAATGTTATTTATCACATGCGCCGAATACAACAGTGAAATGCTTACTTACAAGCCCTTAACCAACAACGCCGTTTTAAGAAAATACAAAAAAAGCAAGAGATA
Source organism: Salmo trutta (assembly GCF_901001165.1). NCBI lineage: Eukaryota > Metazoa > Chordata > Actinopteri > Salmoniformes > Salmonidae > Salmo > Salmo trutta. The sequence goes on from NC_042970.1 coordinate 68,425,808, forward strand.
AGAATAACAAAAAATTAAAGCGCAGCAGTAAATAACAATAGCGGGGGCTATGTACAGGGGGTACCCGTACAGAGTCAATGTTGAGGTAATAATATACATGTAGGTAGAGTTATTAAAGTGGCTATGCATAGATAATAACAAAGAGTAGCAGCAAAGGAGGGTAAATCCATTTGACTTTTTGCCCGCAAACCTTTCGATTTGAACGAGACCTTCCACACATTTTCCCATTGATTTATTTGACGATTTTAAAACACAATACAACCACACGTGTAGATACGGTACCATGCCATTAAAATCATTGAGGATTACACAAAAGGTTTAAACGTATTTCCATTGTGGTCCTCATGAAAATACATGAAAACAAAATATAAACAAGATTATAACATGGAAACAAAATACATCTCATAAATAGGGACGAAACTGTAAAAGGAATAAAATAGATGACCATGTAACGTTCATTGAAAACAATTATACTTTCTTTAAGCCTGTGCAGTTTCAAAGCATTTTGCCCATAAACCATTTCTTAAGGTTTATCTTAAAAGTCCCTAACGTAGGACTTGATATTATATGGTTTGGTACACCATTCCATTCCTCTGCACCAGTGTTAAGGAAATAGCTTTTTCCAAACATGCTCCTATAGCGCAGCCGTCTGATATTGGCAACATTGGCTTTGGTGTGATGGCTATGAGAGTCAAATCAATTGAAATTGTATGTCACATGCGCCGTATACAACAGGGGTAGACCTTACAGTGAAATGCTTACTCATCACCCCTTAAACAATGCAGTTTTAAGAAAAATAAGTGTTAAGTTAAAAACTAAATAACAAATAATTAAAGAGCTGCAGTAAAATAACAGTAGAGAGGCTATCTACAGGGGGCACCGGTATGTACTGGGGGCACATGTTAGTCGAGGTAATTGAGGTAATATGTACATGTGGGTAGAGTTAAAGTGACTATGCATAGATAATAACAGAGAGTAGCAGTAGCGTGAAAGGGGACGACGACAACGAAAATAGTCCGGGTAGCCATTTGATTAGCTGTCCAGGAGTCTTATTTAAGAAGCCTTTTGGACCTAGACTTGGCGCTCCGGGTACCGCTTGCTGTGCGGTAGCAGAGAGAACAGTCTACGACTAGGGTGGCTGGAGTCTTTGACAATTTTTAGGGCCTTCCTCTTCCTCCGACACACTGCCTGGTATAGAGGTCATCTAATTAAATTAAAATAGCCAGACATGTAACCGGGGGCATGGTCATGTATTTTTTTATTTTACCTGCATTTAACTAGGCAAGTCAGTTAAGAACAAATTCTTATTTACAATGATGGCCTAGGAACAGTGGGTTAACTGCCTTGTTCAGGGGCAGAACTCCAGATTTGTACCTTGTCAGCTCGGGGATTCGATCTTGCAACCTTTCGGTTACTAGTCCAACGTATAACTTTAAAAACCATCAACAGTTCTATCTGCACCACCCAGAGATCAACCGGAAGCCAGTTCAGTTTCCTGAAATTATTAGGACCAATGTGTCCTAGAGCTGAGCTTGAGTATAATTTTCATTAGTTTGTTTTGGGTCGTTTGAAGCTTGAACCATAAGATACAAGCATTGTCATAGTGGCACTGGATCGGAGATGTTGTCAGGGTCCTCATAGTCTCTGTATCCAGGAACTTGGCTACTCTTGCCAAAAACTTTGTCCTGGAGTAAACCTTCATAGTGACCTTCAGAACCATTAGTTCACCTGTCATGTGTTGGTCCAGTTAACATCCCAAGTATGTAACATAGCATCTTTCCTTCACCGCTACACCATTACACTTGACTGAGAAGTTGGAAGATACATTCTCTCTTGCCTAAATGCAGAGTCTGTTGTCAGATAACCACTTACTGACTTTAGGCAGTTGGCTGCTTAGGGTCTTTTCAACAGTCTCCTTATTCTAATGGCTGAATCATCCGCACACAAGAACAGAGGGCATGAACAGGCAACATCCATGATATCAATATGATAGTTTTAACCATGTTTTGAGGCTATATAGTGTTTGTTTATGTTTTATTTGTAAAACAAGCTAATATTTAGGGTTCTGAAGGGGTACAACAGTTGAACTAAGCTCATCAGGCATTTATAAGTTATATTCTTCAAGAATCAATGGGTACATATTCATTTATAAGTCCAAAAATGGATGTAGCTTATACCCATTCATATTTTAATATGTTGTAGCTTCGAGCCTATTACATCATCTGAGGTTTTAGTGTTGAGCCCGCCATCGGTTGAGACAAAACATGCTCTTGAATACAGGGTGGGTGTCATGCTTTGGCTGATAAATGTACTAAAATGGGAGTACAATTTATTTATTTTTACCCAAAACATTTTTCTCCCCAATTTCGTGATTACTATCTTGTCTCATCGCGGCAACTCCCCAACGGGCCCGGCAAAGGCGTAAGGTCGAGTCACACGTCCTCCAAAACAGCCTGACCTAGTTTGGGAAAACACTGGTGTAAAGGGATAGGTCCATTCTATTTCTATGATTGAAATGACACCCACCCTGTATTCAAGAACATGCTGTGTCTAAAACAATGGCGGGCACAACACAAAAACATCAGATGATGGAAAGTAGGGTCTAAGCTACAACATATGGGAATATGAAAAATATCAGAGTTAATGAGTTTTTAGATAATTGATATTAAAGGTTAAAATGTACATTTTTATTTTTAAAAAAGCATGTTGACAACCCTGTTTGCAAGCTTTTAAATTATATTAAACTCAACCGTTTATCTTTTCCAGTGAAGACATGGATGTCTCATGGTATGGTAGGGTATGCAACATGAGTCAACTTTGAGCACCTTTATCTCCTGAATGTTTTGGCATTCAGGTCCAAAAAGTCACTTTCTGACCAATTCTTCCATGGACAAACATGTATGGAAAGTTTTGTTAAAGTGATGCTGTCAAAGTGACTGAATTCAAATGGATTTACCCAGGAGAAATGCCAAGACATGATGGATTCAGTTGGGTATTGCAATTGGGTTTGCTAAGCTGCCATTTCTGTACTGCTGTCAAGAAACAATGTGGTGACACTTGAAACAGTCACATGTCTTGAATTATACAAGCATGCCAACGCTTGTACCTTTCTTCTGCAGATGAGCAAAACGCTGTTTAATCCTTGCAAGCACTAATGTAAAACTTAACTGCATTTTCAATGCTAACTCTGCAAACTAAACGTTCGACAACCTTGCAAGTTGTTAGCACCAATATTACAGCCAAGGTCAGAATGCAAACACATGAGATTTCAGACGAACGCCTACGTGTGGAAAAGATAATAATTATATGCCGTGCAGGACAAGCACACGTTGCATGGTATAATATTTCCATAAATGACATGGCTACAAAAACGTTTTATTTACAATACTTAAATTGACAAAATACCTCGTCCATGTGTTTACCCACACTGCGCAACTGTGGAAGTGCTTCTATTTCTTTGGTGCAGCCATTGGTCTGGAAACAAATAATGAGTTTATATCGCCCACTACCGTGTTGGAGTGCGAAGTGGTTCCAACATGAGGACCCTTGCGCACCACTCCAAAATCACGACGGGTTTCTTGGAGATTGTCATGTTTCAAAAATACTGAGCATCCTCCCAATTTCGCTCAAGTTCCCTAGGCTACTTGGTGGTGAAAAATGCCATATCATTCCAAAACGGTAGCCTAAACCACCATGGGAGAAATGAAGACACATCATCACTTGTTGAGTAGGCCTATACGAAATGCTTGGTGATTGATGATACAACGGTTAATGTGCAATTAAGAAATAGATTGCATAATACTGGTTGAAATCTACTGTTATTGTGTTTAATATGACAGAGATTAATAAAACAATCATAGCATCCAATCGTTATTGGTAGTTTCGACTACCGTTTAGCTTAACAAATGGCAACAACACACAAATAAAACAATATATCAAGGAAAGATCTTATGAAAGCGTATGATTATAATTATCATTAACATTTCAATATATGATTTTCATAGGAGTACGGCTATTAGTGGTAGTGTGAAGTCTAGTCTTGTGAAGGTAGCCTATAAATTCAGTTTTTCTTGTCAAAGTAGGCCTAATTCGCACAACAATTAAATTGTTAAGAAACATATATAGCCTAAGGATATTGTTCGTTTAAACATTGCAAGTATCAAGAAAACTTTTGCCGTTTTTGTTGCAGCAATTTACCATTTCAGTCGTCATAGATGAACGAATTATACAAATATTTTTCAAAATAGATGGAGGCTAAATACTGAACATTGAAATTAGAAATTGTTCTCACATTTCAAATGAAGAGAAAATAAGGAGAAAATGTAGGCCTACACTGGTTCCTGTCAAGTCAATTTTCCCTTTCAATCTTGATGTTCCCCGTGTGGTGTAATACGTGTAATCAGTGTTCATTGACCGAGACAAAAGCACTTCAACAGAAGTTTAAATTATAATGTTTATTTACTGAGATCAGTTTTTACAGGTATAAGTGAATAATTAAAATAAGACCATGTATGTACACAGTACAGATACAGAGATATTTAATAAATATCAATATTCCTGCGTCTTCTTCCATCAGAGTTGCAGGACACGTGAACACTATTTACAATGATATTATTTATATTTCTTGAAAATAAAATCAATTTTATATCATACAAATATCCCATTTGTAATTGGTCTTAAGGCCTCTCATAGTAAAAAAGTACAAATTGTTTATGAACATTTGTTTTCTAAAGTAATATTTCACTCCATGAAACGAAACCGGATTTACAGAGCTTGCAACTGGAAAGAAATGCGGCAAATGTACACATGCATAACTCTGTTGGTCATAATTTTCCATAATTGTATGCACGTACAATTGAATGAGAAAAATCGTCAATATTGAACAAATGAAACAAATGACAGACATTTTACAGTTCAAGTAAGCTTTTCGAGAGCTCAAAATAGGCCTAGTTTGTATTTTAAGGCACTTTCAATAAGGCTGTTTTAAGTACTTTTTCGTTGCATGGCGCACAGGGCTATATATTATGCACGAGGATATTGCCGTTGTCTAGGACTGTTAAATTACATAAACTTAATGTTAATGCCCCCCCTTTGAGTATAATCGAAATGGATACAAAAATGTATAGGTCTAGTGATCAATTACACACGCTGCAAGTGGCAAACGGGTTGTGTTTTAAGTCCTCACGTGCATTAACAACTTGGCCATTGATAATTGCTCAACTATCAGAAATCGCTATCAGAAATATACAAAATAAGGCCTACAGGCCTTTGATATAAAATGATCTTGCAATCACCATCTTTCAATCAACAATGTGGCCAACATTCGGCTAAGCATATCTAGGCATGAGAACATGTCCCACAAGTATTGGCCTATTTGACTTTAATGAGCGTATACAGCATATATCTAAAAATGATATCTGTCGCGTAGAGAAATATAGGCCGATGGGCTTTCTGGGAAATTATGCCTTTCTGGAAAAATATATCCATGTTTCAGACAGGGAGTAAAGTTAAGTGTTGCAACCATGTTTGAAGACATACAAATGACATGTAATTCTCTCTCAAATGCAAATACGCAATCTAGGTCAAGACAAATAATACATTCCATAGGTGACAGGTCCACCGAAGAGTCCCGGAACAGGTAAAGTGGGCCTGGGGTAGGCGTTAGAATGTCCGTAGAGAGATGGCGAGCCCATGTGCGCTCCCAGGGGGAATGGCAGAGCAAAGGCAGGTAGCATGGGTTTCGACGCCAGTTTGTACTTTTCCAACTCGGCCTCCTGAAGTCTCTTGGCTTTAGCCCTTCTGTTTTGGAACCAGATTTTGACCTGGGTCTCGGTCAAATTGAGGGAGTTGGAGAATTCGGCTCGCTCTGCAATGGAGAGGTACTGCTTTTGTCGGAACTTCCTTTCCAGAGCGAGCAGCTGGGAGGTAGTGAAGGGCGTTCGAGGTTTTCGGTTGTTTTTATGTTTCCTTAAAGGACATGGAGGTGGACTTAAGCTTCCTGGAGGGACAAATAAATTAAAAGGTATTGTTATTAAATGAAAAACTCAAGCACTGCTGACCCTTTAAAACAACACATTTCACTGCGCCTATGTGACAATAAAACGTTTTTTTTTTTCACAATTAGTCTCACCAAACAACGTATACATTTAAGGACATTGCCATAAGGTTTATTCCTGCACCGTGGCTTTTAATGGATAGGCCTACCAATTTTCCAATTCCAAAATAGCCTATGACACATTTTGTCTAATGGTGCACAGTTTAGACCTATCAGGCTACTCTGAAATAACATTGTATTATTAGACTGATATAGGGACATTTCGAGTCAAATTCTATAGATTTTTGGATTGACAGGCACGACCACAGTGATGACAACATATGTGAGGTAGGCTTATAATGATCTACTACGTGAGGTAATAACGATCTAATAAATCAATAATAGACTAATAATAGAAACTACTCCTATATATTATTATTATAATAGACAAACAATAGGGAATAGTTGGCCTAATTAGCAGGGACTTACGAGGGGGAGTCGAGAAAGATGAAGTCTGGAACCAAGTGCTCTGGTCTTTCTCACAAAAATCTTGATTGTCGTCATTCTGACAGTCCGACACGCTCTGCGAGTTTTCCGGGGAAACTTTCCTCTCAACGTAAAAAGTCCTTGGAGAAAACTGTTCGGTGATCTGCACCGCCGCCGCCACAGGCTTCGGTTGAACGAGACCCGAATCCGAGGAGGGAGAATAATAGTAAGTCCTGCAGGTTGTTTTCTTGGAAATCAATGATTCGACGCTGAATGGAAGACTGCTCGTCTTACTTTTGTATCCTTTGTCTGTTGTCATATCTTTGGGTTGAAGTTCCTCACATTCCGTATCCGACTGTTCTTTCTGGTTGAGTTTAATCTCGTGGGACGGAGACCCCGGTAGGCCAACGGGATTCATCGCAAAGGGGTACGGGGCCATACACCTCCGCCTGGCCAGCTCAGGAAAATCGAATCGCGTGCGAGAATATAGCGTCTGGTGCTGTTGACGCTGTCAGAATATTGCCCAGTAGCTCAACTCACTAGATGGGGTCGTCTATAAAAGGGCACTAAGTGTTCCCCTCTCCGCGCCGACCAATCATCGTCTCAGCTCGGCATCGTGACGTCCCCAGCTCTCCTTTCCTCCGTCCTCATTGGCCCTCTGCCTTCCAAGAGACATCAAGAGGCCCTTTGAAAGCGACAAGAAGTTTTAATCATACAGACCCCGTGCGGAGCTGGTGCATTGATAGCTCAAGGGGTTTTTGTCTCCGCGGAACACAAAGTAGACCAATTTTAGCGCAATTAACCAGTGGGGAGGCCTCATGAGTATTTACATCCATTAGTTGAGCACTTATTGGAACCTTTAAATTAATTCATTTCGCACCCGAGAACGTTGTGAGGAGATACAGAAGAATGCAAGGTTATAAAGGAATAATTTGAAAGTATTAAATAGGCTAAAATAAAATATGAGAAAGGACAAAAAATAAGGAAATACACAAATATACAAATACATTGAAACTCATTAGAATATTAAAAGTCATATAACCATTTATGAACAGACATAATGGAGAAATACATCGATTTACTATGACTGTTTGTCACACAGCATTACGCCGATTTAAAGGCTGTCATGGACTTTTTTTTAAAGTTTACAAAAGGCTCGGTTGAGAAGCAACAGGCGTTTTTTCTTCAGGTCAAACTATTTAATAAGCCAGACAAGTTGTGTTGTGGAAGGCGCCAGCCTCGCGGGATCAAAAAGGAAGCTACCTCGGGGAGAATAGGGAACGGTTAACTCCACTTAACCAGTTGTCCTCGAAATATTTTTCATAGTCCAGTGCATAGCTGCAGGAAGGAGGCAAAACCACTGACATTAAAGATGGTTTCATTTCTTGGAAGAAGAGAACAAACATAACTTGATCGGGTGATAAGAGGGGCAGTATTCAAAAATGTTTTTGAAAATGATCATACTTACACAGAAAGAATACACATCGAGCAACATTGAAATTAAAATAGTCAAATGAACAATGAGGAATTAAAAACTAAAATACAAACGATCAGGTAAAAAAGACAATGCAATGAATATTGATTTAGATTTTTTAAATAAAGCCTATTAATCTTTATAACAAATATGGAATATTTGGCATTTGCCATCAAATACCTTCCACAAAGTAAAAAAACTGAAATTTTAAAGGGACAATTAACAGCTTTTTAAAAATACTTTAAATTTTAGAAAAAACTAAACATTTACATGACAGTTTCGAATATCTGTGGTGTCCTGGCCTGATTTCATATGTGTAGACCTAGTTATCTCTTATCACAAAACATTATTTTGTAGCACTTTAAAGTGGCAGCATAGGCCTTATGTGACCACATATTATTTTAACATTAATGCCTTTGATTGAAGTGCCACCAGTACGCAACATAAGCTCTTAAAGTTTAGTCTCTCCTTTCCTTCAGGGGCGTTGTAACATAATGATTCTCTCAGACATTCTCCTTCACTAAAATCATCACTTCGCCCCAGTGTCATTGACGTCAACTATCTTTCATGACATGTATCATCCCAAAGCGTCGTCCTTCTGCACTCCCAACATGATACCACAGTAAATAACACCATATAATCCAAGATGGCCTCCCTGGCATGGCCAACCCCACCTATCTCAGGACCCCACTGAAAGCCTGTTTGACTTCCAACAGTCATCAGCAGGATCAAATACACAATTAAGACTAGGTTAAGTGCAAAATGGCCACCTAGTAGGCCACAAGTGGGGGGTTTGTCTTAATTGAATTGCCTTAGCCCCATCGCTCTTAGGTTAATATTCTGGCAAGGAAGACACTTAGAGAGATCGAAAGAGTGGATGGTCACTCCAATACACTGGAGACCCACTCAGCCCTCTCTGGATTGTCTTTGTTACTCTTCACACTTCAATTTACAGTTTAGTTGGTTTAAAGGGTGAATAATTCATTATTTGAATCTGGCCACTCATGAGAAGGCACGTGTGATTGGTTCACATTACTTGACCGCCAGTCAGTCATATTTGGTTTATGACCTTATGTGTCCTTAACTCCTTAAAGATGCACTCTCAAACTTTTTGTATAATTTCAGCCACTAGTTTTAAAAGTGGTGCTCACAAGCCAAAACTGGTCCCCATTTTTTGTGTGCTACATCATCCAATTGTGTACTACCTCATCCATTTTGTGTGATATTTTACGAATGTAGCAATTTTTATGATATCATACGATTTTTGCAATTTGTGTGATATGTTACGAATCCAATTAGTGCAATAGGATTTGAATTTGTTGTGCTTAGGATCCCAGAGTGCATCTTTAAGTCACACTATGAATGAACTTGTGTCACACATTAAATGTAATTGGTCCACGTCATTTGACAACAAGTCATATTTGGTTTATAACCTTATATGACTTATGTCAAACCACATGACTATCATGGTTGGACAACTTACCAAACGGACGTAGTTCTGTGTGCAATCAAGCTTTTTCTCAAAGCTACACAAGGACAGGAAAGATTGATTGGTTAACTCAGCGAAATGATGTTGCCTCGAGCATTACTGCAGATATTGCGATGAGATGCACAACTTCGCTTTCACACAAGGGTTCTTTGTAAGGCAAAGTGTTCTACCTAGAACCTTTAACATTCTAAGGAAGAAATTATTCTTTGATGATTCTTTGGAAGGCAAGAAGGATTTTTTGGAAGGCGAGAAGGGTTCTACATAGAACCATATATAATATTTCCCAGCATACTCTATTGCAGGGAGATTTTCAGAATTGTTTGTTTTACTGTAATATCTGTGTTTTTGCAAGTACATTGATTGGTTGATTAATTTTATGCTACACAAAAATAAATAACATACAGTTTTCTAAACATCCAATCTGTACCCGTTACTGAGATGGTTGTTCCAGTTTAGATGATGTTGGTAGTCTCAGTATTCAATCTTCCCTACCCTAGCAGTCATTCTGAATGCAGGTTGGACTTGTTGGATATCATAACTCTGGCTGGATTTCAATAGGAATTACACATCACTTTGCAAGCCAGCATAATGTGACTTGAAGGCCTGATGTGGCCTGTAAACCAGGAGATTCCTAACACCACTGTGTTTGGGTGTAACTAGGCCCTCAAAGAAAGGCCTTATGATATATGTAATGTATTGTCATAATTAATAACATTTTACGGCCGGTGGAACCGTTCATAGAGGGTTCTAGAAAGAACCGTCCAACGATTAACGGGTTCTCGATAGAACCCTTCATCGAGGGTTGTAGGTAGAACCGTATACAGGGGGTTCTTTGAAGAACCCTACATAGAGGGTTCTAGATAGAACCACTTTTTCCAGTCTCAAATTAAGCCTAGTCCTGGACTATAATGCACTTTCAATGGAAATTCTCCATTGAGAATGTTATTTAGTCCAGGACTGGGCTTAATCTGAGTTCGGGAAAACGACCCTAAGAGTTTTTGAGTCATTTCAATTACATTTCCAAATACCTGAATGAATAGATACAATCATTTACACTCCTCCCAAATGAGTCTGCCATTATCAATATCTGAACCACTGTGACAGTTTCTCATTCAAAAAATATCAGGCCGTAATTTGGGAGTCTACCCCTGCATTTTCATATCTAACAATCTGCCTCTCTGTCTCCTCTCTCTCTGACTCAACAGGCACTCTCCACAATCTCCTAACACAGCTGTTTTAGGTTTGAGATCCCAGCAACCATGTACCCTTCAGTCAATCTAATCTCCCAACTGTCGTGTTAGATGAGGATGAGAGGCGAATCATAGCGCAACACAAATCCATGCAGAGATTCACCCGATACAGGTACTACCCATAAATAAATCTACACGTGAATTTACACCAAGTTCAAGTAAAACGTTCCCCCCTGATGTTCGGCCGGGGTCTTCGGTTTCAGACTTTCAGAGACCTTCTCTCCTAGATCCTGAAAATGCATTTCTGTAACAGCATGCAGGCGAGTGAACTGTGTCAGATGTCATTACCGAGTTTGAAAGCAGATCTGTCCCCCAAGGTCGACCTGTTCGATGGGAAACACTTTCCTTCGGCACCCGAAATGAAAACTTTGTCTGTGTCACAAATGGCACCCTATTCCCTATGCAGTGCTCTACTTCCACGTAGGGAATAGAGCGCCATTTAGGACTCTCATATGGGGCCATTTCCAATATTCTCATGCTTCGATGGAACCACTCAGCCAGTTCGTAAAAGCAGGGGCCAAGTTTGGGCCGCGAATTTAGACAATGTGAGAAAAACTAAGTTAGATCATCTTTATAAGGTTCAAAATGAGTGGTATGGAAACCCATATAGTAGATGACCCCTAATCTAACTCCTAGCTCAAGTAATAGGATTTTACTGCTGAATGAAAGCGTGACTTTGGTCTATTTCTCTCACAGACAGTTGGAATGACCCCTGACCCTATATAAGGACTAAGGAAACCCGTAAAAGTACTTAAACACAATCAAAATCAAATTAGATTTCATACGCAGTTGGATTTGTGTGTGAGACAAGGAACGTACTGTAGCTGAGTAGCTTGGAACCAGACGGAGAATTTGAGAATTCCAATCTAATACAGTGCACTCTGCAGACGGTGATTACATCCTTAGATGACTATATGATCACTAAGCAGTTGGTCACTGCAACCGCATTTGCCGTAAGCGTTGTGCACTGTACAGCAAAGCTGAATTCTCAGTCAGAAGGAACCCGGGGTGAAAGGTGCAGAGCTGAGCTGTCCACCCAGTGAACTGTGAATTCCCTATTGTAGTGGTGTCCGTGCCGTGGTGAGGCCCTGCACAGTGACAAACAAACCAATCATTTTAAAAGTGAGGGACAACTGGAACCCAATACGTGTGAGATGGGCTTGACAGACAGAAACACAACGGCTGATGGGTAATGAAACAGAGTGAGACGGACACACTTGCTGACACCACACAGGAGGATGGGGCGAGGGGACACATTCGTTGGCCATCGCCATCCAATCACGGCACTCTCTCACCACTCTGCTCTCACATGAGTCTGTATGAGGAGAGAAGTGAAGAATCAGCCGTCCAGAATGGTGTGGATTCTGATCATGAAAATTAAATACATACTAGAGAGGGATTTTGGGGGTGGATCTGCCAAAGCCAGTTACTTAGTCTTCAGTTTTATAAATTCTTATTACGTGTCAGAGATAGAGACCGAGAATGGCTTAAATGAGGCATGAGCAAAATTGAGAGGCATCCTCATACATTTCACATAACTATGAGAAAATATTTTGAGTGTGTTTTATCTTAAAAGTTCCTTGCCTTGCTTAATTTCCATCCATCTTCATTTAACTCTAACATCAGGAAGCCAGGCAAGAGTTCTCTCCCATTTAAATTAAAGTGGTTTAAATAGCATTGCCTTGGGTTGCAGGATATCCTTGGAAAATCTCTTGACCTTTCATTTGACTTAACAAGTCGAATCTATCCACATCAGACCGGCTTCAAGCTCGCAGTTAAATGCTGGTTAACATTTTTATGCCAAAGCCACTTCCCTCCTTGTGGCAACAGTGGCATCAGTCAGTGAGAACTGGTACTGGTCGCTGAATGCATGCTGGGTAATAAGAGAAATGTTGTCACAGAATGCACAAAAGTGAAATGAATCCCGGGCTACTTTTCTACCATTACTTCTATGACATTTTTGAGCACCATAAATTAAATGAGCCATTTAATCATTTTAGGCTCTATACAGCACCATTTGATCTAGCAATGTCAATAACAATGATAACAGTACTACTGGCACTCCAACTACAAATGAACTATAATGAATAACAACACTATAATAACTGAAATATATATATTTTATTTTACCTTTATTTATCTAGACAAGTCAGTTAATAACAAATTCTTATTTTCAATGACAGCCTAGGAACAGTGGGTTAACTGCCTTGTTCAGGGGCAGAACGACAGATTTTTACCTTGTCAGCTCGGGGATTCAATCTTGCAACCTTTCGGTTACTAGTCCAATGCTCTAACCACTAGGCTACCTGCTGCCCCATATGAATATGAATGTCGATATGATGAAAATGAGTCTTTATTGTGAGGAATTACTTTGTTGTTATCATTTGTCATTCCATCCTAACTGCCTTTTACACAAAACAAAACAGATTCTGTAGCGGGCCTTGAGAGAGAGGGAGGGAATTACACACAGTTGCCAACAGAAAGCGTTTAAGGTAGTGGTACACCGCAAGAGGTGACAATGCAATTAACCATTTTCATTTGACCTCCGCGTTCGTCGGCCATAGAAATCAGCATTCTTGAGGAAAGTCTGGAGACAATGCGAGTGGGCGAGCGAGGTTTGGGAATACAGGGGACAAAGAACTTAGTGTGACTACTTTGAGGTTACAAAGGCAACCAATGAATGTCACCACAAACTCCTACTATCTTCTTAGCCAAAGTTGTGATGCATTATATTTGAGAAAACCCTAGGCAGCAGCCTCAATTTTCTCTTCACTCTTGGCCGGCATTTCAAGCCGGGGCCAAACCAGAAACTATTGCATGAATTACAGCAATTTAGTATACAGTATATTATATAAAAACACTATTTTCACATAATAAAAACCGATTGGATGAAATATGGGCTGTGAGTGAGAAAAGGGTAGAATCAAAAAGACGTGTTGCAACCGTCCTTCTGGGGGTTTTGTAGGCAAAATATAAAAAAAGGTGTGTGTGTGTGTTGGGTGTGTGTTTGCGCGAGTGTGTGTTTTGGTCAAAAGTGTGTGTGTGTGTGTGGGTGATATAAGTAGGTTATCAAAGCAGCGTTTGTTTTATCCTGATCCTGAAGCCTTGTTATGTGTGTGTCGTCACACTTTGTCAGGCCAAAGAACTTGTGACAGCATATCCAACCCATCTGGTTCCACTGAATATCAGATGGATATTCATGGCTGTTTACAGCCTCATGGAGATTATTTTTATCAATGAAAACCAAAATATTCTCTAAATCGTTATGTTATATGAATAAAAAGATACACACACCATTCAAACTTTCTTATAAAATCAATGAATGATCACAATTAAAAAATAGTGTGATTTGTATCAAAACGTTCAAAAAGGGCATTTTTGTCTTTTTCTTATTGAACGTCTTATGCCCTGACACCAAATTAGTTTTGCGATAACCCTTGTCACGAGAAAGATAGTAGACACTGTTGAGTAATGTTCGCATAGGTCATATTCTGACTATGACGCTATTTATAATATGACGCCTCAGTGTCTTGAAACAAATGCCCCTTTTGTATTGTTTCGAGGAAAATAGCGCTAAGCTCACTCAGAGTCAAAGGGAATGAGACTGCAATAATAGTCGGTTGTTTTCATCCATTTCATTAACTGTGAAATTAATATCTATAGTAGACATATTTTGATCAGATCAGTGTTGGTTTTTACCCTAGGGTCATTTATATATTTCACATAGGGTCATGGGTATATTTCACATAGGGTCGTGTGTATATTTCACATAGGGTCGTGTGTATATTTCACATAGGGTCCTGTGTATATTTCACATAGGGTCCTGTGTATATTTCACATAGGATCGTGTGTATATTTCACATAGGGTCATGTGTATATTTCACATAGGATCGTGTGTATATTTCACATAGGGTCATGTGTATATTTCACATAGGGTCGTGTGTATATTTCACTTTTTTTTTTTTATATTTCACCTTTATCTATCCAGGTAGACTAGTTGAGAACAAGTTCTCATTTGCAACTGCGACCTGGCCAAGATAAAGCATAGCAATTCGACACATACAACAACACAGAGTTACACATGGAATAAACAAAATATACAGTCAATAATACAGTAGAACAAAAGAAAACAAAAAGTCTATATACAGTGAGTGCAAATGAGGTAAGTTAAGGCAATAAATAGGCCATGGTGGCGAAGTAATTACAATATAGCAATTAAACAATGCTAGATGAATGCTAGATGTGCAGAAGATGAATGTGCAAGTAGAGATACTGTCGTGCAAAAGAGCAAGATAAATAAATAAATACAGAATGGGGATGAGGTAGGTAGATAGATGGGCTGTTTACAGATGGGCTATGTACAGGTACAGTGATCTGTGAGCTGCTCTGACAGCTGGTGCTTAAAGCTAGTGAGGGAGATATGAGTCTCCAGCTTCAGAGATTTTTGCAGTTCGTTCCAGTCATTGGCAGCGGAGAACTGGAAGGAAAGACGACCAAAGGAGGAATTGGCTTTGGGGGTGACCAGTGAGATATACCTGCTGGAGCGCGTGCTACGAGTGGGTGCTGCTATGGTGACCAGTGAGCTGAGATAAGGCGGGGCTTTACCTAGCAGAGACTTGTAGATAACCTGTAGCCAGTGGGTTTGGCGACGAGTATGAAGCGAGGGCAAACCAACGAGAGCGTACAGGTCGCAATGGTGGGTAGTGTATGGGGCTTTGGTGACAAAACGGATGGCACTGTGATAGACTGCATCCAGTTTGTTGAGTAGAGTGTTGGAGGCTATTTTATAGACGACATCACCGAAGTCGAGGATCGGTAGGATGGTCAGTTTGACGAGGGTATGTTTGGCAGCATGAGTGAAGGATGTTTTGTTGCGATATAGGAAGCCGATTCTAGATTTAATTTAGGATTGGAGATGCTTAAAGTGAGTCTGGAAGGAGAGTTTACAGTCTAAACAGACACCCAGGTATTTGTAGTTGTCTACGTATTCTAAGTCAGAGCTGTCCAGAGTTGTGATGCTGGACGGGCAAGCAGGTGCGGGCAGTGATCGATTGAATAGCATGCATTTAGTTTTACTTGCGTTTAAGAGCAGGTGGAGGCCACGGAAGGAGAGTTGTATGGCATTGAAGCTCGTCTGGAGGTTAGTTAACACAGTGTCCAAAGAGGGGCCAGAAGTATACACAATGGTGTCGTCTGCGTAGAGGTGGATCAGAGAATCACCAGCAGCAACAGCAACATCATTGATGTATACCGAGAAGAGAGTCGGCCCAAGAATTGAACCCTGTGGCACCCCCATAGAGACTGCCAGAGGTCCGGACAACAGGCCCTCCGATTTGACACACTGAACTCTATCAGAGAAGTAGTTGGTAAACCAGGCGAGGCAATCATTTGAGAAACCAAGGCTGTCGAGTCTGCCAATAAGAATGTGGTGATTGACAGAGTCGAAAGCCTTGGCCAGGTCGATGAATACGGCTGCATAGTAATGTCTGTTATCGATGGCGGTTATGATGTCGTTTAGGACCTTGAGCGTGGCTGAGGTGCACCCATGACCAGCTCTGAAACCAGATTGCATAGCGGAGAAGGTACGGTGGGATTCGAAATGGTCGGTAATCTGTTTGTTAACTTGGCTTTCAAAGACTTTAGAAAGACAGGGTAGGATAGATATAGGTCTGTAGCAGTTTGGGTCAAGAGTGTCACCTCCTTTGAAGAGGGGGATGACCGCGGCAGCTTTCCAATCTTTGGGAATCTCAGACGATACGAAAGAGAGGTTGAACAGCCTAGTAATAGGGGTTGCAACAATTTCGGCACATAATTTTAGAAAGAGAGGGTCCAGATTGTCTAGCCAGGCTGATTTGTATGGGTTCAGATTTTGCAGCTCTTTCAGAACATCAGCTATCTGGATTTGGGTGAAGGCGAAATGGTGGGGGCATTGGTGGGTTGCTGTGGAGGGTGCCGGGCAGTTGACCGGGGTAGGGGTAGTCAAGTGGAAAGCATGGCCAGCCGTAGAGAAATGCTTATTGAAATTCTCAATTATAGTGGATTTATCAGTGATAACAGTGTTTCTTAGCCTCAGAGCAGTGGGCAGCTGGGAGGAGGTGCTCTTATTCTCCATGGACTTTACAGTGTCCCAGAACTTTTTTGAGTTAGTACTACAGGATGCAAATTTCTGTTTGAAAAAGCTAGCCTTAGCTTTTCTAACTGCCTGTGTATATTTGTTCCTAACTTCCCTGAAAAGTTGCATGTCACGGGGGCTATTCGATGCTAATGCAGAACGCCACAGGATGCTTTTGTGCTGGTCAAGGGCAGACATGCCTGGAGTGAACGAAGGACTATATCTATTCCTAGTTCTAAATGTTTTGAGTGGGGCATGCTTATTTAAGATGGTGAGGAAGGCACTTTTAAAGAATAGCCAGGCATCATCTACTGACAGGATGAGGTCAATGTCATTCCAGGATACCCCGGCCAGGTCGATTAGAAAGGCCTGCTCACAGAAGTGTTTTAGGGAGCGTTTGACAGTGATGAGGGGTGGTCGTTTGGTCGCAGACCCATTACGGATGCAGGCAATGAGGCAGTGATCGCTGAGATCTTGATTGAAAACAGCAGAGGTGTATTTGGAGGGCGAGTTAGTTAGGATGACATCTATGAGGGTGCCCGTGTTTACGGATTTGGGGTTGTACCTGGTAGGGTCATTGATCATTTGTGTGAGATTGAGGGCATCAAGCTTAGATTGTAGGATGGCCGGGGTGTTAAGCATGTCCCAGTTTAGGTCACCTAGTAGCACGAGCTCAGAAGATAGATGGGGGGCAATCAATTCACATATGGTATCGTTGGCACAGCTGGGGGCAGAGGGAGGTCTATAGCAAGTGGCAACAGTGAGAGACTTGTTTTTGGAAAGGTGAATTTTTAGAAGTAGAGGCTTGAATTGTTTGGGTACAGACTTGGATAGTAATACAGAACTCTGCAGGCTATCTTTACAGTAGAATGCAACACCGCCCCCTTTGGCAGTTCTATCTTGGCGGAAAATGTTAAAGTTGGCGATGGAGATTTCAGGGTTTTTGATGGTTTTCCTAAGCCAGGATTCAGACATGGCTAAGACATCGGGTTGGCAGAGTGTGCTAAAGCAGTGAGTAAAACAAACTTAGGGAGTAGGCTTCTAACATTAACATGCATGAAACCAAGGCTTTTACGGTTACAGAGGTCAACAAATGAGAGCACCTGGGGAGTGGGAGTGGAGCTAGGCACCGCAGGGCCTGGATTAACCTCCACATCACCAGAGGAACAGAGGAGAAGTAGGATAATGGTACGGCTAAAGGCTATACGAACTGGCCGTCTAGCACGTTCGGAACAGAGAGTAAAAGGAGCAGGTTTCTGGGCACAATAGCATAGATTCAAGGCATAGTGTACAGACAAAGGTAAGGTAGGATGTGAGTACATTGGAGGTGAACCTAGGCATTGAGTAATGATGAGAGAGATATAGCCTCTAGAGACGTTTAAACCAGGTGATGTCATCGCATATGTAGGAGGTGGAACATGGTTGGTTAAGGCATATTGAGCAGGGCTAGAGGCTCTACAGTGAAATAAGATAGTAATCACTAACCAGGACTGTAATGGACGAGGCATATTGATATTAGAGAGAGGCATGCGTAGCCAAGTGAACATATGGGTCCAATGATTGGTTGGGCTGACTGGGGACACGGCGATTCAGACAGTTTGCAGGCCGATGCTAACAAGCTAACAGTTAGTAGGCCGGGGCTAAACAAGCTAGCAGTTAGCAGACCGGGGCTGGCAAGCTAGCAGTTAACAGACCGGGTTAGCAAGCAAGCAGTTGGCAGACCGGGGCTAGCAGTTAGCAGACTGGGGCAGGCAAGCTAGCCTTTGGGGGACGTCGCGATTTGGGGTAAGTCTGTTTTTGCCTCTTCATGCGGTGACGTCGATAGACCAGTCGTGGAGTAAGTAGGGTTCCAAATAGCTCTAGGTAGCTAGTAGGCCGCAGTTAGCAGAATGGGCCTTCAGCGGACGTCGCGCCTGAGGGGCCTGTTGGAATCCTCGGGCAGATTATGTCGGTATTCCAGTCATAGAGGATCGGCGGGGTTCTGTGCCCCATACCGGCAGTAGCAGGGGTCCGGATATTGTAGCCCAGGAGTGGGCTTCGGTGGTAGCACAGGAGCCCTGGCCGGGCTAGCTTCAGGCTAATTGGTGCTTGCTCCGGGATGGAATTGCTAGCCAGGAGTAGTCACCCGGCATTCCGATTAACTAGTTGTGAAGATCCAGATGAAAATGTTCAGAGTTTGCGGTGTGGGTCGTGTGTATATTTCACTTAGGGTCGTGTGTATATTTCACTTAGGGTCATGTGTATATTTCACAGTGTCATTGTGACTTTACAAAAAACACACTCTATCTCACTTTAAAGAGATCCCAATTGGTTCTTCACTATCGCCCTTGATTCTGCCGGATTGCACTTGTTTGATACTGTAGTACTAATAATGTTATTACAAGCAGTAAAGGTCAGGACAAATAGTGTGCTCTTGAGCCGTCTAGAGATTACAATTTCAAAGCCCTCCCCATGAAAAGCCCCAACAATGGAATGGGCTGGCAGAGTTAAAAGGCCCTTTTAATAAACAATCACGGGTTGCTTTTCAATGGGACTCACTGGAACCAAGTGAGCAGTGGGATTGGCTTTGAAAATATGGAGCGATGAAGAGAGGGAGGGGGGAATTGTGGGTTGTGACAGAGGAGTATAGAATTTAAGAAGATGCCTCCCGAGTGCCTAGCCAATACAAACAATCTGATACAGGTGCACACATTTAATTTAGTAGGTCACTTAGTCGTATTTCTCCCTCTCCCCCTTTCTCTCTTACTCCATCTCTTTCTCTTTCTTCATTTTCTCCTCAAACTTAGCACTTATTTAGCCCTCCCCTCCATCCTTCTCTCCCTCTCTCTGAACAGAGGGTGGACAGGAAAGTAGGATGGGGGGGTCTTCTTTTTGTGCTATTGCTTAATGAGCTGGAAAATACAATTGCACTTTTCTGACTGTGAAGAAGATCGCCTGGAGGCCCTTCTAAATTAGCCGTGGTAGGAAGGAGGAGGAAGCCTGGAGGGGATAGAGGCTTGCTGAGCGGCCCGGAGGGGGGGCAATCCTGTGGGGGGGGGGGGGGGTGATTTGGAGGGTGGAGGAATTGCTGTTGCATATTTTGGATTACTGGATCGGCTTGATAGAACAGCAGACTTGTTGCAGCGTCAAGCGCTCTTGGAGACTCATACAGTTATAGCAATACCTCAAACCAAATCCCATTTCATTGGTCACATACACATGGTTAGCAGATGTTATTGCGGGTGTAGTGAAATGCTTGTGCTAGGTAGCTATTCAATAATATGTCAGGAAAAGTGACATTAGCTACTGTATGTGGTAATATGTCAGGAAAAGTGACATTAGCTACTGTATGTTATAATATGTTAGGAAAAGTGACATTAGCTACTGTATGTGGTAATATGTCAGGAAAAGTGACATTAGTTACTGAAGGTGGTAATATGTCAGGAAAAGTGACATTAGTTGCTGTATGTGGTAATATGTCAGGAAAAGTGACATTAGCTACTGTATGTGGTAATATGTCAGGAAAAGTGACATTAGTTACTGTATGTGGTAATATGTCAGGAAAAGCGACGTTAGCTACTGTATGTGGTAATATGTCAGGAAAAGTGGCATTAGTTACTGTATGTGGTAATATGTCAGGAAAAGTGACATTAGTTACTGTATGTGGTAATATGTCAGGAAAAGCGACGTTAGATACTGTATGTGGTAATATGTCAGGAAAAGTGGCATTAGTTACTGTATGTGGTAATATGTCAGGAAAAGTGACATTAGTTACTGTATGTGGTAATATGTCAGGAAAAGTGACATTAGTTACTGAAGGTGGTAATATGTCAGGAAAAGTGACATTAGTTGCTGTATGTGGTAATATGTCAGGAAAAGTGACATTAGTTACTGTATGTGGTAATATGTCAGGAAAAGCGACGTTAGCTACTGTATGTGGTAATATGTCAGGAAAAGTGGCATTAGTTACTGTATGTGGTAATATGTCAGGAAAAGTGACATTAGTTACTGTATGTGGTAATATGTCAGGAAAAGTGACATTAGCTACTGTATGTGGTAATATGTCAGGAAAAGTGACATTAGTTACTGTATGTGGTAATATGTCAGGAAAAGTGACATTAGTTACTGTATGTGGTAATATGTCAGGAAAAGTGGCATTAGTTACTGTATGTGGTAATATGTCAGGAAAAGTGACATTAGTTACTGTATGTGGTAATATGTCAGGAAAAGTGACATTAGCTACTGTATGTGGTAATATGTCAGGAAAAGCGACATTAGTTACTGTGTGTGTTAATATGTCAGGAAAAGTGACATTAGCTACTGTATGTGTTAATATGTCAGGAAAGGAATATAATAGGTTTTTGCGATAATATGTCATATCAGAATTGGATGGATCAACCCCCACATGCAGAGCAAACCGATAACTTATTATAACCTTTATATAACCTATAGCTTTTATTGACTCACTATTTCACTCATCATTCCATTGAATTTCCTATTCTTCCTCAGTTCTATAATGTCAATAGAGAGAAAATTCCTCACAGTGCATATGCCTCCTCTATACCATTATACTATATGCCCCTGGGTGCTCTTTTGACCGCTACGCTAGGCATCTGCTGCCTATGGGACCCCTATGGCCCTGCATGCCTATATCTGCATTCTAATGCCCCTGTCCTGCTGGGTTGGTAGCTTTAGCTATGTAATTGATGGCTTCCACACTTCGGGACCCAGGACCTCAGTCTCTATCTCTCTCTCCTCCTCTCTTTCTCTCTTTGTCTCTCTCTCTCTCGCGCTCTCCCTCTCTATCTCGTTGTTGCTATATCTCTGCTGTTTTGGTTGGGGGTCTTAGACTGAATTGACTTCATTCATTGTCCTTTTATTCATAGAGGAATTATGAGAGAGAGAAAGACAGAGAGAGTGTGTGTGTGTGTGAGAGAGAGAGAGGGGGGTGACTTCACTTTGACAACAAAGAAAAAGAGTCGCCGCCACTGCCGATATTTAGTGAATCCCAAAGGGAACGTTTTCATTCTCCTCATTCTCATTCTGCAAGTTTGGCACATGCCTTCTGTTACTAAGTGGCGAGGGCCATTGAAAGGGGGGGCCTACATTTCCCTATTCTCCTCTCCCACTAGGTGCCATAGACTTACAGCCCTGGCAGCTGCTAAGCCTCTTTATACGACTATAGAGGCCTCTCTGCAGGTGAGCTAACCCTGCCAAAGAAGCAGCCTCACAGCCTCTCCAGTCCGCTCAATGGGACTCAATGGGGCTCAATGGGACATTTCATTTGGGGGGGCTGAGTTGACTTCGTATGTGCTGCTATGGTATATTGGAACACTCGGAATGCCTTCAGTTCATAAAGGCGGTGCCGCCGCTCTAGAAACATGTAGCTCATGGAGGTGGAGTTACGAAGCCATGCCTGAATTTGTTTTGTTTTGCCTTTTGACAGGCGCCAAACGTTGGCACCATCCTCCTCTGTTCCTTCTTCAGTTTCTTCTCTTCTTTTCTTCTCTCAGTCAGTGGCATTACTTTTTTTTTCTTTCCTCCCGTACTTCTCCTTTCTCCCTGTGATGCAAGCTGGGAGCTGTTGCACATTACTCCAGAGGTGTGGTGCCTCTCTCTTCTTCTTCCCCTCAATGGGCTTCACTGTTTCCCCAAACTGCCTCCAAGCTGGGCTATCTATTCATTTAGTTACTTAAGTGTAATTGCTCCCCTTTGAAGCCTCAGAGAGGCAAATAATTTGCCGTGCCCCGGGGCCAGAAATGGTCAGTGATCCTTGGACCCCTCCCTCAGCCCCCCCAATGGGCCCCCGCCGGCCCGAGAGCGTCGGATACACACGCAGGCGCACACACACACACACACACACACACACACACACACACACACACACACACACACACACACACACACACACAGAAACACACACACACACACACACACACACACACACACACACACACACACACACACACACACACACACACACACACACACACACACACACACCGTGAGAGGCCAGCTCCCATACAGTGAAGGAATAACACAGCCAGGGCCCGCTCAATTTCACCTCTCCTTTTCATCCTCTTTTTATTCTTTTGAAACACTTTTTTATTAACAACAGCTTTTCTCCTCTCCTCTCTCACACTGCGGTGCCGCCGGGAGGAGGGGGATGAGAGGGAGGGGTGAGAGGATGTCGGCCGGAGGTGTCCCTGAAGATGTTTGTATGTGGTGCGGCGCAGAGTCACAGCTAAAGTCCCCCCCCCATCAATAGCAACAGGTCAAGGAAGCATTGAGAAAACAGCCCCCACACTCGTCTCCCTCCCACCCCCCCGCGGTTCACACTGCTACAGAGGGGGCTCATGTTTCTTATGACAGGCCAACTACACCTCAGGGCACACAGTGAGAGAAAAGGATTCCTTGGACCGGATTGGTCGATTATCAGGCAGCAGCAGCAACTTTTCCACTAGTGGTTTCTATCTACCGGTAACAATTTTTGATTGAACTTTTATTTAACTAGGTAAGTCAGTTAAGAACAAATTATTATTTACACTGTCGGCCTACCCTGGCCAAACACTAACCCGGACCACGCTGTGCCAATTTTGCGCCGCCCTATGGGATTCCCAATGTGTATTGACAGAGTGGGGATAATGCATTTTATTTGAGGTAAAATGCCCTTTCTTTGGTCTATAGTGTAAACAGGATGTAGGCGAAATAATATAGAACTGGGAAACTACACAAAGAGGCCATTTAAAAGTACAAAATTCTCACAGTAATTGTCTGCACTAACTACACTGACGTTGTACTCTCATAATAAGGTAATAACCCGAGTAAAACTGTGTACCGCAAACTATTATCAGGGTGGAGTCCCCAAAATCCCTAAAAAGGGTTAAAAGTGACAGGCAGAGACAGGAGCAGACATTTTCTTATATAAACAGAATAGCCTACCATGACTAGCCAACACACCATATATTCAATGAAGACTGCTGAAAAGTTAATAATACAATTATAATCCAAATTGAAAATTGGGCAGTTCCTTTCCGAGGAAAAGTAGAAAAAATACAACTTCAAAAAAGTGTAGTTCCCCTTTAAGGTTGCCATTGCGAAGGGGAGCCAAATCAATGTGGATGGCCGGCCGTTAAAGCCAACCTGGTTATGAATGCTGCATTTGAACTTGTATCATTTTGACTTTGAGGTTTTTAAGAGAGAAGCGTTCCCCGCAGTCTCACCAGCTGGTAACAATTCTTAGACATATTACGAGCTGCTCTCTGCCAAACGACATACCTTTGGGCTATGTTTTCAGCGGGCTATAAAAGCCAATAATATTGATCTAGTTGATCAGATATCACTCAGTCCGGTCCTGCACAGTTTATTTAAGACGCCCTTTAAGGTTTAAAGTTCCGGGACAGGAGTTTTTCAGGTTTTCTTAGGAGAGCACTATTTTATTTTCAATATCGACGGTCGGCATGGTGCTTGCTCACGTTACTTGTTTGACTTCTATATTGGGACTCAGTCGAATAAGCCTAAGCAGCCAAGATGGCTGAGCTGTGGAGTTTAGCTCCCACATTGTATCTACATATGGTTTGGGGTACTTAAAAATACGTATTACTGTAAGTATGTGGTAGTCCACAGAGAAAGACAGAGGTTCCGTCCCAAATGGCACCTCATTCCCTACATAGTGCACTACTTTTGACCATGGCCTGTATAGGGAATAGGGAGCCATTTGGGATTCAGACTATGCGTGTCTGTGCTGCATGAGAAAATGGGGAGAATCATGGTGGAGCCACTTAAGCGTGTGTGTGTGTGTGTGTGTGTAAAGAATACACAGTAGCAGACTTACCCCAGTGACGCCACAGTACCTCCCTAGTGGTCTGACCGGAAGTTCTGCCGAGTCATTGGTGACCTTGAACTAGAATGGAACCTTCCACGTCTAAAGGTTTGTCCATTTAGGAAACCTTAGGGGACGGTTAATATGTTTCATATACAAATGTCTAAGGGTATGGTGTGTAATGTTTGTGTCAGGTGACGTTATGGTTGATATGCACAGACACATGCATGTATACGATGTACACTCACACACACACACACACACACACACACACACACACACACACACACACACACACACACACACACACACACACACACACACACACACACACACACACACACACACACACACACACACACATACACACATACACACACACACCCTCTAGTCTAGTGTATGCCATCTGTTGTATTTCTGTTGCATTTCTCTCCCACAATGGTCAAAGAATGTAAGTGGAGTAAAACACAAGTCCAACAAGGTAAGATGACCAAGGAGGACATTAACTAAGGTTTTCCACTTGGGTGTGTGTGTCTATTTGTGCATTGTGTGTCCGAGTGCATTTCTCCCAGATCACATGTATGCCCAAATGGAGGCCTGCTGTGTGAAATTACTCGCACTAATGGCACTACACACTTTTGTTGCAGGAAATCAGACAGCCGCACTGTAACTGCTAAAACGGTGATAAAAACCAACCCAAATTGCATCATGATGTTGGGAGCAATTTAACCCTTCATCAGAGCAAACCAACTCTCAAATGAAGCAAATGGATTTATTGACTAGTTATGAGACACTTAAGAGTCTACACCTAGTCCTCTCAGTGCTACGTGGGCTTGTCTGTTCTGTTCTACGTCTATGGAAAAAGACACTAAAAATAAAACAATTCTAACCCGACCAGAGGTGTCTAATAAAGTCTAATTAAAGAACGTTATATTACCATGGTAATTTGCTTGTCGAAGGGGATCATTACGTGGGCTTGTTTTTTTTAATACGTTTAATTGAAAAACAAACTGTATGTAATGAGACGTAATGAGACTGGAGCTATGTCTGGCTGAGAATGGCCTGTTAACTAACTCTTAAGGTGTGATGATACGTCAATAAGTCCTTTGAGACATCTGTTGTAGATGTGGTAGACATATTAGGACATCAACACTTGTTTTTCACTTGTGGGTCTAACACGGGTTTTGTCCATTGTGGTAGAGAACATCTATGGCATTTATGTCATTCTGTGGTGTGTTATGTCGTTGACTTGTGTGTATGGTCTGTAGCCACTAATGAATGAGACAGAGGGTCCCACTCCAGAGATCCATATCTTCCCTAGGGGTGTTGCCGGGCTATACACGACCACTTAGAACAAGTCTCTGGACACTGACGAGTGTCAACTATCTGTGTGTGTGTGTTATATCTGTCTGTGTGTGAGTTAGTGTATGCGTGCGTGTGTTTCTCTCTTATAACAAGTCTCCAGACACGGCCGGGTGTCAGCAGCAGAGCCACGCGGCCTGGCTCCGGATGGCCCGACAGTATGCAAAACGGCACCATGGGAGAATCAGCTCTTTCAAGTCCAATTACCCGGTGGAGCCAGTTATTTCAAAGGCCATCAGTAAAAGATGTCGGTTCCGATAAGGACCCGGACACATGTGTTCCATCACACTAATTCAAACAGTGTTTCTCAACCCCAACTCTAAAACCCAGACAAAACCTTCAACCAGCCTCGGGCAATTTGACAAAAGCAAACTGATTTAGCAAATAATATTTAAAAAAATTCTAACAGTGCTTACAAATATTTGTATGAAATATATTTCCTTTAAAAAATATATGATTATAGCTCGCACAGCAGGATATGAGTTTGAGAAAGAGTCTAAATATTGTTTTACTGGACATCATTGTGCCTTAGAGGACGAACTGGTGAAGTGAAGTCTTTAAAGAATTATCCTAGCGATTGCTTTCCAAAACCTCCAGAAATCTGATTACAGGTCTGTGAGAGCCACAAACAATGGCGTGGCAAGCCTGTCTCTGAACTGTATGTCTCGAGCCAACTCCTGCTCTCTGCTCTGTTTTCTTCCTCTCAGATCTAAAGTGAAGGAGAAGAGCATAATTCATGTTGTTTTTACTGGAAACATACTGTACAAATTTACAGTCAGAAAGACAGAGGGAAAAAGGAAAGTTAAAAGTAGGAAACCCCCTCTAACACAACTGTGGTTTGGGCCAATGTAAACAATGTGTTTTATAGAATCCCTTTTACTAAAGACCAGGGAAAAGCAAGAGACAGTGTAACTCCAGCTTTTACAGGGAACTCCTGTTCATTATACTTGATGGGTAAACTATAAAGATGATCTTAGAAATATGGGCCTTTGTAAGTCATTTCAAAAGGTTTTTGTATGGATGTGAGTATGTGTCAAAAAAAAGAAAAAAAAAGACCAGTTATTGATGATGACATTTCTTTTCACATCCAATGACAGGTATATGACTCCATTTTTTTAGGTCTAAAACCATGGACAGTCTAAGTTACTGTAATGTAATGAAGTTGCCCTGGATGTTCTCTACTGATCTGTAGGATGTATTTAGCGTTTACAATTCATTTTTTAGGCAGTATTATTAGCTCCCTGGCAGTGAGCCCTCTTCTCGATCCTTCCCCTTTAATGTTAAATCATCTGGACATTAAAGTATTTCGGTGAGTTACAAGACATGACATCTCGGGAAACATACAACCAAGGTCAAAGATGGAGCTCGTTAAAGGGATTGCACACAGCCACAAATTCAGCGGGATCAAAAAAATGTTTAGTTAACTTAAACTTCAGTCATGGGGAAATTCAGCTTTGTAAGTAACCCGCCCCCAAGGAGACAAAGAGAGTGCTGTGGTAGGCTGAGTGGTAGTGCTCCCCTGTCCCTTTGTGTTTATCATGGCGGGGACGTTTTGTTTGTTATCCACAATGGTTTAACAAGCACCACAAGCAATGTCTGGATCACACAAGCTTAGAAGAGGATATATAACGATAGAGGTAAAACATCAAAATAACCACATACTGTAATGTCCTTTTAACGTCTTTGTGATGTTAGATCAAAACCATATTTCGGTGAAGGTCAGATATCATTAAAAAGTATTACGTGCAACAGTTTAGTCATGGGACAAAGTTTCCTTCTATAGTACTGTACCTTTGAAATGTGGAATATTGAATATTCTAAAAAGGCATGTAAAACAAAAAACACAGATCTTATGGTCTTTGATCATCATAATCATCCACTTTTGAATCTGAATTTGTTTCTGAATGTCTAAAAGATTGCAGATTTAGAGATACCGCTACACTCTTAGACGAAAGAGTTCCAAAAGGGATTTTCGACTGTCCCCATGGGAAAACCCTTTTTGGTTCCAGGCAAAACCGTTTTGGTTCCAGGTAGAACTCTTTTGGGTTCCATGGAACCAAAAACCAAAACGGGTTCTCACAGGGTTTTACTATGGGGACAACCGAAGAACCCTTTCAGGTTTTAGATTGCACCTTTTTTTTTTCCTAAGGTGCAATCTAAATTGTAAGACACACACACACACATCTGCACATTACATTCACATGCACACATCAGGTGTGTTGTTCTGAACAACTGATCTGCAGAGCTCTCAGCTCTCTCCCTCTCAAGTTGAATCTCCATTGTGGAGTGATGGTTATTGTTATGCTCCGTTTGCGTAACGTCACAGCAAAACAACAATTTGCAACTCCGACCGAGAACAAAAGAGCTCATAATAAAAGCTGGCGACTTAAAACAATGAACACATTTTTTCCCCCAGAGGGATTTTCACTCAAGAGCAAAGTAAATGAACATAAAGAAACCAAGCAACTTTGTTTAGGCAAAGCGGAATTCGTGGTCGTAGTTATAGAGTTGAAACCAACAAACAGAATGATAAGGTCAGTGGCTTAAGCATACGGAACAGTGATGAAAAAAATGATACCAAACTGAAATCAAATGTTATGCTTACACAAACATTTATTGCAATATATATTTTTTTTATGAATGTTTCCCTGCCCATTGCATATTTTCTACATTCATCTCAATGAACAGTGCAGATTTGTTCTAATCCAATCCAACCAATCATCATCATGCCAGTCTCAAAATATAAAATATCCTTTTACCATCACACAGTGTAGAGGTGCTGTGATCTGGAAATAACTATAGCTAACCCTAACCAGGAAGTCAACAGGAAGAGCCCTAAACCATGACTGGGAATTCAGAGATTTAATTGGCCAGCCTGTCTGCAGGAATTTTGGTGTGGCAAACTAATTGACTTAGAATTCCCTGGTGTTTTATCAACACAGGGAAGTGTGTGTGTGTGTTGGGGGGGATCTGTGTGTGTGTGTGTGTGTGTGTCTGCGTGTGTGTGAAATGCCACCGGGCCGATAACTAGCCACCTCTAGTAAACCGATCTTTTACCAACGGGCAATTTGAAACACATGTTATTGGCTATTTTACGACAGGTTCCCCCCTTTAAGTGATATATTCCTGTATGTACCACAGGCATTGGAGTCGTCTCTGGCCAAATTACTCACTTTCTGATTGATTACTTGTTTTGTATTAAAGAAACAGTTCAGTGAAATTATGTATTTATATATTTGTTTGCTTACCTTGAAAGCAGTTTATTGAGTGACGTATCCACACATTGGACTTGTTTAAAGGCAAGGAAACAAATATCTAAATATGTCATATTGCTTAACTATAGACACAGTAGTAGAGTCTCTTTGGTTATAAGCTAAGTGGTGGGAGTGTGTATTCATTCATAGCCCTCTTAACAGTTATGATTTTAATTGCCACTCATATGTGAGAAAAAGAAGACATTTGTCAAATGAAATGATTGAATTAGATTTTCAGGTGAGATTGACGCTTCTAAATAATCCAAACCAGCTGGCAATTAACCTAATGATGGAATATGTCACATCCAATTAAAGAGCCTCCTGCTTGTCAATCACGCCTTCTGTGCACTCATTAAACAGAAAAACACAGTCAGATAATGATCGTTTTAAGAGACATGTTTCTTTCTTCCCCGGCAGCTTATCTGATGGACTGCTACTCATTTCAGCCAGTCAGGCAGTGACAGGTCCTGTGGATAGATAAACCCCTTTAACTCTTTAAGGTCACCCTTAACCTCTGGAATCTATTGCCGCCTGACTCCCTGACTCTCTCTTATGCTACTGACTGATAAATGGTTTCCAATGGAATGGCAGATTCTGTTTGGGAACGTCAGACTCCAGAGTGTTTTTCCCCATGTAGGACGCCCCACAGAAAGATCAAGACCATTTTCACACACACACACACACACACACACACACACACACACACACACACACACACACACACACACACACACACACACACACACAACATACCCCAAAGGCCCTTCTACTGTAGGCCCTTCTACTGTAATCCCCAAGAGAAGGTTATCTCCTCTCTCCGCTTTCTACTCCGTCAGAAAAACTCCAGCCCAGCCAGCGGCTCTCTCCTCTGCTCTGCAGTCAGTGTCTTTAACCCCAGATGATAACACTTAGGCTGGCCGTAAAGAATAGGCCTCCCTAAAGTGATCCATTAGCGATCCTATTCCCCCAGAGTGGGGCCTGGGCCCGGTGTCTACTGAAACAAACCAGGAAGCCTTGAAGGAAAACAGCATGGCAGACAAGTACCGAGATCAAAGACTCCAAAGACTAAGGCTACCTCCCCCCACCTCCTCCACCCTCCTCCTTTCCCTCTCTCTCTCACGTCAGTCTCCTCAGACATAATCCTGTCTTCCTCCCCAATGTTTTCAATTAAGGCCCTCCTCTGAAAATGTTTCAGATTGTAACGTTATCAATTAGTCAGCGACTCCAGCTAGGTTATTTAATGGGCCCGGGAGCTGGGAGTTTTGATTTAGAGACTGTCAGGGAGATGTAAGGGAAAGATGTCCTGCTTTTAGCTCCAGTCAGTCTGATAAAGCTATAGGTTTGAAGTTCCATAGGAATGTACTGTAGCTGGAGGCCAAACCTTGTGTATTCCACATTCTGTGGTTTGGTACCATAAACTAATGAGGAGACTGATACATTTTAAACGCAAAGGTTTTCAAGCATTTTTTCCCAAGTACTTTAACCCTTTACACTCGTGGGAATTGGCCTATATGGATAGGGCTAAATTGAAACGCTTCTTACAGAAGAAAAAACATATGCATAACCATTGTAACAATTGAAAGGGAACAGTTTGGATATTATGGGACAATTATTAGACCAAAGGTGAGCACACAACATTTCACCTGACACAAGACTGAATCCAAACAATATACTGTTGATTTTATATGCATTTTACATTTACTGTACTTTCCGCCGCATTTGTAGACAACGAAATGTGAAAATAATCTGAATACATTCAGTAAGGTGATACGAATATTCCTAGAAAATGTGGGTTAGGTGCAACATAAGAGAAAGAAATGTAAAGGGTTTGAGTGAGAGGACTAACTGGAGTCTCCAAGTTGCCACACCCCTCTCCAAAGTGTGCACAGTTCCTAAGCAATTTCAATGCACTTTTATGACTCAAAGTCTTCAACTATAAGGTACTTTTTTTTGTTGCTCTCCTACTGTAGCTACAGAACACAGTACTGCATCACCGCCATCACACAATTACTGTTGTTGTTTACGAAATCCAAAAACGGAAATAAATCGTAATCTGGGTCAGGTGGGCATCATTTGAAAGCATGTTCTATTGCCAACATGACTATCTAAGTTATATAATACAATATTACAGTGATAGGCTTTCACAGGGCAATTCATAAAATCCGTTTTGGTGAGCATAGAAAAGGAGTCATGTCTGCATTCAGGTGCGTGTTCCCGAGGAAAACTGTCTTCACAGTAGACAAACAGGCTCATTCTGCTCAGAACAACCCAGGACATGATGCCATGTCACCTTGTAACTGTACATCAAACATAGCGATCATAAATGTAGATACTGTATACGTCTCATCTTTGAAAATACATCAAGTCCTCTTAATTTACAGCATTTCCCTATAACTCAGACAACAACAAATACGCAAAAGTTGCCTAATTAGCGGGCGGGATGGGGGCAACTTCTTGTCGCGCGCGGTGTTGTCTGAGATATAGGGAAATGCTGGAAGTTAACTAGATGTATTTTGAAAGACGAGACGTTGACAATTACAATAACTACTGCTCTTGCGCTTCACATTTCCATATCTTAAAACTCAGTCATATACAGTGTCAACATGTATGATCTCTATGTTCAGCACGGCTGTCAGTCAAAACCCATACAGCGCTGTGAAGGGCAGAGCCTGAGCTCTGACGTCATTTACAGCGTATTACTGCACAGCCACCACTTTCCAATGTAGGCACTTATCAGTGACCAAATATGCAATTTTTAACCTGTATACGGGTACAAGTGTACAGGGCTACTAGTCCAATGCAGAAATTTTTCTCTAATTTCTGTGATTGTTTTACATTAAAATGGTCAAAAATAAACAAAAATTGCTACTTAGCAAAGGGCAAAATCACATTTTTGACTGCACTGGGCCTTAAAAATGGAAGTCCTTAAAATATGCACCTTATGCACCTAATGACCCTGGGACTAAACACCTCCCTCTGCAAACTGGATCCTAGACTTTCTGACGGGTCGCCCACAGGTGGTAAGGGTAGGTAACAACACATCTGCCACACTGATCCTCAACACGGGGGCGCCTCAGGGGTGCATGCTCAGTCCCCTCGTGTACTCCCTGTTCAACCATGACTGCATGGCCAGGAACGACTCCAACACCATCATTACGTTTACCAACGACACAACAGTGATAGGCCTGATCACTGACAATGATGAGACAGCCTATAGGGAGGAGGTCAGAGACCTGGTCATGTGGTGCCAGGATAACAACCTCTCCCTCAACGTGATCAAGACAAAGGAGATGATTGTGGACTACAGGAAAAGGAGGACCGTGGACGCCCCCATTCACATCGACGGGGCTGTAGTGGAGCGGGTTGAGAGCTTTAAGTTCCTTGGTGTTTTATTTGATGACAGCGTAGGTAGGCCCTCACACGAAATGTCATACACTACTGTTTTGTGGTTAAAAACAAGAAAACTAAAAAGGTTAAGATTGAATGTGCATTTCTACAACACAATATATATATATATTTAAGGTTAAAACGTGTGAATTCTTTGAAATAACTCATCCACCTGGTCAATTTATGTTGGCATGACAAAACATGTGTTTTTCATACACGAAAGTAGAACATTTTTGGGATTATGGGAGTATCCATGAAGAATTATGTTTGTTGAAAAGAGAAAAAGCGTAGCTATATTTCAAACCGATTTCTGAGTTCCTAGGTCATGTGGTAACTAGTATCTTAATTAGCTTTGGGCCGGTTGTCACATATGTTTGACATTTTAGTCATTTAGCAGACATTATTATCCAGAGTGACTTACAGTAGTGAGTTCATACATTTTCATGCTTTTCTTGTACTGGTTCCCCATGGGAATCGAAGCCACAACCCTGCAAGCGCCATGCTCTACCAACTGAGCCACGCAGGGTCACATGGAATGGGGGGTTTGTTGTCACTATCAACTCCATTATAAAAGTGCCACTGACAGTATACAATAAATCGCAAGCTCTATTGTGATTGTGCTATAGAGTTCCCTTCCCAGCTAGCACATTTGGTTCCATGGAAGTTGTAGGAACGTATGTTTTTGGTTTTCCATTGGTTCTGGGAACGAAGCCATAATTTTCCTGACCGGTAAAATGTAAAAAATTTGTAATTTTATTTCACCTTTATTTAACCAGGTAGGCTAGTTGAGAACAAGTTCTCATTTGCAACTGCGACCTGGCCAAGATAAAGCATAGCAATTTGACACATACATCAACACAGAGTTACACATGGAATAAACAAAACATACAGTCAATAATACAGTAGAACAAAAGAAAACAAAAAGTCTATATACAGTGAGTGCAAATGAGGTAAGTTAAGGCAATAAATAGGCCATGGTGGTGAAGAAATTACAATATAGCAATTAAACATTGGAATGGTAGATGTGCAGAATATGAATGTGCAAGTAGAGATACTGGGGTGCAAAGGAGCAAGATAAATAAATAAATACAGTATGGGGATGAGGTAGGTAAATAGATGGGCTGTTTACAGATGGGCTATGTACAGGTGCAGTGATCTGTGAGCTGCTCTGACAGCTGGTGCTTAAAGCTAGTGAGGGAGATATGAGTCTCCAGCTTCAGAGATTTTTGCAGTTTGTTCCAGTCATTGGCAGCAGAGAACTGGAAGGAAAGACAACCAAAGGAGGAATTGGCTTTGGGGGTGACCAGTGAGGTATACCTGCTGGAGCGCGTGCTACGAGTGGGTGCTGCTATGGTGATCAGTGAGCTGAGATAAGGAGGGGCTTTACCTAGCAGAGACTTGTAGATAACCTGTAGCCAGGGGGTTTGGTGACGAGTATGAAGCGAGGGCCAACCAACGAGAGCGTACAGGTCGCAATGGTGGGTAGTGTATGGGGCTTTGGTGACAAAACGGATGGCACTGTGATAGACTGCATCCAGTTTGTTGAGTAGAGTGTTGGAGGCTATATTATAGATGACATCAACGAAGTTGAGGATTGGTAGGATGGTCAGTTTGACGAGGGTATGTTTGGCAGCATGAGTGAAGGATGCTTTGTTGCGATATAGGAAGCAGATTCTAGATTTAATTTTGGATTGGAGATGCTTAATGTGAGTCTGGAAGGAGAGTTTACAGTCTAACCAAACACCCAGGTATTTGTAGTTGTCCACGTATTCTAAGTCAGAACCGTCCAGAGTAGTGATGCTGGACGGGCGAGCAGGTGCGGGCAGTGATCGATTGAATAGCATGCATTTAGTTTTACTTGCGTTTAAGAGCAGTTGGAGGCCACGGAAGGAGAGTTGTATGGCATTGAAGGTCATCTGGAGGTTAGTTAACACAGTGTCCAAAGAGGGGCCAGAAGTATACAGAATGGTGTCGTCTGCGTAGAGGTGGATCAGAGAATCACCAGCAGCAAGAGCAATATCATTGATGTATACAGAGAAGAGAGTCGGCCCGAGAATTGAACCCGGTGGCACCCCCATAGAGACTGCCAGAGGTCCGGACAACAGGCCCTCCGATTTGACACACTGAACTCTATCAGAGAAGTAGTTGGTAAACCAAGCGAAGCAATCATTTGAGAAACCAAGGCTGTCGAGTCTGCCATAAGAATGTGGTGATTGACAGAGTCGAAAGCCTTGGCCAGGTCGATGAATACGGCTGCACAGTAATGTCTCTTATCGATGGCGGTTATGATGTCGTTTAGGACCTTGAGCGTGGCTGAGGTGCACCCATGACCAGTTCTGAAACCAGATTGCATAGCGGAGAAGGTACGGTGGGATTCTAAATGGTCGGTAATCTGTTTGTTAACTTGGCTTTCGAAGACCTTAGAAAGACAGGGTAGGATAGATATAGGTCTGTAGCAGTTTGGGTCTAGAGTGTCACCCCCTTTGAAGAGAGGGATGACCGTGTCAGCTTTCCAATCTTTGGGAATCTCAGACGATACAAAAGAGAGGTTGAACAGCCTAGTAATAGGGGTTGCAACAATTTCAGCAGATCATTTTAGAAGGAGAGGGTCCAGATTGTCTAGTCAGGCTGATTTGTATGGGTCCAGATTTTGCATTTGGATTTGGGTGAAGGAGAAATGGTGGGGGCATTGGCGGGTTGCTGTGGAGGGTGCCGGGCAGTTGACCGGGGTAGGGGTAGCCAGGTGGAAAGCATGGCCAGCCGTAGAGAAATGCTTATTGAAATTCTCAATTATAGTGGATTTATCGGTGGTAACAGTGTTTCCTAGCCTCAGAGCAGTGGGCAGCTGGGAAGAGGTGTTCTTATTCTCCATGGACTTTACAGTGTCCCAGAACATTTTTGAGTTAGTACTACAGGATGCAAATTTCTGTTTGAAAAGCTAGCATTAGCTTTTCTAACTGCCTGTGTATATTTGTTTCTAACTTCCCTGAAAAGTTGCATATCATGGGGGCTATTCGATGCTAATGCAGAACGCCACAGGATGTTTTTGTGCTGGTCAAGGACTGACAGGTCAAGAGTGAACCAAGGACTATATATTTTCCTAGTTCTAAATGTTTTGAGTGGGGCATGCTTATTTAAGATGGTGAGGAAGGCACTTTTAAACAATAGCCAGGCATCATCTACTGACGGGATGATGTCAACGTCATTCCAGGATACCCCGGCCAGGTCGATTAGAAAGGCCTGCTCGCAGAAGTGTTTTAGGGAGCGTGTCACGTCCTGACCAGCAGATGGAGCTGTGGTAGTAGTTTGGGGGTCAGGACGTGGCAGTCTTGTCTGTGTCTCTTGTGACTCCTAATCAGGAACAGCTGGGAATCGTTGTTCCTGATTGGGAGTCATATATGTAGGAGTTGTTTGTCACTGGGGTTTGTGGGTGGTTGTTTTTACACTGCGTTTTGTATGCCTGTAAAACTGTCACTGTGGTGTTTATTGTTTTTTCAGTGGATGCTCTACTCCTTTTTTTGAAAATTAAAATATGAGTAACCACACTTCCGCTGCGCCTTGGTCCACCTTCCAACAGCACAAAGTATTTTGTGACAGAGCGTTTGAAAGTGATGAGGGGTGGTCGTTTGGTCGCAGACCCATTTCGGATGCAGGCAATGAGGCAGTGATCGCTGAGATCTTGATTGAAAACAGCAGAGGTGTATTTGGAGGGTGAGTTAGTTAGGATGACATCTATGAGGGTGCCCGTGTTTATGGATTTGGGGTTGTACCTGGTAGGTTCATTGATAATTTGTGTGAGATTGAGGGCACCAAGCTTAGATTGTAGGATGACCGGGGTGTTAAGCATGTCCCAGTTTAGGTCAACTAGTAGCACGAGCTCAGAAGATAGATGGGGGGCAATAAATTCACATATGGTATCGAGGGCACAGCTGGGGGCAGAGGGAGGTCTATATCAAGCGGCAACAGTGAGAGACTTGTTTTTGGAAAGGTGAATTTTTAGAAGTAGAAGCTCGAATTGTTTGGGTACAGACTTGGATAGTAATACAGAACTCTGCAGGCTATCTTTGCAGTAGATTGCAACACCGCCCCCTTTGGCAGTTCTATCTTGGCGGAAAATGTTATAGTTAGCGATGGAGATTTCAAGGTTTTTGGTGGTTTTCCTAAGCCAGGATTCAGACACGGCTAAGACATCCGGGTTGGCAGAGTGTGCTAAAGCAGTGAGTAAAACAAAGTTAGGGAGTAGGCTTCTAATGTTAACATGCATGAAACCAAGGCTTTTACGGTTACAGAGGTCAACAAATGAGAGCACCTGGGGAGTGGGAGTGGAGCTAGGCACTTCAGAACCTGGATTAACCCTCCACATCACCAGAGGAACAGAGGAGAAGTAGGATAATGGTACGGCTAAAGGCTATACGAACTGGCCGTCTAGCACGTTCGGAACAGAGAGTAAAAGGAGCAGGTTTCTGGGCACGATAGCATAGATTCAAGGCATAGTGTACAGGCAAAGGTAAGGTAGGATGTGCGTACATTGGAGGTAACCTTGGCATTGGGTAATGATGAGAGAGATATAGTCTCTAGAGACTTTAAACCAGGTGATGTCATCGCATATGTAGGAGGTGGAACAACATGGTTGGTTAAGGCATATTGAGCAGGGCTAGAGGCTCTACAGTGAAATAAGACAGTAATCACTAACCAGGACAGTAATGGGCGAGGCATATTGATATTAGAGAGAGGCATGCGTAGCCAAGTGAACGTATGCGTTCAATGAGTGGTTGGGCTGACTGGGGACACGGCGAGTCAGATTGTTATCAAGCCGATGCTAACAAGCTAACAGTTAGTAGGCCGGGGCTAAACAAGCTAGCAGTTAGCAGACCGGGGCTGGCAAGCTAGCAGTTAGCAGACCGGGTTAGCAAGCAAGCAGTTGGCAGACCGGGGCTAGCAGTTAGCAGACCGGGGCAAGCAAGCTAGCTGTTAACAGACCGGGGCTAGCAAGTTAGCCTTTGGGGGACGTCGCGAAGGTTGGTAAGTCTGTTTTTGCTTCTTCGTGTGGTGACATCGATAGACCAGTCGTGGAATTAGTAGGGTTCCAAGTAGCTCTAAGTAGCTAGCAGGCCACGGTTAGCAGAATGGGCCTTCAGCGGACGTCGCGCCTGAGGGGCCTGTTGGAATCCTCAGGCAGATTATGTCGGTATTGCAGTCGTAGAGGATTGGTGGGGTTCCGTGCCCCGTAACGGCAGTAGAAGGGATACGGATATTGTAGCCCAGGAGTGGGTTTCGGTGGTAGCACAGGTGCCCTGGCCGGGCTAGCTTCAGGCTAATTGGTGCTTGCTCCGGGATGGAATTGCTAGCCAGGAGTTGTCACCCTGGATTGCGGTTAGCTAGTTGCGAAGATCCAGATGAAAATGTTCAGAGTTTGCGGTAGGAATTTGGGGATATGGGGAAAAAAAAAGAAATAATATTAGGTCCGTTATGCTCTGGTTTGAGTCACGTTGTTCGAACTGGCTAGAGCTTTCCGAGCTAAAGGTTAGCTGATGACCGCTAGCAATGGTTTGCTGACTGATAGCTGGTAGGTAGTTAGCTGACTAGCTTCAGTTGAGGGATTCCAGATCCGAAGTAAATAGAAATACTTTAGAAAAAAACCCAGATCCACACCACATTGGGTGAGGCGGGTTGCAGGAGAGTATTTAGAAGTTGAGGTTTAGGAAAATATTTTAAAAAGATTGGCGAAGAAAAAGATGTAAAAAGATATATACAAGGGATGCGACAGGACAAAGAGAAAGACGTCTGACTGCTCCGCCATCTTGGATTCAACAAAGCTCTAGAAATATAACATTTTAGGTTGCTGGGGAGTTTTGAACATTTTACTATGGTTCCCTTAAAGCTTATTTGGGAGGTTCCATGAATGTTCTAAGAACGGAAATGAATATTTGAAGGCAATTAGATAGCTTTCTGAGAACATGTTTCAATAAGGCTGTTAATAACACTGCTAGCTTAACTGTTATGAATTCCAAACACAGAAAATACACATGGAAATGAATTTGCTTAGGCATTAACCATGCAAACACATTAATTTTTTATTGTGCCATGTGTCAGTGAGATTCAAACCTATGGCCTTCTGTTGTTTATCCATGGAATTAGTCCATTGCGCCACCAGGATAGCGCTAGCATGCCACGTTCTTTTAACTCACACAAAGTTGTTAATTTTTATCTATTAAAATCAGGTGTGGCCAATTAATTGGCATGGTTAACACACCTGAACACACTTAGCAAGATAGAGGATCAAGAGAATTTTGTTGATGCTGAGAACA
Source organism: Salmo trutta (assembly GCF_901001165.1). Taxonomy (NCBI): domain Eukaryota; kingdom Metazoa; phylum Chordata; class Actinopteri; order Salmoniformes; family Salmonidae; genus Salmo; species Salmo trutta. Next base: position 68,464,765 of record NC_042970.1, read on the forward strand.
CAATGTATATGTTTCTTAGAACGTTCTTTGAACGTTACTAATTGCAGCATTACCGTAAATATGTAAGAGGCAAGTGAAAGGTGAAGAAATTAAGGAACTTGTTTGTCGGCCTTGCAGTAAAGACCAAAATTGGCTAAAGAAAATTATGCTAAATAAAAAAGTATGCCAGTTTCATTTAAGGACCAAAAATGTACAGCTGTGCCATATTGCAAAATAGTTAGGAAGATATTTTTGATGTACCTCTTCTATGGCACATGGTTTATGAACTGATACGCAAAACTACCTTGGATTCAAAACGTAGAGTTTTTCAATTGAAATTATTATACAAAATTCTTGCAACCAATAGAATGTTATATATATGGGGGATACAACCATCCTAGCTCTGCAGATTTTGCTGCGAAGAGACAGAATCATTAGATCATTTGTTTTGGTATTGTTCATATGTACAGTGCATTTGGAAAGTGTTCAGATCCCTTTACTTTTTTTAAACATTTTGTTACGTTACAGCCTTATTCTAAAATGGATTAAATACAACATTTTCCTCATCAATCTACACACAATACCCAATAATGACAAAGTGAAAACAGTTTTTTTGACATTTTTGCAAATGTATTAAAAATTAAAAACAGATATCTTATTTACATAAGTATTCAGACACAGCTATGAGACTCAAAATTGAGCTCAGGTGCATCTTGTTTCCATTGATCATCCTTGAGATTTTTTTACAACTTGATTGTGGTAAATTCAATTGATTGGACATGATTTGGAAAGGCACACACCTGTATATAGAAGGTCCCACAGTTGACAGTCCATGGCAGAGCTAAAACCAAGCCATGAGGTTGAAGCTCCGAGACAGGATTGTGTCGAGGCACAGATCTGGGGAAGGGTACCAAAAAATGTCTGCGGCATTGAAGGTCCTCAAGAACACAGTGGCCTCCATCATTCTTAAATGGAAGAAGTTTGGAACCACCAAGTCTCTTCCTAGAGCTGGCAGTCTAGCCAAACTGAGCAATAGGGGGAGAAGGGCTTGGGTCAGGGAGTGGCAGGGACTGTGAAACCTGCTCCAGAGCGCTCAGGACCTCAAACTGGGATGAAGGTTCACCTTCCAACAAGGCAATGACCCTAAGCACACAGCCAAGACAACACAGGAGTGGTTTCGGGACAAGGCTCTGAATGTCCTCGAGTGGCCCAGCCAGCGTCCAGAGTTGAAGCCGATCGAACATCTCTGGAGAGACCTGAAAATAGCTGTGCAGTGAGACTCCCCATCCAAACTGACAGAGCTTGAGAGGATCTGCAGAGAAGAATGGGAGAAACTCCCCAAATGCAGGTGTGCCAAGCTTGTAGCGTCATACCCAAGAAGACTCGAGGCTGTAATCGCTGTCAAAGGTGCTTTAACAAAGTACTGAGTAAAGGGTCTGAATACAGAAAATGTGATATTTCTGTTTTTAAAATTGTCATTATTGGATTGTCATTATTGGGTATTGTGTGTAGATTGATGAGGAAAAAAACTATTTAATCAATTTTAGAATAAGGCTGTAATGTAACAAAATGTGTAAATAGTCAAGGGGTCTGAATAATTTCTGAATGCATTGTAGCTTGTTTTTGGTAGCAGGTTCAGGAATGGCTGAAGAATTGCAACATTTACCTGGATATCTCTGAAAATAGCACTGCTGGGTGATTTAAAATGTCATAGTCAATTGATCAATAATATAATAATACTCTTAGCAAACATTTTTACCTTTAATTTACAATACATAGAATCTATGAGAATAGAAAGGTTCAGAACTTTTGTGAAACTTCACAGCACTGTTGAAAAATAAAAACTGGATGGTGTTCAGAGATAGATGGGAGGGGTTGAGTAGAGCTGAAGGATGGGACTAAAAACAAACAAATGATAACTATTGTAAAATATACTGTGTCTGTAAAATATATGTAGTATGCATAAGCTGGAAGTAGAAGCCTAAGAGTTGTTGTCCATTAGTTTACTCCAATTAGGGGAGGGATGTAAGGCTTACGGAAAAATAATACAATAAAATATATTTAAAAATATAAAGTACCAGTCAAAAGTTTGGACACACCTACTCATTCCAGGGTTTTTCTTTTCTTTTTACTATTTTCTGCATTGTAAAATAATAGTGAAGACATCAACACTATGAAACAACACATATGGATTAATGTAGTAACCAAAAAAGTGTTAAACAAATCAAAATATATTTTATATTTGAGATTCTTGAAAGTAGCCACCCTTTGCCTTGATGACAGCTTTGCACACTCTTGGCATTTTCTCAACCAGCTTCATGAGGTAGTCACCTGGAATGCAGTTCAATTAACAGGTGTGCATTATTAAAAGTTAATTTGTGGAATTTCTTTCCTTCTTAATGCATTAGAGTCAATCAGTTGTGTTGTGACAAGGTAGGGATGGTATACAGAAGATAGCACTATTTGGAAAAGACAAAGTCCATATTATGGCAAGAACAGCTTAAATAAGCAAAGAGAACCAACAGTCCATCATTACTTTAAGACATTAAGGTCAGTCAATCCGTAAAATGTCAAGAACTTTGAAAGTTTCTTCAAGTGCAGCTGCAAAAACCATCAAGCACTATGATGAAACTGGCTCTCGTGAGAATGGAGATCCAGAGTTACCTCTGCTGCAGAGGATAAGTTCATTCGAGTTACCAGCCTCAGAAATTGCAGCCCAAATAAATGCTTCACAGACTTCAAGTAACAGACGCGTCTCAACATCAACTGTTCAGAGGAGACTGCGTGAATCAGGCCATCATGGCCAAATTGCTGCAAAGAAACCACTACTAAAGGACACCAATAATAAGAAGAGACTTGCTTGGGCCAAGAAACACGAGCAATGGACATTAGACCGGTGGAAATCTGTCCTTTGGTCCGATGAGTCAAAATGTAAGATTTTTGGTTCCAACCGCCGTGTCTTTGTGAGATGCAGAGTAGGTGAACAGATGATCTCCACATGTGTGGTTCCCACCGTGAAGCATGGAGGAGGAGGTGTGATGGTGTGGGGGTGCTTTGCTGGGCACACTTAACCAGCATGGCTACCACAGCATTCTGCAGCGATACGCCATCCCATCTGGTTTGAGCTTAGTGGGACTATCATTTGTTTTTCTACAGGACAATGACCCAACACACCTCCAGGCTGTGTATGGGCTATTTGACCGAGAAAGAGAGCGATGGAGTGCTGCGTCAGATGACCTGGCCTCCACAATCACCAGACCTCAACCCAATTGAGATGGTTTGGGATGAGTTGGATGGCAGAGTGAAGGAAAAGCAGCCAACAAGTGCTCAGCATATGTGGGAACTCCTTCAAGACTGTTGGAAAAGCATTCCAGGTGAAGCTGGTTGAGAGAATGCCAAGAGTGTGCAAAGCTGTCATCAAGGCAAAGGGTGGCTACTTTGAAGATTATAAAATACATTTTGATTTGTTTAACACTTTTTTGGTTACTACATGATTCCATATGTGTTATTTCATAGTTTTGATGTCTTCACTATTATTATACAATGTAGAAAATAGTAAAAATAAAGAATAGCCCTTGAATGAGTAGGTGTGTCCAAACTCTTGACTGCTACTATATATATATAATATATATATATATTTACCCAAAAATGTATGGGGGATTGGAAATAATGCAGACAATTCCATTGATGGAAGCCACAATCTATCTGCAATATTAAAGCTGATCTACTCCCCATCGTTCCCCCGTCCCCCATAAACAATGTCTTGTGGTTTTTATGGAACGTTTTCTTAATGTTCTGATAACATTATTTTAAATTGAACCATGAGGAAACCTGCAGAAAACGTTATACTGAAGTACTGAAATTCCCAAAGAAGAACATTGTTTCTTAATGTCCTCTGAATGTTCTGAGAACATGACTTTAAATAGAACCATGAGGAAACCTGTAGAAAACGTTACGCTAAATAACCATTAGACAATCACACTCTCTCCGAGCTCTAAGAATCATATGGTTTTCAGAATGTTATGTGCTACCTGGGTTCTCTCTCACACACATATTTATTTTTGTCACACACCCGCATACACACACAAATGTACTTAAAATGTCATATGTTCTTCTCATGGCATAGAATGCTGAATTTTGTTTGGAATATCGCTCGATTAAAGAAAGGCTATTTCTAAGATTGTATACTATATTGCTTCATTTCCTGTTCCAAAAAGAATAAGCTAATAGCAGACTTTGTGACAACCAACATACTGTGTGAAATCCAACCTCGCGATGGGGCTGGATGTCACAAGTGCCCAGCGTGTTTGATGGCTTATAACTCCATGTTGGAATGAGATTTGAGGATTAAAAGGTGCCCATTTAAACCTTGTTCTTTCACCTAATATTGCAAATAGTCTTGTAAGATATACTGGTTCTGAGAAATACACACAAGAGTAAAAAGTGTGACAATCAATCCCAGTCTCCCCTAACCATCTAATGACAGTACAGGTAAACCTTCATACAGGTTGTCCCCTCATATGCTATGGAACACACAGCTACAGTACTTGTCCCTGTCCCCCCCATAAACAGCAACCCCCACCACTCTAACTGAACCTCCCCAACATTCAGCTACCATTGAACTCTACTCAATGGCCCTTGTTTGCGCTTGTCCGCCAGGCTTGTTTTAGCCAGGGATGAGGGAGACAGACAGGGAGAGGAGAGGAGAGAGAGAAGAGCCGAACTAGAGATGCCAGGGCCCCCCTACTAACTCACAAACAGCCAATCACCTGACTCGCCTGTCATCGAGCCGCTCCGAGCCTCTGTGGTGTCTCTCACTGTCTTCCTCTTAATTACCCATCATCCACCTCTCCGGCGAGGCCCTCACAAATTACAGCGCATTGTCCCCCGCCGATCGACCTGTCATCGCGCGGCCCGGGTTTCAGAGACGCTGGCCATTGTCGGCTGCTGTGCCCCGGCCCGGGCCGAGAAGAGAGGGCCCCCCGTAACAAACCTTCCCCATTAGCTCTGGTGCCAGCTGACTTTGTGACCCAGACGGCTTTCTGCCGAGTCAGGCCAAATGACAGGAGCTGTGGCTGATATACCCACACACAATGGAGGGAGGGATGGAGAGAGGGGGGGAGAAGATGGGGGGGAAAGAGAGAGAGAGAGATGGAGGGAGGATGGAGAGGGGCGATAGAGGGTGGGAGAGAAGGGAGAAAGGGAAAGAGAGAGAGAGCGAGAGAGCGAGAGAGAGAGAGAGCGAGAGAGAGAGAGAGAGAGAGAGAGAGAGCGAGAGAGCGAGAGAGAGAGAGAGAGAGAGAGCGAGAGAGAGAGAGCGAGAGAGAGAGAGAGAGAGAGAGAGAGAGAGAGAGCGAGAGAGAGAGAGAGAGCGAGAGAGCGGAGAGAGCGAGAGAGAGAGAGAGAGAGCGAGAGAGAGAGAGAGAGAGAGAGCGAGAGAGCGAGAGAGCGAGAGAGAGAGAGAGAGAGAGAGAGAGAGAGAGCGAGAGAGCGAGAGAGCGAGAGAGAGAGAGAGCGAGAGAGAGAGAGAGAGCGAGAGAGCGAGAGAGAGAGAGCGAGAGAGAGAGAGAGAGAGAGAGAGAGCGAGAGAGCGAGAGAGCAGGAGGAACAAAACAAAAGAGCGGCCTTCCTTGACATGAGCTAGTGGTCATATTAAGTTAATCCTCCTGGCCCACTCTTTTCTTTTCTTTCTTTTTTCTTTTCTTCCCTCTTTCCGTTTATTTGATTGTGTTCGTCTGCAGTGAGGATCTCTATGGAGAATTGGCCTCATCCATCAGACTAAACGACTCCACTGCCCGGGAGTTGAGAGAAGAATTGACCCCTTTTTATGAGCAGAGAGATGGAAGCAATAGGAGCACTGTTCTAGTCCGAGACTGCAGGAGAGATGGAGTAGATTCAGCATTCATATTTGTTCAGCCATTGAAATGCCCTGTATTGAATTGTATTGAATACAGCGTGAATGCAGCGTGAATGTAGAGAAGTAAAGCAGGGCCAGACGTTTTTTTCCTGGTCAGATCACATTTAATTCATGAGAGTCAATGGGGTCCGGTAGATTATCATGAAAACTATAACGAGGGAAAATCATGAGTTTATTCGTTTTCTCCAGACAAAAAAAGGCTGTCTCAGTTTGACTGTATTCCCAATTTCCGTGCCTACGTGACTTACTTCCTCGCAAAAATATGCGGACGCAGATGTGCTCAAGAAACTGATCATCCGATCATCCCGAAAAATCCAGCAATCAAACCGAGAATGTTTTCTTCTTCTTCAAATTAAAGTCCATGAAGCTTTGTTATTCTTGCAGTCAAATTAAATCAGCTTCATGCTCTGGTTTCATCGTGCCAACAGATTGCATCAGCCAAAACTAAAGACCTATTGAAAAACAAACACATAGTACATTTTAATTGTACGGCCTTGGGTATTGAACGTAAACGTTTTTACTGTTCTCCTTTCTTTGCTATTACCTAAATGGCGGCAACTAAATACACTAATTAATAATGACTAGCATATGCTGGGTTAAGTGTGGAATTATTTTACTGTGTTATTACGTGTAAATGAGAGATTAAAGGTACAGCAAAGGGTATTCAGTTCAGACACTCACACAAACACCTTAGCAGTCGACCAGGGTTTCCAAGGACCAAATAAACTTTTGATTAATTATTATTATGAACTTGGAATATATACTGTATATTGATGAAAAATCTTTGTCTTTTTTATCCTCATAATGTCAAGAAAGGTCCTTATAATACAATGGTATACCCTTAAGATTGTCAAAATGCATTTCCCTTCCAAAGTCTTTTTTAGAGTGAACACACATTGATAGTAATTTGAATTGCATGAAACTGTTTGGTATTTTAAATCCTCATAATCCTTTAAATATTTAAGATGTCAAATTGCATTTCTGTCCCACTTGTCTGGTGGTACTCCCGAGTGGCACAGCGGTCTAAGGCACTGCATCATGGTGCTAGAGGCATCACTATAGACCCTGGTTCGATCCCGGGCTGTAACACAACCAGCCGTGATTGGGAGTCCCATAGGGCAGAGCACAATTGGCCCAGCGTCGTTCAGGTTAGGGAGGATTTGGCCGGGGTAGACCGTCATTGTAAATAAGAATTGGTTCGTAATTGACTTGCCTAGTTAAATAAATATAAAAAATTGTGTGATTTATTATCTAGTCTATTGTGACTCATTCACTTTAGAGCTCATAATCTGTCACAAAGTCATACTGTATGTACACATCCATAACTTATTGTAAGGACCCCCCACCCCCACCCCTGCCCCCCCCCCCCCCCCCAAACAAATACCTCTTAATTATAATTATTATTTCCCCGCAGTCTGTGGTACATGAAAGCACTAGTAATTGTATGAGTTTGTTTGTGGGGGATAAAATGTGACGCGGGTTGTAAAAAACTGAAAATAGAAGGCTCCCATTGAAAAACAATGACCTCCTTCCTCTCTATCCCTCTATCCCTCTCTCTCTCTCTCTCTCTCTTACTGAAAAACACTGGAAAAAGTGCCATTTGGCATCAATTAGAAAAAAGGCTAAATTAGGGAGGTGGATGGGGGGAAGAGGGGAGGAAGACCACAGGGTAACACACATGTATCTGTAGCCGCGACACTCTCTACCCCCTCTAATTTGGATGTCTAAGAATTGTCTGTATTTGTTCCCATATACCAGTAGGTCTCAATCAGACTGTAAATGAATGGCATAGCACATTGTGTGTGCATGTGTGTTCTTGTGTGTGTATATGTGTGCCTGTGTGTGTACAGTATGTGTGTGCCTGTGTGTGTGTATGTCTGTGTGTGCATTTGTGTGTGTGTGTGTTGATGTGTGTGTGTATGTATGGGCACAGTCCCCATTTGTAAATCATTAAAATGTATTTTTTTATGTGACATTAATTAAAGTGCTTGCATGCGGTCACAGTCCCGCCGGCTGCACAAGTTGAGGATAATGAAGGGGTTCAGTGTGTTAACTGTCTGGTGGTCCTCTCAGTTCAGTGTGTTAACTGTCTGGTGGTCCTCTCAGTTCAGTGTGTTAACTGTCTGGTGGTCCTCTCAGTTCAGTGTGTTAACTGTCTGGTGGTCCTCTCAGTTCAGTGTGTTAACTGTCTGGTGGTCCTCTCAGTTCAGTGTGTTAACTGTCTGGTGGTCCTCTCAGTTCAGTGTGCTAACTGTCTGGTGGTCCTCTCAGTTTAGTGTGTTAACTGTCTGGTGGTCCTCTCAGTTCAGTGTACTAACTGTCTGGTGGTCCTCTCAGTTCAGTGTGTTAATTGTCTGGTGGTCCTCTCAGTTCAGTGTGCTAACTGTCTGGTGGTCCTCTCAGTTCAGTGTGCTAACTGTCTGGTGGTCCTCTCAGTTCAGTGTGTTAACTGTCTGGTGGTCCTCTCAGTTCAGTGTGTTAACTGTCTGGTGGTCCTCTCAGTTCAGTGTGTTAACTGTCTGGTGGTCCTCTCAGTTCAGTGTGTTAACTGTCTGGTGGTCCTCTCAGTTCAGTGTGTTAACTGTCTGGTGGTCCTCTCAGTTCAGTGTGTTAACTGTCTGGTGGTCCTCTCAGTTTAGTGTGTTAACTGTCTGGTGGTCCTCTCAGTTCAGTGTGCTAACTGTCTGGTGGTCCTCTCAGTTCAGTGTGTTAACTGTCTGGTGGTCCTCTCAGTTCAGTGTGCTAACTGTCTGGTGGTCCTCTCAGTTCAGTGTGCTAACTGTCTGGTGGTCCTCTCAGTTCAGTGTGTTAACTGTCTGGTGGTCCTCTCAGTTCAGTGTGTTAACTGTCTGGTGGTCCTCTCAGCACATTATAAGTATTACACAATATGCATATAATATTAACACAATATTAAACAATATAGACATGATCGTCTCTCATGGAGATTATCCTTACACAATAATTGATCATTGTGGGCCCAATATGGATATTATATTTTCAAGGAATCCATTTTACATTGCAATCACTGTGTGATGCATGTTATAGTTGTGATGAGCTAGTATGTGAGTACACAGAGTAAACAAAACAAGACACTGTAGAACAGTTACCTCATCCCCGTGGAAGAACTAGCTAACAAACAACCAAAGAATTAGTTTTGCATTATGTATGATGAAAACTGATTTGTTCATTAAATAGTCCATTTCACTCATTCCAGTTCATTTACACACAGAACAAAACTGTAGTGTATCCTCCTTGTCCTAATATTTAATATCTATACGGATCAAATGATTCTCCTGGCCCTGAGGGAATATACTGGCTGTAATAACTTTCATTCCGAGCCCTGTAGCGTTTATAAAAATGTTTACTGTGAGAACACCGAGGTTCATGGTTCAAACCAGCTGAAGCCAGCATTCGTAACAAGCCTTTGAGTCAATTGTATAAATGTATAAATATATCCATTTCATTATGGAACACAGTCAAATATTTGTTTCAGCGGTTTTCTCCCCATATAATGGGAAATTGCTGCAAGCTGTTGCACTTGGAAAATGTTTGCTCATAATACTATTCTTCTACACATAAATCACAGCTAAATGTTGAATTTAAATGGCTACGGACAGACAATTTATTCTTGGCTTCCTTCCTCAACCCCGAACTTACGGCCAGTGGGGTCGCTGCGCAGTTTTATGGGCGACTGTCATTATTTGTTGACAGTTGTTCATCATTTAGATGTTTAATTGTCCTCACTTAGTCTCTCTCTCTCTCTCTCTCTCTCTCTCTCTCTCTCTCTCTCTCTCTCTCTCTCTCAGGTTGTGACCACCATCAAATTAGTTTTGGGGTGAAAACTTGTCACCGAGAATGATAAGACACTATTGGATAATCAGTCCTTTATTTTGTGTGCGTGGGGGTCTGTCTGTCTGTGCAATTCCTATGACCATCCCTCTATTGCCATAGCTTCCAATGTCAAATACACCCATAAATATCTATAGGATATTTATTTGATGTGATACTATACATTTTACGGCTGTTGTTACTCTAAGAATCGACTCCAGCATTCCAGCGCCTTATCATATAACCAAAACCAGAAACCTGGGAATACCAGTCCAAATCCATAGTGATATATTCATCATCTTCACTAAATGATGGGAGAATTCCTTATGATCTACTGTGAGCATCATCCAAGGAATAGATGAGGAAGGCAAGCAGTGAAATTCAACTTTCCCCCAATAAGCAAAAGGCACGGACTTTGCACTCCTGAGTCCTGAGCTATTCAATGCTACCGCTGCGCCGTAGCTTCTTCTCGTCAGTTCTAACCCAATCCTGGTAAGGTTCTTTGCCATTATACAGATCCGGTCCGTTCGGCAGGTAAACACGCAGTGCCAGGCCCCTCCGTGGCCCCTCCATGGCCCCCTCCTGGGGTCACACGCCACGGTGTCTGTCTGGCTGTCTGGCAGCAGGGACTTACCGGGCAGGGCCCGCCGCTCACGGAGGGGTGCTCTGCCGACTCAAAGAGCCTTAGGACCCCTCCGAAGTCCTCAGGGGTCCTCAGAGATGACTTTCATTAAGGGTAAATAGAGGCCCCTTGTATTGCCTGACTGGAGACCGTGTTTGTTTATACAGATCAGATCAGACAGCTTGTTTTAATGTGGATAGTAAGCCTACTTTAAGCCTGAACATAAACCTGGGGTTTGATGTCAAAGATCTAGATAGCCTAGAGAGCTCCATTAAATATGCCCTGTTTGATGTGGTAGATATATAACATAGATCTTCGTCTATGAAATACGGTTGCTGTGGTAGACGTTGTCTGTCTATAGGGCTACATTGAAATTGTTTGTTCTGTTCATCTATAGCTTAGAGCTGTCTTGCTATATTAAATATGTTTCCTGTGTTTGACTGTATAGTTCTAGAGGTCCTATAGAGCTCCATTAAACACGTTGGCTTTACTTGATGTCATAGTTCTCGATAGCTTATCAAGCTATGTTATATTTGCTTGCTGAGTTTGATGATTTAGTCTGCAAATAAATATTACATATGTTTGATGATAGATATAGATAGGCTGCGCAGCCACAGTATAGTCAATCCATTTGCTCTGTTTGAGGTTATAGATCTCTATAGCCTTCTGAGCTACATCCATAATATTAGATATGCTGATGGAGGAGGAGGAGGGTGAACTTCTGCTGCATCACACTTTTATTGTTCACCGACGAGTAAAAGGTCTGCCGGGATGGAAGTCGATAATTTATCCCGTATTACCGCTAAAGCTTGCCAAGTCATGGAATCAATAGATCAACATTAATCATGTCATGACCTTCTCCTCAACCAAACTATCCAAACCCCATTGAAGCCCTATTCATTCTCATTTGCCATGCAGCTCCGCGGGCTGATAATGGGCAAAGCAAAACACAGATTAAAGCCAATTTGGATGGTTTGGGCTTGATGCTTTGCAGACGCAGGCAGGCAGCCCATGTTCAGGCTGACCTAACTGGGGGTTCATTCTACTCTTTCTTTCTCTCTCTCTCTCTCTCTCTCTCTCTCTCTCTCTCTCTCTCACTCTTTCTCTCTTTTTCGTCTGAGAGAGAGAGTCTGTGGCTTCACCGAGCGGGTGGAGACCGCAGAGCCTAAATCAAACCAGCCTGTGTGTATGTGTATGAGAGAAAGAGTGTGTGTGTGTGTGTGTGTGTCTCAGCTTCTCCCTGAGATGCCATTGGTAATAGGAACCAACTCATCTCCATTCAACCTCCATTTGTCTCATTAGCCTATTAGTCCAAAGTCTAATAACAGGATGTCGTAAAATGATTTGGTCTATGACTAATGATAATATTTCTACTCCAAAATGAACGGAACAAAAGCAAAATGCGTTTTTTTGTTGTTGTTGTCTTTGATGCCATGTATGGGCCGCAGCTTTGGGTCTATCGAGCTACCTCTCCGTAGGTCTAGATAATTGCTTACACGCTAGTCGTGGCATTAGGGTATCTCACGGCAGGATAACAGACTAATGAGTAATTTCATGGCTGTTGAGTCATTTTAAAGGGCAGCCATCTTGTTGATCTGACTGCGAGTTAGAGGACTGAAACGTTCTCTCTCATTGTAGCTACTGACTAAACAACCAGGTAAAAAGGAGGGAGTTGTTAAAACAACACACAAAGTCTCTGGCCATGTCTGAAATCTGTCCTACTACTTACAAAAATGACATACTTATTGTGCAACATACTATTTAGAACCTACTGTTTAGTAAAAATGTATTCAGTAAGGAACACATGTCACCATACCAGACTCAGCTATACTGAGAATGCGTCAAATGAATGCGTCGTTTCCCGCCAATCTTTAATTTTGAGACAGCTGTCAAACACAAACACAGATTCTCTTCCTCAATAGCATGCAGCGAATTCTAATAGATGAAAAGCCGAAATTAGTATGACATCCTGGCGTTTTAAAGCATACTCAATTTTCCAAATTTCACATGCTACAAAACGTTCTATTTTCGCATACCCAAAAACTGCGAGTATTGGTATTGGGACATGGCCAATGACTTCAAGGCACTTTCAAATGTACCGTATATCACAATGAGTTAAATCAAATTACATCATCAAAAAATGTCTGTGATGAAATGCAGGGGTACCGAGAACACTGTCTGTCACTATAGGTCAAAGGTCAAATTGAATGTATCAGGGAAGAGAATGCAGCGAGAGAACTCTGGGTCATCTCTAGTTACCACAACCACAAATGGCTAAACCCTGCCTATTTCAACCCTTTCTCTTCTTAAAATCTTATTTTACATCTAACCCTGACCTTAACCCTAACAACATTGCTAACCTCATGCCTAACCCTAACCTTAAATTAAGTCCAAAAAGCGCATATTTGACTTCATGAGTTTTTATAATATAGGGATTGTTGACTTTGTGGCTGTGGTAACTAGTGACAACCAGAACTAGTGACAACCAGCCTGAGTGAATTCCTCTCCGCAACCCCCGGGTACAACCCCTAGGGGGCAACATACCTCCTAAACTCCCACTGTAACACTAAATCTTTGTCTGAATAAAATGGCACCCTATCCCCTATATAGTGCACTGCTTTGGACCAGCACCCGTAGACCCTAACTCATTTCAGATCCCTAATTACAAAAGTTTTCTCCTCCTCCGTATGTCATTGTACCGTCTTTATTTTCTCTTTCTCTCATTGCTCGTCAACTAGATAATAATACTGTGGAAATAAACCACTGTGATAAGTTATGATAAAGTCCCCTTGATACCACCATAGAAGACCAAGCCACATCATGCTGCATGTATAGTGTTTCTATCATCAAAGCCAGGTCGGTATGGGGAGGGTGTGTGTGTGGGTGTGTGTGGAGGATGTGTCGTTGCACTGACTCTGGTTAAGGAGACATTCCCATCTGGCGCCAGTGTAGAGGGAACCCACTGTGACACACAACAACACATACAGACACAGAACCCCGACCCCCCCCCCCCGAGACTGAGTTGCCTCTCGTCTGCTCTCCTCCCTCCATTCCTCCCTCCCTCCCTCGGTCTCTCCTCCCTCCATTCCTCCCTCCCTCCCTCGGTCTCTCCTCCCTCTCCTTCCTACTGTCTTTTCTTCCCTCTCTGTTTCCTATTGTATCTTCTCCCTCGTTTTGGTATTTTTCTGTCTGTCTCTTTCTTTCCCTCTCGTGTACACTGTCTGTCTCCCCTCTTCTGTCCACTGTCTGTCTCCCCTCTTCTGTCCACTGTCTCTCTCCCCTCTCCTTTCCACTGTCTCTCTCCCCTCTTCTGTCCACTGTCTCTCTCCCCTCTCCTTTCCACTGTCTCTCTCCCCTCTCCTTTCCACTGTCTCTCTCCCCTCTCCTTTCCACTGTCTCTCTCCCCTCTCCTTTCCACTGTCTCTCTCCCCTCTCCTTTCCACTGTCTCTCTCCCCTCTTCTGTCCACTGTCTCTCTCCCCTCTTCTGTCCACTGTCTCTCTCCCCTCTCCTGTCCACTGTCTCTCTCCCCTCTCCTGTCCACTGTCTCTCTCCCCTCTCCTGTCCACTGTCTCTCTCTCCTCTCCTTTCCACTGTCTCTCTCCCCTCTCCTTTCCACTGTCTCTCTCCCCTCTCCTTTCCACTGTCTCTCTCCCCTCTCCTTTCCACTGTCTCTCTCCCCTCTCCTTTCCACTGTCTCTCTCCCCTCTCCTTTCCACTGTCTCTGTCCCCTCTCCTTTCCACTGTCTCTCTCCCCTCTCCTTTCCACTGTCTCTCTCCCCTCTCCTTTCCACTGTCTCTCTCCCCTCTCCTGTCCACTGTCTCTCTCCCCTCTCCTGTCCACTGTCTCTCTCCCCTCTCCTTTCCACTGTCTCTCCCCTCTCCTTTCCACTGTCTCTCTCCCCTCTCCTTTCCACTGTCTCTGTCCCCTCTCATTTCCACTGTCTCCCTGTCCCCTCCTGTCCACTGTCTCACTCCTCTCCTCTCTTCTTTTCTTATCTCTCTTCTGTCTCTCTCTTTCCCTCCTTTCTTATCCTTGTTCGGTCTCTGTCTTTCTTCTCTTCTTCCTCGCTCCAATTTTCTCACTTTTTTCCATACTTTTTCCCCATACTTTAATTACACCTCCCTACTTATCAGCCGCTGAGAGAGAGAGTAATCACCTAGACAAATAAAAAATGAAACAGAACAATGAAAAGAGAGAGAGAGAGCATTACAGTTACATCACTCCAAGTCCCCTTCTCTCTCACATTCTCCTCCGTTATTTGTGACATCAGAAAAACCCCAGAGGAATTTGATTATGGTGAACGTTATACACTAAATGAGCCTAAATGACTTTTGGCAATGACTCCTCGCAATCTACTGGGGAATGCGGAGCCTCCAAACAGTCAGAACAAATTAAAAGCCAACCTGCTCTTTTACTGTGGAGATCTGTTGATGTTGTAAAGCGAGGGAAACGGGACTGGAGGCCTTTATGTGACTACCCAGCAGATTTTATTTGATTTTCCCCCGGCCCCAAATCCAAGCCTTCTTGGCATAAGATGCTATGCTTTCACTAAGCATGGGGTCTGGAAATGGCCTAATAAATACTTTTTAACACTTTATGTAGTTCCATGCCCTAGGCCAAGCGGACAAAGTTTGTCACTCAGCAACTGCATGCGGAGGGGGAGAGAAAAAACTCCCATCACAGTCTAAACTGGGCATAATGTCAATTTCATTAATAAGCGTGGCTGGGCACACACACACATGCAGTAGGTGCATGTACTCACAGGCATCCGCAAACACACACATGCGCACATATACACACACATATACATGAGCCTGCCCATACACACACACACACACAGATGTGCACACAAGCACACACGCACACACGCACACACACAAAACACACAGAAATACACACACGTCTCCGGGCTTAATGCGATGGTGTGAAAATATGTGAGTGTAAATGAGATGCAGACAGCCTCACAGCAGAGTCCCTGACAGAAATAGAAGAGAGAGAGAAAGCGAGAGAGAGAGAGACAGAGAGAGAAAGAGAGAGAGACAGAAAGAAAGAGAGAGAAAGAGAGAGAGAGAGACAGAAAGAAAGAGAGACAGAGATAGATAGAGAGAGAGAGAGAGAGAGAGAGACAGAAAGAAAGAGAGACAGAGATAGATAGAGAGAGAAAGAGAGAGAGAGACAGAAAGAAAGAAAGAGAGAGAAACAGAAAGAAAGAGAGAGACAGAAAGAAAGAGAGACAGAAAGAAAGAAAGAGAGAGAGAGAGAGACAGAAAGAAAGAGAGAGACAGAAAGAAAGAAAGAGAGACAGATAGATAGAGAGAGAAAGAGAGAGACAGAAAGAAAGAGAGACAGAGAGAGAGAGAGAGAGAGAGAGAGAGAGAGAGAGAGAGAGACAGAGATAGATAGAGAGAGAGAGAGAGAGACAGAAAGAAAGAGAGACAGAGATAGATAGAGAGAGACAGAAAGAAAGAGAGACAGAGATAGATAGAGAGAGAGAAAGAAAGAGAGACAGAGATAGATAGAGAGTGAGAGACAGAAAGCGAGAGAGAGACAGAGAGAGAGAGAGAGAGAGAGAGATAGATAGAGAGAGAGAGACAGAGATAGATAGAGAGAGACAGAAAGAAAGAGAGACAGAGATAGATAGAGAGTGAGAGACAGAAAGCGAGAGAGAGACAGAGAGAGAGAGATAGATAGAGAGAGAGAGAGAGAGAGAGAGATAGATAAAGAGAGAGAGACAGAGATAGATAGAGAGAGGAGGATATGGCTCAGTTCCGAATAACTAAGCTGAGGTTTGAAGAAAAGAAGCAAGTCATGTTTAGAATTCTGTGCATGCCACTCATCTCTGAATAATCAACAGTGAAAATATATTTTGGTGTACTTTTACTTGCTTTTCTTTAAAAAAAAACTTAATAGAAACAATTTGGAAATACCAGGTAAATAGATACTGAAACTGGATGGTAAAAAAATAGAGCGTTGCTATTGTGCATTGAAAGTACATACAAGCAGTAATAAAGCCAATTCAACAAGTCCAAGATAATGAATGAGAAAGCTTAACACTTTATTGATGACATCAGAGCAGATGGGTCTGACATAAACGTTTGGCACTCAGAACAGAACAAGGTTTATAAACGCTGGGTGGTGAATGGTAATGACAGTATCACAATCATATTTACAATCTGATCCATGGTGAAAATACTGCCAGTTATTATGATGAATTATGATGAATGCAAACTTGATATGAATCGCATTGCATTTTATTCACTATTTTAAAAATCCCCAAATAAATTATTTAAAAAATGTAATCCTTCAAGCTTTCACCCAAATCCAAAAAATTCAAATAAATTGCTTAAGAAAAAAAGTAAGCTCATAATAAATAGGTAATTAAATAAATACTAGAAAACACAAAGATACGGATACTCTAGGTAGTTAATGTTATGTTAAAATATTAATTATGAAACAGGAATCCTACTTGTACAGCTGCTAGTCTACTACATTCAAAATCATCTGAATTGAAATGACGTCAACCCATTTGATTATCTTCCACCTGAAAATATTCAAGTTCCTCGTACCCAATTGTACCAAAATCCGCATACACAAATTGTTCATAGCTGCTGGAAAATCTACTGAGAAAAAAAGGCATGATAAATATGTTTTTTACAATCAGGTTTCTAAATTAATGTGGGCTCTGTGTTTCCTGAATAGAACAAAACATTTTATTTCCGAACTGTGTATGTAAAAATCTACAAAAAACATGTCTAGTTCGATCTAAATTTAATAACACTAAACCTTGTGAGACCACATTACTAACGATACTCTACATTCAGTTCAGAATAAAATAAAAACCTGAAAACATGTTAGTCTGATAAAGATAATCTAGTGAGAATTTCAGGGAATCTTGTTATGTTGAGTTCTCCAACGCTTCTCACACGCACATCTCTCACCTCTCTCTCTCTCTCTCTTTCTCTCTCTCTCTCTCTCTCTCTCTTTCTCGCTCTCGCTCTCGCACAGGCACGCACACACATAACACAAGGCTGTGGTCCTCACTGATAACGTCAAAGAGAGATTAACTTTACTGCAAATGAGTCACCTTCGCTGACACCTAAACAGACATTTGGAGCGTTACCCAGAATACCTCATAGTTAACTCCCCCAAGTAAACAACACTTTTTTTCTCCCCTATCTCCATTTCCATCCCCTCTTCCTAAACCTTTTCCCTCTGGAAATCCCTCCATCCCTCACTCCTTCCAACGACTCGCCTCCTCTTTGGCCCTCTCGGCTTGCTTCAGGGCGTTGATGACGGGGAACCATGGTGACGGGGGCAGCTCGGGGATGATGCCGCCGGCGGCGGTCCTCTTGGCCTGGTTGAGGTGACCCAGGGCGGTGTAGAGACTGCTGGAGCGGGGGGGCGCGGCTGGGTCCTCCTGCTGCTGCTGCTCTGTGTAGTACCAGGGCTCCAGGGCTGCTGCTGGGGTGCAGTGCTTGTGCTGCATGGGGAAGAGGAGAGAGGATGGTTGGTGTCAATTTCATCATTTGCTTCAGGATGTGAAAAACGTTCTATTTTAAATCACTTCCTGAATTGAGTGAATGGAAAGTGACCCCCGACCCTGTAAGAGACAGGAGCCAGGAGGCAGAAGCGTCAGTGAAGAGGGTGTGCAAAGTGATGACGTCTGATACTGTTGCCTCTATTTACGGTTAGGGACATCAGGGATTCTGGTCATGATAATGGGTTGTGGAAGGACTCAGCAAACGATGAGGGCAAGTCACATGTTACTGCCTTACCCTTCACTGAAACTACTTATTACAAGTGAGTCACACAGCGTCTTATTCCACAGCGTGGGCGAGCATGCGTAAGGTTCTTTCAGGGAAATAATTTTTCATATTCAAACTTAGATGTGCCAGCGTCGTCTCATTAGATATGACACCCGAGATGCCATCCTTAGATAAATGAACATGTAAGCTGTTGAAGGGAAAGAATGGTACTCCACCAATTTGCCAAGCTCTGACAGGAGAAGCTTCAAGTGAGTTTTCCTTAAGAGCGTTTTCCGTTGAGCAGCATCGGCCTACTGAACAAACCCCCGAGGGAAATCCAAGGCTTCTTGACAGACTACCTGACCTTCCATCAGTATTGTGAGAAATGACCTCTCACAACAACCCTGGCTGCCTACGCTCTGCTAAACGGAAGACAACGCCACGACACCCTCCGTCTGACTCTCCTATTTCCTGCCCCTTTTCATGTCTCCAACAACACATTAGCTGTGGAAAAACGCTGCGAGCTACACTGTACCCGTCAACATCAAAAGCCTTTGCCGGGAAGGCCCCGTTGCCCATCTCCCTCCTCTCGTCTCAAGCCTTTAATCACAGTTTAGTCACGCTCAGCCTTAATGAAAGGCCCCTCTCTGATTCACGGGCGTCCCAATCTACTGCCTGACCAAAAAGCCTTGCCTGCCCCTCGCTCTTTAAAAGACAGGGGGCCTTTGTAGAGAGTAACAGGCGTGGAGCGTTGCCTGAGCACACGATGCCTGGGAGGTGTCCTAAGGAGATAATGAGTTTATGTTCCCAGAGTGAAGAGACAGAAAGAGTGGGAGAGAATCCCTTAGAAGTCTCTGGTTGGAATATATGTTGTCAACAGAATACAGTATGAGTACTAGATGAGGTGTACAGTAAGTATGGACTATAGGAGAGGGTGTATTAGTAAGTCATTGGGACTGGATGATAACTATGTTTGTGAAGGCGATTATAAGAACTTAGATAACAGTCCTCTGTTGGACTCTGTGAGAGAACGCTAGAGAAACAACCTCTGCTTCTTGTCTGTGGTTTTAATGAATGTAACCCCGAGTGGCGCAGCGGTCTAAGGCACTGCATCTCAGTGCTTGAGGCGTCACTACAGACACCCTGGTTCGATTCCAGGCTGTATCACAACCGCACATGATTGGGAGTCAAATAGGGCTGCGCACAATCGGCCCAGAGTCATCCGGGTTTGGCCGGTGTAGGCCGTCATTGTAAATAATAATTTGTTCTTAACTGACTTGCCTAGTTAAATAAAGGTTAAATAAAAATAAAATAAAAACCTCTAGGACTGTCTGACTGGGATAGGAGGCAGTGTGTGTATGTGATGATGATGCTTTCAGTGGTCTACCTTACCATCGGGACATAAGCTGTTTGGATAGAAGGTGTGTGTGTGTTAGTGATGCCTACCTTGAGAACGAAGCCCTCTGGGCAGGTAAGTTGATTGTACCACAGAGCCTTGTACATGACCAGCAGGAGAAGACAAGCCAGGAACCCAAGGGTGATGAGGATCAAACCTGTGAGCTGGAACACACACACACACACACACACACATGACCATGAATACCACCATTCCCAGCAGTACTTCAGTAAACATACTACTAGCCCCTAGATAAGACTTTACCTTGACCTTCTCTGATACCTCGTTGTACAGTTTTATATTCAGCTTGTTGATTCCCGGCACGTACAACTTCTTATTTTTCTTCTGCTGCAGCTGATACTCTGTTGTGGTCTTCACGATTACCTGAGGATGAACAGCAGCATAGCACACAGAGCACTCCGAGTCAGATCGCTGAGTTGGAACTGGGCTGCTGCCTTAAATAGAACTGTAAGGTGTGTGTGTGTGTGTGTGTGTGTGTGCGCGCGCGTGTGTGTGTGTGTGTGTGTGTGTGTGTGTATGTGTGTGTGTGTGTGTGTGTGTGTGTGTGTGTGTGTGTGTGTGTGTGTGTGTGTGTGTGTGTGTGTGTGTGTGTGTGTGTGTGATCTACTATGTATTCTAAGAGGCTCTGAGATAGTGTGGAGTGATGCCACAGCACTCTGAATCATTGGGATAACAGGGAGGCTGGGTCAAGGCACAGTACAGGGACCAATGGCAGGCTCAGGTATGATGTAGGCTTGATGTGTGTCCAGACGTGTAGTGTAATGTAATATACAGACAGGATGTACTGAACATGTTTAATAATTGCTGGGTACGCATGCACACGCGCACACACGCACGCACACACGCACGTTGTTACCTTGTCTAAGTATGGCTGTTGCAGCTGGTTAACCTCCAGAGGGGTGATGAGGGGGATGTTATCAAAGCCATCGTCCATAGACTGTTCTTTATCCAGCTTATCAGCCAGGTTACTGCCCAGCTTCACCATGTCTGCCTGCCTGAACAATCTGAATGAGGAAAGAAGCAGTGCAGAGGATCAGATGCTGGGTAACACAGCTCTGTTGGGTTCTATCTACTTCTCAATGACTGTCTGTCTGGACGATTTGGATCGCAATACAAACAGTGCTGAACGATTAGATGCTGGGTAACGCAACTCAGTTTAGCTTTACTGTGTAGAGGGTAAGATACTTGGTAATGCAGCTTGGTTCTTTTCCACTTAGTTGCTCCCTGTTTCCTTGTGTGGCTGAAATTGAAGATGATGTTAAAACGATAGTGGTGGTGATGATGATGATGATGATGATGATAATGATGGTGAGAGCTTTATTTAAACGGATGCCATGATATGCCTCTGACTGTCTTCGCCCTGCACTATCTAGGAGGTTTGTGTCAAACTAGATGTCATCGTCATGATGTCCGTTTCCACAAGTAGGTCTACAGTATCTCTTTCATTCGGCAATGTGCATAGAGTTGATTATGTCCATACTGGCTGTAGTTCCCCGGTGAGTCATGTAAAGACGGTACGTGGGCTACACACAGGAACACACGCTGTGGGTTTGCTTCATATCCTATGTGTGTGTTGGTCTAACTGTGCTGTTCCCGCTCCTCCTCGATCAGAGCACCATCTGAATGTGGAACACAAGGTGAGAAAGCCACTGAGCTCGTTGACGCCGTGTGAAACGCAACACCCCCTTCTCCGTAGCTCGCCATCCTGTACCGCTGTGGGAATGACTCATAACGATGATGCTAACAAGGGGGCAAAGGTCAGTTCCTCGCAGGTTCAATCATACAGACAGGTATAGGCAGGAACACAGACGAGCACGAAAACCATACACACAAACACACTCTCTCTCTCGCTAGCTATCTCTCTCTGTCTCACACACACACACACACACACACACACACACACACACACACACACACACACACACACACACACACACACACACACACACACACACACACACACAAACACTTCCTCCAGGTTCCATTAGCCTAGCTATTGTTGCACGGTGGAGTGAGTGGGTGGCTATAATGGCTAATGTGGTTGTCTGTACAGAACTACAGCCCACCATCTTCAGACTGTAGATTGCAGGCTACTGTAGGAGGGAGGTGTGGGTGCCATGGTGATTCAGATGACTGATTGATGCTATATCAATGCAGAATGAGCTGAGAGCCAGCTGTCAAATCTGTTCCTCCATCAGCAAAGGAATGAAAGAAAGTTTGGATGAATGTGGATGGCATTATAACCATACAAACAATATAGTTTCCTTAATCTTTTCTATTCATGTTGTTGGTCAATATTCTCTGAATATTTTGATTGGGAAGTACAATAAGGAGTTGATGTGAATTAATGCTTTATAAATGCTAAAACCACATAACACAACAAATGGAATGATTCTATAAACTAATAGTGTCTAGGCCTGTTAACTTTTTTCTTCATGCTTCACTAATCAGGCATCTGATCTCAACTTGCTGCATTGAAAAGAGCGTGTTTGCTGCAGCAGAGATTCCACTGATAAGCACAACGGCCAGGTAGCAAACATCCCGAAAACAAACAAGACAGAGAAATGGCATAAACATGACTGGTGAAACTCATCTCACATCACACGTCATGTGGCAACATACGTTTCGATAAGCACCATACATAACCTATAACCCTCATGTCATGGCACAGACTGCTCGAGATGCTCTTTGCATAGGCTACAAGGGCAATGGATTGACATTCAAGAATTCAAGAAGAAATTGAAATTCAAGAATTCGTTAATGAAAGCTAATTCGAACACCGATACATTGTCGCAAATGACAATGTCATCTTTGAAATTGTTTAGACCTTTGTGAATTTTAGCGTACTATTTTCATGCATTCGATTCATATCGAGGGGCTCTCAACCGTATTAATATGCTTGAAATATACCGCCATTATTGATACTCAAATAGACACAAAGACATAAGTAACCAATGCCGTTTTCACATCAGGCAATTTTTGTTGTGACAATCGAATCATGTAATTTGCAATGTAGACAATAGGATACCGTAGGCTACGGATTTATTCACGTAAACGCAAGCAGACATAAAGCCTTATCAATAAAATTGCCCACACAAACGATGACAATAAATCACACAGGCTATAACAAAGGGAGAAAAATGACTTACTGCGTACGAGGATGACGATCGGTAGGGTTGAGTCGTGGATGTTTACGGGTAAAGCAGAGAACTGTGAATACCGTTCGGTTACCGTGGTGATGTCTGATTCACCGCAGGATTGCGCATGTAATTCGGTACTGGTTGCATCCTCCAGAGGAAATTGGAGCCTCTATGATGCGCCTCATATTAAATGTGTCTGGGAGATGTTGGGAATAATAAAGCAAAGGGAATGAATATTTGACACATTAACTCTGATGTGTTACTGTAAAGGTGAACGTTTTTAGATGGGTAGGCCTATAATAAAAGAAAAGGTCAGGCAGCAGTGGCCCTACATAGCCTTGTCTGTATGCCTACTGTATGCCACACAGTCAGATCAACAGTTTTACACATGTTGATCAACTTTATTTACTTCTCACATGGGGAAAAATGGATTAGCCTACTATATTGAATTCCACAAAATATTCTATACACATTTAATAACTACAAATGATTGTATATATTGACCTTGAGACCGAAAAGGTGTGGTATACCGAAATCAGTTTGTGATATCCATATAGATATGTCATGCAATATTTGTTGAAAACCAATTACTAGGCCTACAGATGAAATAAAACCATTAATCTGTATGATTGGTTAAATAACTCAACCGTTCAATCATTTACAAAAATGTTTTAATGAAAATGTAATTGAAAATGAATATGATTTTTTAATCCAACCAAACACTACCTGCAGACAACTTGCTCATATTTAAATGACATAGTCCCTAGTTCCTCAAAGACTGACAAAAATGAAAGTGACTTGTTGTGAACCACAATGACCACAATGTGACATGCAGCAGCTGCTGCAGCTGATGGGGCCTGTCTATGGGATGGCTCTGTGATTCATCAGTGCCTCTAATTATGCCTTTCAATAGAGGTGAAGAGGTGATGCAGATGCCAAACAAGTGAAAAAGTGAAAACACGTTCTGTGTGTGTGTGTGTGTGTGTGTGTGTGTGTGTGTGTGTGTGTGTGTGTGTGTGTGTGTGTGTGTGTGTGTGTGTGTGTGTGTGTGTGTGTGTGTGTAAGAGAGAGTGAGCGAGAATGTGTGTGTATCAGAGAGAATGTGTGTGTGTGTGAAAGAGTGTCTGTTGTGTGTTTGTGTGTGTGTGTGTGTGTGTTTGTGTGTGTGTGTGTGTGTGAGAGAGAGAGAGAGAATCTGTTGCTTGTGTGTGTGTTTGTAAGAGAGAGTGAGAGAATATGTATGTATCAGAGTGTGTGTGTATGTGTGTGTATGAGAGAGAGAGAGTGTCTGTTGTGTTTGTGTGTAAGAGAGAGAGTGAGAGAGAATGAGTGTGTGTATCAGAAAGAGTGTGAGTTTTATGTGTGAGAGTTTGTGTGTGTGACAGAGAGGGTGTCTGTTGTGTGTGTGCGTGTGTTGAAGTGGGAGAATTTGTGTGCATGTGTCAGAGAGCGTGTGTGTGTGAGTGTGAGTGAGTGTGTGTGTGTGTGTGTGTGTGTGTGTGAGAGAGAGAGAGAGAGTGTGTCTCTGAGAGGTTAAGCGAGCAAAGGAGAAACAGACAGAGAGCAAGAGAAAGAAAGAAAGAAAGAAAGAGGGGACGAAAGAAAGACTGATGGCCTACAAAAAGAGTAGGATGCAGGAGCCAGGCCTGTCTGCCCGGTTAAAAAACCCTATTCTCTCCACGAGGACCCCTGCTACTCCGTCTTTGGTTATGCCTGATTCTATGAATTCATCATGCCTTTAGTACACAGTGAGGGACTGTGAGGGACTGCCCGACCAAAATATACCATTCGCCCCCCTTTTGGAGCCTTTTGTCCCCCCCCCGCATACCCTTCAATTGGACCTACATTTATTATTTTGACCTTTGCTTTGCGGGGGTGGGACTTCAAAGCAGACCCTCTATTTCTTCCTCTTTAGGGGGAGGGTCGTGTCATCCTCACAGTGTGAGAGGCAGACTGTTCTGTTCTGTCTCCTCGGGTTTTGTTGGTCGCTGGGAGATGGAGAGAGAGAGAGAGACCCTGGGAGAACATAATGAAAATGAGAATCAATTAGGTTATGGTCTTTAGAGTTAGAAGGGAGAGGGGAGAGAGTGTGTGTGTGTGTTCGTGTGAGAGAGAATGCGAGAGTGAATGAGATTCAGTTTGTGTGTGTGTGTATAGAAGGGTGTTCTGCGTTAAGAACTACACATGAAGTACAGACCGAGTGTCACCAGTGAAGTACTGGTGGGAAAATATAGCATCGAAGTGGAGTGGTGAATTCTATACATTCTATGGATGTTTACATTGTATCAATAGAATACATCATGTATTTAAGTATTGCAATAAGAAACATGACAAATGTAAGCGATTCAGCTATTAGAATAAAATCTGCATTAATTAAGTCTTTATAAAAGTGATACAACATAAGATGGCCAAGTACTCCATAAGCTCGTGTTATAACCGGTTATATCGTTTTTATAATACATTCAAAAAGGTAACCTGATTAGTATTACCTGTTAAGTGATTAGTGTTAGTGATTATTCAACAGTCATGTCACATAATGATGTCAAAAGGATTTTATTTGTATAACGCATTTAGCATTCTTAGACATGCAGTGTTTATATTGAATCAAGTCATGCTTTCTGATGGATAGGTGTTGAATACTGACTTGTATCATGGGTGACGGACCAGCCTGGCTTTCTTCTTGGTTGTGGTAACTGAATGGGTTAGCCCGAAATCACTGTTAATGCGAAATGATTAACAATACTGCCACCTAGTGACGAATCCATTCAAATCCCGCTAATACTATTACAGAACTGCGCCAGTTACTGTACCTAGTATGGCGTCCTATTTACAAGGTGTATAGCTCACTAAGCAACTTGAACATGCTAGGTAAGAATGCACTTCTGTGAATGCGGTCTGTTTTTATAAACTCTAAGAGCTTTCCTGATGTTTCTTATTTACCAACCAAATCTTGGAAACACTGTTTATGTATTTTCATGTAAATTCACTTCTCTTCAGCATGGGAATAGAAATGACAATGCAAAAACGGCAATTAAAAAGCCCCTTTCTAATCTTGCAACTGGAATCTCAATTCATCTCCCGATTTGACTGCATTGAAATGACCATGAAATATGACTATCTCTCCAACTTATCTACAGACTCTCTACACACAATTCACAGTGTTATTATCCTGGTTACCAACAGGTGGCACCACAGTGACAGTCAATAGAGCCATGCTTCAGTTCAGTTCTGTATTTTCACCAATTTGGTTAGAAATAAGGCATAACATGGTGATTAACTATTCAGTAGATCATGATGATAACGTCAAACAAATGTTACGTCCTGTATGAGCCGGTTTATTAGGAAACCTAACTTTAGCCTGGTCTCAGATCTGTGTGTTTCCGATTCACCTGCCACCTGACTATAGATAGGCCTTCAACATGACTCGGTTAAATCACGGACGCAGCATGATGACTTGGCTGGCATCAGTACATACTGTCTAGTATAGGGACCAGGTTTATAGAACTAGGCTTCTTACCGGTGACTGTTTCTCTAGACTACAAGCAGAAGTCAGGAGGAACTCTGAGCATCACCCTCCCTCTGGGCTATTAGATCATTTCACTGTAGACTGTGTGATCCTGTCTGGCTGTTACCCGTGTGACCAACACCTAGCCTGTTATCCTATTATTATCCATCAGGAGTCACTATTACTGACCTGGCCTTAATCCACATGTCTATATCTGGCCCTGGTAATGAGGAAATGGGCCTTTAAAATAGGACCACATTAGGATACTATTGCTGGTACACATGTTAGGTATAACCTTGCTTAGAGAGGGGTTACCAAAGTGTCACTGTCACCCTATGCTGTAAGGAGATTGATTGGAAAACATAAACAGGAAATCTAATGGAGCTAGCTAGGCTACTATGCACAAGAATAAGTAGCATTGTCATTTAGCATCTGTCATGTACCTGAAATTACTGCATTTTGCTAGACTGGTTTATTAATTCATTTTTGGGTTTAAAATACTTTTGATTCCAGAGGATAGCACATTATACGATTAATAAAAACACGTGTGGTCCTTGACTTCAGGGTAGCATGTTACAATTGATTTCTGAGGTTAGATTTAGAGTGTGTTCAATGGGACAGAGTCATCTGATGAATTTAAATTAAGGCCACAAGCTGTCTTTTAATTCATCACCAGGAGCCCATCAGCACTGTTAGTCAGTGAGGGAGCTGTCGTAAGGTGTTACAATGGGGGTGTTGAAGGATTTGCAATTAAAGGGCAATTGAAGGGTGAACTGTAACACTGCAGACAAGAATGGGAGAAACTCCCCAAAAACAGGTGTGCCAAGCTTGCAGCGTCATACCCAAGAAGACTCAAGGCTGTAATCGCTGCCAAAGGTGCTTCAACAAAGTACTGAGAAAAGGGTCTGAATACTTATGTAAATGTGATATTTCCGTTTTTTAAATGCATTTGCAAAAAAACTGTTTTAGCTCTGTCATCATGGGGTATTGTGTGTTGATTGATGAGGAGAAAAATCTATTTAATACATTTTAGAATAAGGCTGTAACGCAATAAAATGTGGAAAAAGTCTAGAGGTCTGAATACTTTCCGAATGCACTGTTTATTATATTGACTATAGGGTCTGACCACATGACCTGACCAGGGAAAACAAAATGTTTTTTTAAATGTTTTGAGAACAGAAGTGAACATTTTGCCTATTCTGGGAACATTCATTTTTAAGTTGTAGGGAGGTTCTCAGAATGTTTTACTACAGTTCCCTGAAAGTGTTCCTGGGAGGTTTTATTAACATTCTGAGAACATGTTTCAATAAGACTGCTAGCTTAGGTTAACTGTTTTGAACTCCAAGCACACATAGGACACATGGAAATGAATTTGCTTAGGCATTAATCATGCAATTTATTGTATCTTCTGTTCTCTATCCATGTAATTAGTCCACTGCACCTCCAGGATGGAGCTAGCATGCCATGTTTTTTTTACTTATACGAAGCATTTTAGTATATTCAAATAGACCCTATTTCAAAGGGAACAAGAATTCATTAAGATCAGGTGTGGCCAATTAACAAGATAGAGGATAGAGCGAGTTTTGTTGATGCCGAGAACGGAATGAATGTGTTTTTAAATAACGTTCTTACTAATGTTTTCATGTGGTTTTTATGGAAAGTTTTCTTAGCGTTCTCAGAACAATTTGAGAACATTACTTTAAATAGAATGACGAGGAAACATGTAGGAAACTTTATGCTGAATTACTGAAATTCCCACAGAAGAACGTTGTTTCTTAATGTTCTCTGAACTATTTGAAAAAATTCTATAAAATAATTCCATTCCCCACCCCCAAGACTGTCGCCCCCCAAGCCCCCGTGCTCTGTCCCCCAATAATGCACCAACAACCAACCTGTTGGCATGTGGACTAATATGTTGTTGAGTTGTGTTCTTACACTGGTACAGTCATGCCCTA
The DNA here is from genome assembly GCF_901001165.1 of Salmo trutta. Lineage (NCBI taxonomy): Eukaryota > Metazoa > Chordata > Actinopteri > Salmoniformes > Salmonidae > Salmo > Salmo trutta. The sequence continues at coordinate 68,492,876 of NC_042970.1, forward strand.
TAAGAGATGTATGACTGCGCATGTGCGAAAATAAATAAAGTGCATTTTTCCCCCGTTCTGGTTAAAACACCAATGATGAACATGTGTGTTTATTCCTCCGTTAAGTAAACCGGTATTCCTGTCCTGAAGATGTCAGCACCAACACAACCAAATGAACAAAAGAGAAAAAAGAGAAAGACAAAGGAAAACGGAATCTACAGTGCAAAAAACAAAAGACATCATGGACAACAAAATCATAACAGCAAGGCCAAATGAAAATATGCTTGAGTGCATATATGACACTATTTACATGTGTGTATGTGTGTGTGTGTGTGTCTGTGTATGTGCACAGGTGTGTGTTTGAATGAAATTGTGTGTATATGCATGTGTACAAACACCTGGGCGGCATCAGCCTCAGGCAAACAGGATTAGCTGCCCGCCCGCCAGTCTAGCATCACTACTCTGGACGGTTCTGACTTAGAATATGTGGACAACTACAAATACGTAGGTGTCTGGTTAGACTGTAAACTCTCCTTCCAGACTTACATTAAGCATCTCTAATCCAAAATTAAATCTAGAATCGGCTTCCTATTTCGCAACAAAGCATCCTTCACTCATGCTGCCAAACATACCCTCGTAAAACGTCCTATCCTACCGATCCTTGACTTCGGCGATGTCATTTACAAAATAACCTCCAACACTCTACTCAGCAAATTGGATGTAGTCTATCACAGTGCCATCTGTTTTGTCACCAAAGCCCCATATACTACCCACCACTGCGACCTGTATGATCTCGTTGGCTGGCCCTCGCTTCATATTCGTCGCCAAACCCACTGGCTCCAGGTCATCTATAAGTCCTTGCTTGGTAAAGCCCCGCCTAAAGCTCACTGGTCACCATAGCAGCACCCACCTGTAGCACACACTCCAGCAGGTATATTTCACTGGTCATCCCCAAAGCCAACTCCTCCTTCGGCCTCCTTTCCTTCCAGTTCTCTGCTGTCAATGACTGGAACGAATTGCAAAAATCACTGAAGCTGGAGTCTTATATCTCCCTCACTAACTTTAAGCATCAGCTGTCAGAGCGGTTGAAGGGCATGCATTTAGTTTTACTAGCGTTTAAGAGCATTTGACGTTTAAGAGCCCATCTGTAAATAGCCTACCTCATCCCCATATTGTTATTCATTTTTTTGCTCCTTTGCACCCCAGTATCTCTACTTGCACATTCATCTTCTGCACATCTATCACTCCAGTGTTTATTTGCTAAATTGTAATTATTTCGCCACTATGGCCTATTTATTGCCTTACATCCCTAATCTTACTACATTTGCACACACTGTATATAGATTTTTCTATTGTGTTATTGACTGTACATTTGTTTATCCCATGTGTAACTCTGTGTTGTTTGTGTCACACTGTTTTGCGTTATCTTGGCCAGGTCGCAGTTGTAACTTGTTCTCAACTGGCCTACCTGGTTAAATAAATGTGAAATAAACATAAAAAATTGTTGTAACAACATTTCCCCTCAGTGTCATTCAAACTTACTTTTTGTTTCATTTAGACATTTTTTTACTTTTATGTTTGACTGTCATTCTATCCCCCTTCTAGCAACTCCACTCGCACTTGTCTCTAATGCTGACAGTAGGCCTACTTAGTAGATTTTCTCAGAACATACAATGCATATGCTCTTGACTAATGCTCTTTGATGTGCTAAATAATGTCAATTTCTGATGCTTATTTGAGTTTTTAGGACATGTTCAATAATTGGACAAATATTAAATCCATATAATCGTTTCAGACACTAGCTAACTTTTTCTATGCCATCTGCATGGGCACTCGCAAACTGCAAGCTAAAAGCCCTGTAATTGGTAGCCGAGCACCAAGAATCACTTATTTTCTGCTGTGGAGTTCCAACTGTCATTTTTGATTTTGGGCGCCACAAATGAGTTTGTAAACTGTATGTGGTCAAAACTGACAACTGAAATAACGTTAGCTAATTTGGCCAGCAGCCAGTAGGGCTGGCCAGCAAGCTAGGCTTTTTAGGGGGTTAAAGCTAACTGGTAACCTAGCTAGCTAAGGAATTACACATTTTCCTCCCCTTCAGTTTGTTTTACCCTCTATCAAGCCTCAAGCTGACAGCTAACGTTTTAAAACGTTTGGGCGTATTTTGTATTACTGGTTAATATAAGATAGCTAGCTAACTAACTTAGCTAGCCTTTTCCAGTTAGTTTTCTCATCATTAACGAAGCAGGTAGAGTAGCTCCATTACCTTGTTTATGGTTATGTGAAATGACAACATGTTCTTGCAATATCGACACAATTTTGATTCATGCGTTTACAGTTTGGAGTGGACCAGAGACCAACACTACCACCATCGCATCCATTGTCCATGATAAACAGGGCTGGCAGGGGGATAGAGGGTGTGCAACTTTTATTTTCTGTAAAAACTTTTTTGTTGTTGCAATGATTGGCTTACATTTGCATCTTTACAGAAAACAGGTGTGATTGGAGCTCTGGAATTGCTATGCTGCATTTTTTAAACAGAAATAACAGAGAAATGCTTTGGATTAAATGTGACGACGTTTGCTTTTCAGTGCCTTGTAGCCCACTACTGAATATGGTGCAAATGTATGCTCAGATACACTATATGTACAAAAGTATGTGGACACCCTTCCAAATTAGTGGATTCGGCTATTTCAGTCACACCCGTTGCTGACAGGTGTATAAAATTGAGCACACGGCCATGCAATCTCCATAGACAAACATTGGCAGGAGAATGACCTTATTGAAGAGCTCAGTGACTTACAACATGGCACCGTCATAGGATGGCACCTTTCCGTTCAAGTCAGTTCTTCAAATTTCTGCCTTGCTAGATCTTCCCCGGTCAACTGTAAGTGCTGTTATTGTGAAGTGGAAAGGTCTAGGAGCAACAGCTGTGAAGTGGTAGGCCACCCAAGCTCACAGAACGGGACCGCCGAGTGCTGAAATCATCTGTCCTCGGTTGCAACACTCACTACTGAGTTCCAAACTGCCTCTGGAAGCAACGTCAGCACAATAACTGTTCGTCGGGAGCTTCATGAAATGGGTTTCTATGGCTGAGCAGCCGCACACAAGCCTAAGATCAGCATGCACAATGCCACGCGTCGGCTGGAGTGGTGTAAATCTCGCCCCCATTGGACTCTGGAGCAGTGGAAATTTGGGTTTGGTGGATGCTAGGAGAATGCTACCTGCCCGAATGCATAGTGCCAACTGTAAAGTTTGGTGGAGGAGGAATAATGGTCTGGGGCTGTTTTTCATGGTTGGGCTAGGCTCCTTAGTTCCAGTGAAGGGAAATCTTAACACTACATGGTATTCTAAGCAATTCTGTGCTTCCAACTTTGTGGCAACAGTTTGGGGAAGCCCCTTTCCTGTTTTAGCATGACAATGCCCCTGTGCACAAAGCGAGGTCCATACGGTAATGGTTTGTCGAGATCGGTATGGAAGAACATGACTGGCCTGCACAGAGCCCTGACCTCAACACCATCGAACACCTTTGGGATGAATTGGAACAGCGACTGTGAGCCAGGCCTAATCGCCCAAAATCAGTGCCCGACCTCACTAATGCTCTTAAGCACTCGGCGGACCCGTTCTGTGAGGTTATGTGGCCTACCACTTCACGGCTGAGCCGTTGTTGCTCCTAGATGTTTCCACTTCACAATAACATCACTAACATTTGTCCGGGGCAGCTCTAGCAGGACAGAAATTTGACGAACTGACTTGTTGTTTAGGTGGCATCCTATGATGGTGCCATGTTGAAAGCCACTGAGCTCCTCAGTAATGCCATACTACTGCCAATGTTTGTCTATGGAGATTGCATGGCTGTGTGCTCCATTTTATACACCTGTCAGCAACGGATGTGGCTGAAATAGCGAATCCACCAATTTGAGGGGTGTCCACATACTTTTGTATATATAGTGTATGTCAGCTTGTTGACATTACGGAGTTAAAATATTATACAAGTATGTAAGTGGGTTTAAGGGATCTCACCCCAGATATCTCCCTGAACTCATATGGTAGCAGGGAGATTTCTGAGGTCTGGATTGGATGCATGTAGAAACTGTTATTACGTTATTACAATAACATAATGTTATTACAATGTGTTATGTGTTAAACCCTACAACCCGACCTGAGCACTCCGTTCTGCCGCATCTGGTCTCTTGGTCATTCCACCCCGTCAGCTCTCACTCAGCCCAGTCAAATCTTTTCTCTGTCCTGGCACCCCAATGGTGGAATCAACTTCCCCTTGTAGCTAGGACAGCAAAGTTCCTACCCATCTTCCGAAAATGTCTGAAATCCTCCCTCTTCAAAGAGTATCTTAAATGAATCCTGTACTTATTGAGGGAAAATGAACTTGCTACGACTGTGATATGGGATTGTCTCACACAGCTATCTTAAGATGAATGCACTAATTGTAAGTCGCTCTGGATAAGAGCGTCTGCTAAGTAACTAAAATGTAAACGTTACAAGAGTAATTACAGCGTTACTACACCGATTTATAGCAAAGTGTTACTAAAGTGTTAAATGTTACCAAACAGCACATATTGCAGATTGGTTATTTTCACATGGGGACCTACTGCGGTATACTCAGTAAAGCTGCCCTTTGACCTTGAAGGCTATAAATAGAGCAGTAGGAGATGGGCTAATACAATACATGCTGATCAGGCAGGACGAGAAACAGAGCCTTCACTCCTGGGTCTGTTTCTACTGTCTATTAACAAAACCTAAGCCTGAAAATTTTAAAAAGTGATACATTGTCAAAACTCCATAGAATCGCACATTGGCTCCTATATCACAAAGTCACCTAAAATGGAGAAATCTGATATTAAGTGACAGTGACCAACTCACCTGAGGAGGATTTGAGCAATATACAGTAAAACAACATTGAAATACTGTAAGTTCACCCTAAACAAGTATGCTATTCACCACCTTCTGAGCCAGTTTTGAACAGTTGCATCTGGAAGTGCTACTGAAGTCAAACAGTTGCCTGAGTCAAGGCTTGTGGGAAGAGCAGTAGCCTGGCCTTCCATTGTAGTGTGACCGCAGCACTCTCTGCATATTTCGGCTCACCCATCATCACCGGGTCTACTCAGCTCAATATGGGGCGAGTGGAGTAATTCAACACTACTAAAGAAATGTTAGTGTTGAGAGCTGTGTGTGTGTGTGTAATTGTGTGTAGCTGCCTCTTTGGAGGTTAAAAGGAATGCAGTGAACCAATTAAACTCCATTTGCTTCAACATTAAAGGTAGAGACTGGTTTCAACGATGATTTTAGCGATTGCTTCTTCTTTCATCTGGCCGCTGATTAACTTAGATATTGTGTCTGGACTCACTTTCTATACAGCAAAGGAAGCTAAAATGATTAGAATAATTATTCATGATATGATGAGTGATGTCACCCTGACTTCATCTTAACATGGAATATGTCATGTTTTAATGCTTTGCCTTCTCAAGAGACACCATTCAAAGTGCAGTTTGGCAGACCCAAACTTTCCACCCAAAATGTTGACCTAAAAGTATTTTATACATACAGAATCAGCAGTAGTTTGCTGTTTACAAGAAGTCATAAGGGAAGTTTTCCTTCATATGTCATTTGTTTGTGTCGTAGACTACCATTTAAAAGTTTGGGGTCACTTAGAAATGTCCTTGTTTTTGAAAGAAAAGCAAAAAAAACTGTCCATTGAAATAACATCAAATTGATCAGAAATACAATGCAGACATTGTTAAGGTTGGAAATGACTATTGTAGCTGGAAATGGCTGATTTATTTGTGGAAATCTACATAAGCGTACAGAGGCCTATTATCAGCAACCATCACTCCTGTGATCCAATGGCACGTTGTTAGCTAATCCAAGTTTATAATTTTAAAAGGATAATTGACCATTAGAAAACCCTTTTGCAATTATGTTAGCCCAGCTGATGAAAGAAGCAATAAAACTGGCCTTCTTTAGACTAGTTAAGTATCTGGAGCATCAGCATTTGTGGGTTTGATTACAGGCTCAAAATGGCCAGAAACAAAAAACTTTATTCTGAAACTCGTCAGTCTATTCTTGTTCTGTGAAATGAAGGCTATTCCATGCAAGAAATTGCCAAGTAACTGAAGATCTCGAACAACGCTGTGTACTACTCCCTTCACAGAACAGCGCAAACTGGCTCTAACCAGAATAGAAAGAGGAGTGGGAGGCCCCGGTGCACAACTGAGCAAGAGTGTCTAGTTTGAAAAACAGACGCCTCACAAGTCCTAAACTGGCAGCTTCATTAAATAGTACCCGCAAAACCCCAGTCTCAACGTCAACATTGAAGAGGCGACTCCGCGATGCTGACCAGGTTGAGAGAAAATACTAACAGGTGAACTCGAATGTTACAGTATGTTATATATTTGTTGTAGAAACTATGGCATTAAATTATGTCAACTACATAAAGTATAGTTTTTCTACAATAAAGTCATTTATGCATATACCCAAAGATGTCCTGTTTATGCCCCATGTGTTCATACCCTCACATATCAATATAACACCTAGCCGAAGACCCACCTGTCATTCACTTCTTTACACACACAGACACCCTCTGAGCACTGAGAGACAGTGGCATACAGGACACAGAGAGAGAGTTTGCGATACACAGAGGAATACCAACAAGAGAGGGATACAGTCTAGACAATAGAGGTAAGACAATGTTAGTATTGTTTCGGGGTGGTGATGGTGGTGGCGGGCTGAGTGTTAAAACTCATTGTAAGGATCCAGTATTTAAAAAAAATATATATTTCAGATTCTCTTTAAACCCTGTAGGATTGTTTGCTATTTTATGATGTAATGCTATTCTAAAGGATAAGGTATTTTCTACATGGTCCATAAGATAATGAGCAATATTCTTACAGTGGATTTGTACTATACAGTGTCTATTCAAATAGAGCATAGCAATCAAATCATAGCTAATGTACAGTGCCTTGCAAAAGTATTCACCCCCCTTGGCGTTTTCCCTATTTTGTTGCATTACAACCTATAATTTAAATGGATTTTTATTTCAATTTCATGTAATGGACATACACAAAATAGTCCAAATTGGTGAAGTGAAATGAAAAAAATTAAGAACGGAAAAGTGGTGCATGCATATGTATTCACCCCCTTTGCTATGAAGCCCCTAAATAAGATCTGGTGCAACCAATTACCTTCAGAAGTCACATAAGGTCACGACTTCCGCCGAAGTCGGTCCCTCTCCTTGTTCAGGCGGTGTTCGGCGGTTGACGTCACCGACCTGCTAACCATCGCTGATCCATTTTTCATTTTCCATTGGTTCTGGCTTGTCTTACATCACACCTGGTTCCAATCTCATCAATTACATGTTGTGTATTTAACCCTCTGTTTCCCCTCATTTCCTTGTCGGTGATTGTTTGTTGTATGTGATGTGCAAGTTATGTTCTGGTGCGCGACGGGTTTTGTACCCACTTTTATTATTTTGTATATTTAGTTTTTTGGAGTTTTGTGAGTACTTATTAAACGACTCCGTTTATACCAAGTTCGTTCTCCTGCGCCTGACTTCCCTGCCACCAGCACGCACCCATTACACATAATTAATGAAATAAAGTCCACCTGCGTGCAATCTAAGTGTCACATGATCTGTCACATGATCTCAGTATATATACACCTGTTCTGAAAGGCTAAAGAGTCTGCAACATCACTAAGCAAGGGGCACCACCAAACAAGCGGCACCATGAATACCAAGGAGCTCTCCAAACAGGTCAGGGACAAAGTTGTGGAGAAGTACAGATCAGGGTTGGGTTATAAAAAAATATCTGAAACTTTGATCATCCCACGGAGCATCATTAAATCCATTATAAAAAATTGAAAGAATATGGCACCACAACAAACCTGCCAAGAGAGGGCCGACCACCAAAACTCACGGACCAGGCAAGGAGGGCATTAATCAGAGAAGCAACAAAGAGATCAAAGATAACCCTGAAGGATCTGCAAAGCTCCACAGCGGAGATTGGAGTATCTGTCCATAGAACCACTTTAAGCTGTACACTCCACAGAGTTGGGCTTTACGGAAGAGTGACCAGAAAAAAGCCATTGCTTAAAGAAAAAAAATAAGCAAACACGTTTGGTGTTCACCAAAAGGCATGTGGGAGACTCCCCAAGCACATGGAAGAAGGTACTCTGGTCAGATGAGGCTAAACTTTGCTTTTTGGCCATCAAGGTAAACGCTATGTCTGGCACAAACCCAACACCTCGCATCACCGCGAGAACACCATCCCCACAGTGAAGCATGGTGGTGGCAGCATCATGCTGTGGGGATGTTTTTCATCGGCAGGGACTGGGAAACTGATCAGAATTGAAGGAATGATGAATGGCGCTAAATACAGGAAAATTCTTGAGGGAAACCTGTTTCAGTCTTCCAGGGATTTGAGACTGGGACGGAGGTTCACCTTCCAGCAGGATAATGACCCTAAGCATACTGCTAAAGCAACACTCGAGTGGTTTAAGGGGAAACATTTAAATGTCTTGGAATGGCCTAGTCAAAGGCCAGACCTCAATCCAATTGAGAATCTGTGGTATGACTTAATGATTTTGGTATGACTCAGAAATCTCAGTGGCTAGATGTGCCAAGCTTATAGAGAAGTATCCCAAGACACTTGCAGCTGTAATTGTGGCTCTACAAAGTATTGACTTTGGGGGGGTGAATAGTTATGCACGCTCAAGTTTTCAGTTTTTTTGTCTTATTTCTTTTTTGTTTCACAATAAAATATATTTTGCATCTTCAAAGTGGTAGGCATGTTGTGTAAATCAAATAATACAACCCCCCCAAATATATTTTAATTCCAGGTTGTAAGGCAACAAAATAGGAAAAATGCCAAGGGGGTAAATACTTTCGCAAGGCACTGTATCAACAGGAAACACATCTTCTTAGTTTATATATCAAAAATATAAAAAAATGTCAATGTATTTCCAGGCTGTTTTTACAGGATGAAGCCCAGACGGCTGCTTTCCTCCGTGGAGCTGCTGCCCACCATCAGTGAGCTGCAGGAAGGAGTTCTGGAGGATGGGGAAGACGAATACCCCACTATGGAGGAGTATGTGGACTCCATCAAGAAACTCTCCCAGACCACCCCATACCCCCTCCACGGCCCACTCCGGGGGCACCGACGATGAATGACCTGCTTGGCCACCCATCCTGTCAGAAGATGCTCCACTGTAGCCCCATTGGCGCCCTATAACAAATCCATGGCATATACTCCTCGGATCCCCAGTGGTCTATCGGATGTGTCACTGATGGTCGCCCATCATTTGGACTGTGTAACCCGGGTATGTTCCAGCCGAGACCCCCTGGATTGGTTGTTTGCGCAGGCCCAGTTTTCCGGGTTGACGTGACTAAGAAAGTCCTAGGCTTCTGTTTATGACGGTGCTGTTGAAAAGGCCGCAGGGCTTTGCGGAACTGTTTGGTGAACAGGAAGCATAGTCTGGTTTACATTACTGGATTAACCCAGCCTGGGATTGGAGGTCGAGGTAGTCAGGGATGATTTGTGAACGTTGTCTTAACTCTCCAATGTATTCTACTGTATGGACTGAGTCCCTCCAGGCATGACCAGAGTTGAAGGGTGTCCTAATATGGACACCGTAGAGGAAGACACCTTACAAAGTGAGGGATGAAAAAGGAGGGGGCAGCCCAATGAATTTACACTTTATCTGCTTTATCTCTCTGGATTCCCTCGTAATGAGAATCTTTTTGTAAGGAACTCTTTTGTAAATAGAAGCTGTAAATACTGTACATGATTGTCTGTAAATATTTTTGTGACCAACACAATTAAAACAACATGGTATTCAAAAACATTTTTCACAGCCATTGACTCTGTCACTCACAATCAAGACAATTCTTTTCTCTTTGTCTTCAAGACAGACATTTCTCTTTTCTTTATGGGCCAGCAAATGGTATCTATTTTCTTTGTTAAGCACTCCTGTGTGCTCTGGTTCTGGTCTGTTAGGGTCCTTAAGTTTCTGTTTCTTCTAAATGTCGCAAGCGTGTGGTAAGCCAAGACAGCTGGCGCTACAGTGCATTAGCAATACAGCTACCTTGGCCTAGGTCCATCCCCCTATCATATCAAGAGGAAGGGAGGAAACAGGGAGGCCTGCTTTTCCAGTGATACAGTTACACTGAAATGTAAATCAATATTGTTTCCAATACCCAGAATATAGATATATAGAATATAGATGACATTACAGATTCTACTGAAACGTCATCAGGTCCTGTTCCGAAGAAATACCGCACTCATTTTAAGACGTTAAGTAACAATGTTTTTCAGTGTACATTACCATGAAATGACACTTTATGAGAAAGAGCAACGGTATTTGCGATAACCCCCCAAATTTGTGTTAGTCATGATCTTGGGTATCTTGAACTTGGCTCATTCGCGGTGGCTCACATAATTGGAGGTGGTAGTCAGAGTACAGTACTGGTCATATGATAAATTGTGAATGAACCAAAAAGTCAAATCAGGCCATTACCACTCAACTTGCTGAGCACGGACCCACTGGATTAGTTCATTTGAGCAGAATTGGTCAAATATCATACAACCACAGGAGGTTGGTGGCACCTTAATTGGGGAGGACAGGCTCTTGGTAATGGCTTGAGCGGGATAAGTAGAATGGCATCAAATACATGGTTTCCATGTGTTTGATGCCACTCCATTTGTTCTGTTCCAGCCATTATGAGCCGTACTCCCCTTAGCAGCCTCCACTGCATACAACTACATAATGCATAAACCAGCTTTTTTGAAATTTGCTGATGTAATCATATGTAGTGTAATTACATTTAAAAACAGGTGTATCTACCTTGTTATTTATCATGAAAAAACATGTTTAAAACCGGACATATCACGCCACAGAATAGGAGACATTTAGTATCTCAACAGGCTTCCATTTTTCTTCAAGAAAATTACTGACGGTTGTGGCTGCTTTGCGTGATGTATTGTTGTCTCTACCTTCTTGCCCTTTGTGCTGTTGTCTGTACCCAGTAATGTATGTACCATGTTTTGTGCTCCTACCATGTTGTGTTGCTACCATGTTGTCGTCATGTTGTGTTGCTACCATGCTGTGTTGTCATGTGTTGCTGCCTTGCTATGTTGTTGTCTTAGTCGTGTTGTCTCGCTTGTCGTGATATGTGTTTTGTCATATATTTATATTGTCACGGCCGTCGTATAAAGTGGACCAAAATGCAGCGGGAGTCTGTATACGCATCTTTTTTTATATTGAAGAAAGAAGGAAAACACACGTATACAAAAACAACGACAACAAACAGTCCTGTAAGGCATACAGCTATACACGAAATAACTACCCACAAATCCCATAGAAAAAACACCCCTCTTAAATAGGACCTTCAATTAGAAGCAACTAGGAGCAGCTGCTTCCAATTGAAGGTCAACCCAACAAACACCACATAGAAATAGACATACTAGAACTAACATAGAAATAGACTAACAAGAACATAACCCAACAAACCCCGAAACACTCTAAACAAACACGCCTCTTAAATAAGAACATAGCCCAACAAACCCCGAAACACTCTAAACAAACACCCCCTGCCACGTCCTGACCAAACTACAATAACAAAATAACCCCTTATACTGGTCAGGACGTGACAGTACCCCAAAGATGCAGACCCCGGATGCACCTTAAACAAAAACACAAAAATAAACCCAAAACAAAAATAATCCCAAACTAAAGGGAGGGAAGGGAGGGTGGCCACCGTCACTGACGGTTCTTGTGCTACACCCCCCTCCCCAACCTCCTACTACGGAGGTGGCTCAGGCTCCGGCCTTACTCCCCAACCTAACCTGTCCACCCCCGCTAACTGGTTATTATATATTACCCCTCCCGAAGTCTCTGGACTAAGGTGCATCGCTGAAGACCTCGGGCTGAATGCGCGTCGCTGGCGACCTCGGGCTGAATGCGCGTCACTGGAGACCTCGGACTGAATGCGCGTCGCTGGAGACCTCGGGCTGAATGCACGTCGCTGGAGACCTCGGGCTGAATGCACGTCGCTGGAGACCTCGGGCTGGCGGGCGACTCTGGGAGCTCCGGACTGGAGGGCAACTCTGGGAGCTCCGGACTGGAGGGGGACTGTAGGGCGACTCTCGGTTCCGGACTGTAGGCCGTCTCTCTCGGTTCCAGACTGTAGGCCGTCGCCGGAAGCTCTGGACGGGGAGCTGTTGCCGGAAGCTCTGGACGGGGAGCTGTCGCCAGAAGCTCTGGACGGGGAGCTGTCGCCGGAAGCTCTGGACGGGGAGCTGTCGCCGGAAGCTCTGGACGGGGACTGCGCACTGAAAGCCTGATGCGTGGGGCTGGCTTTGGAGATGCCAGACTATTTACACACCACAAGGCTAGTGCGAGGAGCAGGAGCAGGACCTACTGGACTGGGCTGATGTACTGGAGGCCTGGGGCTGGTACTGGAGGTACCAGACTGGGGACACGCACCCCAAGGCTAGTGCGAGGAGCGGGAACAGGACATACTGGACTGGGCTGACGCACTGGAGGCCTGGTGCGTGGTGCTGGCTTTGGAGATGCCAGACTGGAAACACGCACCTCAAGGCTAGTGCGAGGAGCGGGAACAGGACGTACTGGACCATAAGCAGGCACCGGCGGTCTGGAGCGCACCGCCTGCACAACCCGTCCTGGCTGGATGGTAACAGTAGCCCTGCATGAGCGGAGTGCTGGCACAGGGCGAACTGGGCTGTGCAGAGGCCTGATGGCTGCCGTGCGTAGAGCAGGCGTAGGGTAGCCTGGGCCTAGGAGGCGCACTGGTGGCCAGATGTGCTGTGCAGGCATACTCCTACCCTAGCACGGCACTTGCGAGGAGCTGGGATCGCTCGCACCGGACTGTGCGTGCGCATGGGCAAGATCGTGCGCACTTACACATACACCGGCGCTCTCACTGCCAAACGCTCCCCATAATAAACACGGGAAGTTGGCTTAGGGCTTACCCTAGGCCCAGCCAAACTGCCCGTGTGCCCCCCCCCCCCCAATTTTTTTGGGGCTGCCTCTCGCACTTGCCTCTCGGTGCGTATAATGCCTCATAATAGCGCCGCTCCACCTTGGCTGCCTCCAGCTCCTCCTTAGGGCGCCGGTACTGCCCAGCCTGGTGCCAAGGTCCTGCCCCATGCAGAATCTTTTCCCATGTCCATGACTCCACAGAGCTCTGCTGCTGCTCCTTCCTCCGCTGCTTGGTCCGTTTGTGGTGGGTAGTTCTGTCACGGCCGTCGTATAATGTGGACCAAAATGCAGCGGGAGTCTGTATACTCATCTTTTTTTTTATTGAAGAAAAAAGGAAAAACAAAACAAAACACATGTATACAAAAAACGAGAAACAGTCCTGTAAGGCATACAGCTATACACGAAACAACTACCCACAAATCCCATAGAAAAAACACCCCTCTTAAATAGGACCTTCAATTAGAAGCAACTAGGAGCAGCTGCTTCCAATTGAAGGTCAACCCAACAAACACCACATAGAAATAGACATACTAGAACTAACATAGAAATAGACTAACAAGAACATAACCCAACAAACCCCGAAACACTCTAAACAAACACCCCTCTTAAATAAGAACATAGCCCAACAAACCCCGAAACACTCTAAACAAACACCCCCTGCCACGTCCTGGCCAAACTACAATAACAAAATAACCCCTTATACTGGTCAGGACGTGACATATATTTTATTTATTTTTAATCCCAGCCCCCGTCCCCGCAGGAGGCCTTTTGACTTTTGGTAGGCCGTCATTGTAAATAAGAATTTGTTCTTAACTGACTTGCCTAGTTAAATCAAGGTTAAATAAACAAATAAAAAATAAAAGAAAGACATGGGGACATAAGCCCGAAAACTAATCTCTGACAAAACACAACACACATGACTGAAAACACCAGACACATCCTGCGTGTTAGGCCCAGTCACTATTCATCACCATGATAATCATTCACTTCTGGTAAAACAGGTGTCGGTCTACAGACATGTTCTAGTGTTGACTAGCATGATTAGTATGACATGGTAGATTTAGGTTGGGGGTTCACAGAATAGAGATGACTGGTTATCGTGTCATCATGATGTTCCTGCGGCTGTTGTTGTTGCTACTTGCCCCAGACAGCATATCTGACCTGGGTATGCTGGTGGAGGAGGAGAAGAACCATCAACATTCTTCGCAGTTTATACACTTTTGCTTTCACTTTTCCTGTTATTTCTATCCAAGAAAGTTTGGGGTGAAGTTTGTCTTAATACGAGACCCTCTTCCGAAGTACCATCTCTCATTTGACCCCCAGATCTGTGATGTCATAAAGAGCAGTTTTCAGGAGGAGGAAGTAATTGGAAGGAGACTTCGGATCTGTCCAACTAATGAATCCGAGACAGCTTAATCTACATTATTTAAAATAACAGGTTTGCAGACAGCTCTGCCTGCAAATAGGCCACTTCAACATTAATCACCGTAACTTGCAACGCTGAGTCACCCTGGCTTTCACATTCCCACAGTCACAGTTAGGAAGTTAGGAGTTAAGACTCTCGCGGCCAACTTTTTATCTGCAGACTCCCAGCTTCCCTCCGCCCCTTCCACCCTCCACTCTGTAGTCCAACATTCCTTCATTTCTACCCTAGTGAGCTGGGAAATTCCAGTGAGAGCTATTTCTTCAACGTTTGCCGGGAAAGAACATGGGATTTGGGAAAACCCTCTGCCGGCAGTTTATAAAAAGGACAATGGATCCCACTAGTTCTTCACTTTTCACTTTCACTTCAAGTGAATCTTACTGCCTCTTGACTCCTCACCTCCCCATCACCTCTCCTCTCGCTACTTATATTCACGATGGCCTTCGCACCAAAAGCCTGCAGTCTTTTCCTGGTGGTTTTGCTGGGAGTTTGTATACAGCTCAACGGAGGTAAGATTTCAAAGTAATTTCTAGCAATGTCAGCTACAATATATGGAATGTACAGTGCAGTGTGCATGCTTTACTAGTTACCTGACTGACTAGGGATTTTGCAGTGACTAGGCTACTGTACATATAGTGTCTGCCATATAGCATACAATTCGTGTAGAATACTATAGAAATTGCAGTTATGTACAGTTTCTTCTCAGAACAAGCATTGTGCAAAAAATGCATTCATGTGAATTCTTATCCAAAATCCAATTTGAAAACATATTTTTCATAAAACAACTTTTCCATTAAAATGTTTGACCGTGTTAATTGATGTTTATAACTCTCATTACAGCTCAGTACGTTCCAGGTGCCAGATGCAAATGCCCAGGAACCATTATGCACACTCAGGAAACCATTGTTGACTTTGAAATCATTGAAAAGACCCATTACTGCGACACTACTGAAATCATGTAAGTACTGTATTTATTTAACCAGAAAGTGGTTTCTCTCTCTTTCTTTCTTTGTTTCTTTCTGACATTAACTTATGACATGACAATCACCTCTATCAGCTTTATATCAGTTGTGTGACACAAGCATTAATTGTGTGTATGTGTCGTTTGTTATTTTCAGTGTTACACTGGCGGAAGATGGAGCCAGAAGGTGCCTGAACCCCGTTGGAAGAAAGGCCATGTTTTTCGTCAACTGCTGGAACAAGTAAGATAGATCAAATCATCAGACTCATCACCACCATACTGAAGCCTTGGCAGAACTATACTGCAGTTATGACAATGTAATAACGTATAGATCAACATTTATCACAATCTAATGACATATAGATCTAATGGTAAAAAAGCTAAGTTACTGTAATTATAAAAGTTACTGTAATTATAGTTTTATCACACCATAAAGTAGCAGACATAAGGCTGAAGCATGTAAAAGCAAAAGACCTTAGCACATACTTTAGAAACATCCTATAGCACTTGACTTAATATAATCCATGTAACATTAGTCCTTTCTGAGAATAACACTCTTCTCCCTCCTTCAAAATAGAATAAACAAGGACGACAAGCACAAGAAGAGGTGTCTTAAGAGAAAAGCAGAGTGAACGTAACGGAGGAGGGGAGAAGGGCCATGGAAAACCCACCAGCTGGATTTTCCCAGAAGTCATGTGACCAAACACACACAAGAAGAATGTTGAGGGCTGACACTGCACTTTAGAGAAAGAGAGAGAGAGGGATTTTCTATTTCCTTTGTGATTTTGTGTTACAGCACTGTATACAACTACAAGTATACAACACTAATTGTGAGACATTTAAAGATATCATAAGTTAAAACTTTATTTATTTTTCTATTTGTTATTTATATATGTGTATATTAATGAACAGATAAATACGAGTTTGATACAACTGAAATAAAAATGTTTTTTATACAACTTAAAGATTCAACGTTCTCTTAATCATAACACTCCATTTGTTATGAATGCTTATACCAAGTCTTATAATGCAATATGAGGTAACACAAGCATTATTACTTGCACAATGAATGCATATGGCCTAATACTCATGGTCTATAGAGAGAGCCATGGGAACAGCTCTTTTAATATTTGGTTACAGAGTATGATACACTCTGGAGAGAGAGAGAGGGTCCCATGAATGGCAACACTGAAATAAGACCCATGATCATGACTTAAACACAGCTGGTCTCAACAGCTGCAGGGGTTGGCTGAGAAATGAAGGCTGGACTTCCAGGTCAGGAGCAAAATGTACTGATGCCATAGCAACCTGGGATGAACCTCGACACACATGACGTTTCTAAACTACTGGAATACATGAAATGAACACACTAGGTGTCACGTCCTGACCAGTATAGAGGTTATTTGTTATTGTAGTTTGGTCAGGACGTGGCAGTTTGATTTATTATTTCCGGGTTTTTGGGGTTATGTTCTAGGTTTGTTTTCTATGTTCTTTCTGGTTTGTTGTATGTCTATGTTTAGGTTGATGGGGGGTTGGACTCTCAATTGGAGGCAGGTGCTTTCTCGTTGCCTCTGATTGAGAGTCCTATATATGGGTATGTGTTTGGTTAAGTGATTGTGGGAGATTGTTTCTTGTTTTGCTGAGTGTGCCTGACAAGACTGTTTTGTTGTTCGTGTGTTTTTCGGTTTGTTATTTTGGTGTTTTCTTGACTTAAAATAAATACAAGATGAGCATCCACATTCCTGCTGCGTTTTGGTCCTCCATTCCCGACGACAACCGTTACACTAGGGTTAGACATATTACAGTCACTTG